>NC_141382.1:19259180-19859180 GCF_017979445.1 Akebia trifoliata
ACCAAAATACCCCTAACATCAAAACAACCCTAGAGCCTACATTACGCTTAGGAAAACCCATTCAAACACATAAAACAACAAATCGAAACCAAATAAATCATTTAACCAATTTTCACAAAATTTGATAAAATTACGAAAATACCCCTCATAAAATTCACGATCATTTCACACAAAAAATTTCATAAATGATAAAAATCAACTTTTTCATTGAATTCCTTACGAGAAACTGATTCCAAAACATCCTGGAACATTGAAAAACGACTTAAAACGTAAAAAATCCTCTCCGAGGGCAAAACGGTAATTTCACAATTTTAATAATTAAAATTTTCGAAATTAATAAATAAATCATTAAATAATGTAAAGTGAAACATTAAAGAAATTAATTCTAAAATTTAAACCAAAAAAGTGATCAATCAGGCTTTCAAGAAAAATTGTTGATGGTTCGCAAGATATTTCTTTAAGGACTCCTCCATTTGGGGGTCCAAAGAATCAAAGATATAATAGAGGGGGGTTCTCCAAAAATTTAAAGTCAATTAAGCAAGACTAAAGTCAAGATATTAAAGTCAATCAAATAAGGCTAAAGTCAAAATTAAAGTCAATTAAGTAAGACTAGAGTCAAGTATTAAAGTCAATCTCATAAGACTAAGGTCAAAATCCTAAATCAAAACCCTAATCTAAACTAATCAAGTCAATCTCATAAGACTAAGGTCAAAACCCTAAATCAAAACCCTAATCTAAACTAATCAAGTCAATCTCATAAGACTAAGGTCAAAACCCTAAAACCCTAAAGACTAAGTCAAAACCCTAATTGAAACCCTAATCAAACCCTAATGCTTCTAAAAACTTTATAAATAGGAGCCTCCACACCCTATTTTCGTATCAAAGAAAAAACCCTAGAAAAAGTAGGTGAAGAAGCCTTCACAACCTCCCCAAAACCCTAATTTTGGAGTCCCAACTCCTTCCCTAACACCACTACTCCGATTTTAGCCTAAAAAACACCTAGAAACCTTTCAAAAACACTCCAAAAATCCAGAACAAATTCAAAGCATCCAGATCCAAGAAGGAGATACCTTGCCTCGGAGATCAGAAATCAGATCCGGAGACAGAACAAAGTAAGGAGTACGGTACAAGGAGCTGTTTTCACCAGATCTGAGGGAATAGTACTTTTGCAGATCGAAGGTAAGATTTTTCATTATTTTTTAATCTAGGTTTTGTCATTAGCGATGTAGTTATATTTGGAATAAGTAGAGACCGGCATTGGCCGGGCGGGGTTGGTGCCTAACACCTTCCAACCCCGTAACATGATCCCCGGATTCAGATTTTCTGTAGTAGATTAGTGTTTATCCATTTTAGAGTCAGTTTGGTTCCTAGACCACAATAACTAGGTGGCGACTCCCAAACCTCAAGGGTCAAAAGCGGATCCGCACACCCCGCGGATTGAGGGCGCTTTCACCCTGCTACCGGATGAAGAACCGGCCGCTGAAGCTGAATCGGGCCTCCGGGAAGGCTGTCTCGGCCAACCGTACTCAGTCGCCACCCCAGATCCCAAAGCAAAGCGAGCCCGGGTCCTGGGCCTCGCTTCCTCCTCCTCGTCTGAAGAATGCTGCGCCACTCGAGTCCGTCGCTCTCTACCCATCTGCAAGCCACCATATGATCAATCAAGAATGCAAAAATCCTAACATCACGCGTCTTGATGAACCTAGCCCAAATAACCTACCCAACTCAGTCAACCTAAGTCAATATCCAATCCAGCGCAACCAAAAACTAGTCAACCCAGTCGACCCAATCTACCCAATCAACCTAATCTGACTTACCTAGTCAAATTTGAGTCAAACCTACCCAATCAAATCTGAGTCAAACCTACCCAACTCGGTCATACCCAGTTGAGTCTGAAGGAAAACATATGTAACTTAGCCAACTCAGTCAACCAAAAGGTCAAACTCAATCAAACCCATCCCATCTAGGTCAAATCTAAATCAGATCCATCCAACCAAAGTCAAACCTAGGTCAACTCAATCTAAGACCTAGTCAACTCGACCAACTCACCCAAAACCTACCCAATCCAACCCAACTCAGTGAACATGCCCAAATTCGTCAAATTTAGTCAACCCAAGATCAAGTCAAACCTACCCAATCAAAGTCAACCGGGACAACCAAAGTCAATTCAGCCAACTCGGTTTAACCCATCTATCCTGGTCAACCTAGGCAACCTAATCAAACCCAACCAACCTAATCAGCCAAATCAAAACATAGCCCGACCAGCCCCACCTAGCTAAGAGCCATCACAACCATGTCGAGATGTCAGTTAAAGGGAAGCAGAAGCACGGGTACCAAAGCAAACATAAATGTTCATAATCTAAGCAAGCAAGGCAAAATGAAAATACACCAACAAGCCCCAAGTAGTCCAAAATCAATAAACCGCTTAACCCATCCCTCTAACCATCCCCTAAACCACCCTTAAACAATCCACATCCCCACTTTAAACAACCCCAAACCACACCTCATTACCAGTCCCCAAACAATCCCTACCTTTCACCCGAAATCGTCCCATTTGTTATGCGAATAACAATCCTAAGACGTCTCTACTAGACCACCCAATCCCGTCATCACTCGGCAAACCAATCCTAAAACAATTTCAGCCACTCTGAACAACCTCGAACCACCCATCGCAGACATTCCCGATCCTAGCACCAATCCAGTCCTTAAACCGTTCCCTTCCATCACAACACCGAAACAGTCCCAAACCATTGGCAAGCTACCCAGCCTTACCACACCCATTGCAATTATCAAACATCTAACCAAAACAATAAAACCCATGACCGTTTAATCCAATGATCTCGACCATCCTTGAATCCATCATTCTCTGTGAAATAAAGATCATATGCCATGTGAGTCACAAATCACCCTCCACACCACATCACACCATGCAAGGCCACCTTCAAATTATAACTCACAAAAAAAAAAACCATCCCCACCCATTACAACCAAGCCCTCAAACCTTCACCCAAAAACATCACCAATCCTCCATTCACCAATGCCATGAAGCAATAGTTCATACATCAAGCAACAAAGTAAAAGCAATAGTAATAAGGAAGACAGTTTGCAAACATAGCAACATTCAAAAGAAGCGAAGACATCATGCGTGGGGAATATAAATGAATCAAAGCCAAAAGCAAAAATAGAAAACATGAAATAGGGGTGTTGTTCGTTCAAAGGAAAAGAGGAAAAGGAAATAAGAGAAAATGAATACAAAACTCACCTCGATAACGGAAGGGTAATCCACACGTGTAAGCAAATCTCTCAAGGCTTCAAGTCAGTCCCAAGCGTCCAAATACGCCAACACACGCTCCAAGTAATCCCAACGACCACACCAAGTGCCCAAATCAACAAAATAAGAGGAATATAAAGAGAAAGAAGAGAAATCGCGGGGAAGGAGGAGGAAAACCGAAAGAAAATTGAAAGAACTGAAAAGGAAGAGGCGCGAGGCTTAAATCGTTTGAAATTCATACTGGTCAGTGCCACCAGCACGGGCAAAACAAAGTTTAGCCTATCCGTGTCACCAGAACGGATGAGGGAAATTTGTTTGGAACCGTGCCCAAAACACGGATGGAATCGTTTCAAATGATATCCGTGCCTAAAACACGGATCAGTCAATAAATAAAAGGGAAAATCCAAAAAAATCAAAAATCAAAAATAAAAAAAAAATCAAAAATCAAAAAAAATAAAAAAATTTATAAATAAAAAAATATAAAAATAATAATAATAAAAAATAATAATAATAATAATAATAAATAAATCAATCAATCAAAAGTCGGAAAATCAGAAATCAGAAATTTCAAATCCTGTCGAGCTGCACTTAATCTCGATTTGTTAAAACACGACTGAGAAATACCTCAATTTCAAAACTCATCCAATCTTCATCAAATCCAAGGTCTCACACAAGCTCCACGCCATTGAGACCGAGGAATTAATAAGGTAACTCTTTCAGACCCCGTGCTTGAGTAACCATCTTTTACAAAAGGCATCAATCCAACCAGTAATTGAAGTTGTGTTTTGCAAAATTTCGTCGGGCCCGTACAAATAGGGATTTAGTCTATTCTTTGCACGCAATTCCTGCAAAGAAGGGTAGCAGTAGACACCTCGATTTGAATGGGCCCTCACTCGAAAGGCCCCAAAAATAGCAATGCTCCAATAATTGGCAAAAGGGCCTCGATGGCCCGAATCATCAGAACATGACATTTTTGCCAAAATCCAAGCCTCTAACACCTCTCAATGGGTTAGTAGGTCCACCAAAGGGATCCGACAAGTTCATATCTACCCCGCTCCATGCAAAATACCGATTTGCCAACAAAAAAAGCCAACGGACCTCTAAGGCCCAAAATGCTAAAAACAACATTTCGGATTGAACCGAGGTCCCTAAGACCTCCCAATGGTCTAGGGGCCCACAGGAAGGGGTGAGACCCATCCCACATGTGTCCAACATCACCACTCCACGCTCACATCCAAAAAAATTGATAAATTCTCCCAACGGGCCCAAAAGGCCCAAATTGCCAAACACGTGGCATTCTTAATCAAATCAATAACTTCAAGAAAAATTAAAAAAAAATTGAAAAATTAAAAAAGTGGGACTTGGAAAACCTACCCTTCATCTATCATCTACCATTCCACCTCGAAATTCGCAAAAACCCTAAACCTACCTAAGGCCCACTAGGCCTCAACCCCTTCCTAAACCCATTACCATAATCCCAAAATTAATCTTATACCCTAGAACCTATCCACCCTCAAAATCCAACCCAAAACAAGCCTTACCCAACTTAAAATAATCTACAAACCAAAGCCCAACACCAAAAGCCCACAAATACGATTCTATCCATATCCAATTACCCAACCCACAACTTTAATCCATCAACTACTACCCACATCAACCAATCACAATCTTCATACCCAAAGATGACACATGTCATCACCATCTTTCACCTCCCTCATCTAATTACCCATCCCCATAACCATTCTCTAAAACAACTCATCTAACACATCACTTCCCTCCAAAATCACCTCAACCCATACCCTACCCTAACCTAACCTATCCCCATTCTCTAACCACCAACATCACAACCCATACTCAACATACCCCAACACCATCATCACTCTCCAACATCAACAACCACCCACATCACAACCCATATCTCCACCCATCATTTTCCTTAAAACACTCCCACAAAATCACCTCAACCCATACTTCATTTATCATCAATCAACTAACCCATTTCTCTCTCTCTAATCAAATAACCCCTATCAACCAATCAACCAATCTCATTCCTCAACCTCTCATCATGATTGCCACATGACATCATCTCATTTATTCTCCCAAAAACCAACCAACCAATCTCTTACATTACCCATCCCTCCACCTTACCCTTTTCATCAACTTAACATTCCTTCCCTAAACAACTCTCTTACACCCCCACTCCTCTCATCAACCATCACTCATCTCATCCCACCCAACACTCTACCCAAATGGATTTGGGTAGGATCCAAACCATTTGGGTTGAAATACAATCCATTTTCATTCTTTACAAAATTACCCCTAAATTCATTCCAAATTTCATACCCCCATCTTCTAAAAACCATGCCATTCTCTATCCTCTCAACTCTTAATCCCATTATACCCCCAAACCTCCTCCAAACACCTATAAATACCTCCCCTCTCATCCCAAAATTTTTTACCAAGTCTCACAAAAAAAAAATTTATTTTCTCTACTCCTCTCTATCACTCTCTCATACTATCTTCTAAAAAGAAATTTCACTTTCATATTACACTAAGGATTTAAGAAGCATAAAAGAAGAAGGAAGGAAAGAAAAAGAAGAAGAACTTGAAAGCTACAAGGTGGGTCTTAAACTCCCCCCCCCCCTCTCTCTCTCTCTAATCTTCTACTATTCCCTCTTCTAACACCCCCTTTTTCTACTTTATTTTTCCCCTTTTGATGATTGGACCTCAAGGCTAAGATTCATAAGGGTCATTTCCATTAATGAAATGACCCTATGATCAAGCCAAAATTAAATCCCTACTTAAGAAACAAATGAACCCATGTGGCATTCTATTTTTACTTTTATTCTTAAAACAAAATGATCGAGTTCTTTGAGGTTACCGCCATTCGATGGGGAAAAAGGGGTGCCTAACACCTTCCCCTTTCTCCAACCGAGCCGCTTGCCCGAACCTCTAGGTTTGATCAACCCTATCCGTTACGAGTCACTAACGCCAAAAAATGGTAATTTTTCGAAAGGTACACACCGGGTGACCATTCACACCCCTTTTTAATTTGAATGGTGGCGACTCCAATTTTAGTAGTTGTGGCCGTCGTAATGACGAAAACCACATAGCTACAAGCATAACTGAGTATAATCTGAGCGTAAATTAAGTATAATCCAAGATGACCCTTGGAAACAATTGAGCAAAATCTAAGATAACCCTTGGCGAAAACTGAGCAAAATCCAAGATAACTATTGGCGACAACTGAGCAAAATTCAAGATAACCCTTGGCGGCATCTAAGCAAAATCCAAGATAACCCTTGGCGACAACTAAGCGAAATCCAAGAAAACCCTTGGCGGAAACTGAGCAAAATCCAAGATAACCCTTGACGAAAACTGAGCAAAATCCAAGATAATCCTTGACGGGTTATCTTGGAGGCATCTGAGCAAAATCCAAGATAACCCTTGGCGGCAACTGAGTAAAATCCAAGATAACCCTTGGCGGAAACTAAGTAAAATCCAAGATAACCATTGGCGGCATCTAAGCAAAATCCAAGATAACCCTTGACGGCATCTGAGCAAAATCCAAGATAACCCTTGGCGAAAACTGAGCAAAATTCAAGATAACCCTTGGCGGCAACTGAGTAAAATCCAAGATAACCCTTGGCGGAAACTAAGTAAAATCCAAGATAACCATTGGCGGCATCTAAGCAAAATCCAAGATAACCATTGGCGGCATCTAAGCAAAATCCAAGATAACCCTTGACGGCATCTGAGCAAAATCCAAGATAACCCTTGGCGAAAACTGAGCAAAATTCAAGATAACCCTTGTCGGCATCTAAGCAAAATCCAAGATAACCCTTAGTGGAAGCTGAGCAAAATCCAAGATAACCCTCGGCGGAAACTGAGCAAAATCCAAGATAACCCTTGGCGGCAACTGAGCAAACTCCAAGATAACCCTTGGTGGTAACTAAGCAAAATCCAAGATAACCCTTGCCAAAAACTGACCAAAAACTGGTAGAGGAATGAAGAAATTTTGGGAAAGAATGAATGAATTTGGAGAAGACTGATTAGAATGAATCGCATAAATCTGGAAGATAATAAATCTGGAAGAGAAATGGTCAATTCCAAGAATGATTGGATCTGAAAAAGAATCTGGAGAACGAAAGAATGTCATATCTCCTATGTGAGATCCAAAATACTTTTGTTTGAACCTCAAGGATTTATCAAAAAGTTTTATGAATTTAAAACCTGAGTTTTTATTTCTTTTGAACCTCAAAAGTTTTTCAAAAAAACTGTTATCAAGAGGGTAACCTTAAATTTGGGCTTCTCATTATCTTTTAGGATTAACATTGCTCAAAAATAAAATGCCCCTAGTTTGACAATGAACATGGCCTTGAAAATAATTGAACACATCATAAAAAAATGCCCCTAGTATAAGCGGGAAAAGTTACATTAAAGAAGAAAGAAAATGTCCCTTGTATGAAGGTTTGAAATAATTGATTACCACAAGCACAATAAAGACTCAACTTTTAATTTTGATTAATTTTATTAAAGGTTTTGAGTCAGGCTCAAGAGTACAAAATTATTTTGTTGAGGTGGAGTTGGTATTTTTGGATCCTTGTGAGAAACTTTTCTAACGCAGTAACATGCCCTAGTCGTTCCTTAGATTTGACTATCATATCATCTACATAGACTTCGACTTCCTTATGTATCATGTCATGTAGTAAAGTCGTGGCTGCTCTTTGATAGGTGGCTCCAGCGTTCTTCAAACCAAAAGGCATGACCTTGTAGTAGAAAGTCCCCCACTGTGTGATGAATGAAGTTTTTTGCATATCTCGAGGGTCCATTTTTATCTGATTGTACCCTGAAAATCCATCCATGAAAGACAACAACGCGTGTCCTGTTGTACTGTCCACTAGAACATCTATGTGTGGTAAAGGGAAACTATCATTTGGACTTGTTTTATTTAAGTCTCTGAAATCCACATACATTCTAACTTTTTCATCCTTTTTCGGTATTGGGACGACATTAGCAATCTACTCAGGGTATTCTACTACTTCCAAAAATCCAGCGTTAATCTGCTTCGTAACTTCTTCTTTGATTTTCAAAGTCCATTCCGGCTTCATACGTCGAAGTTTCTGTTTGATTGGTCGAGCATCAGGATATAACGAAACCCGATGTTGGACAATATTTGTGCTTATCCCCGGCATATCCTCGTAAGACCATGCGAACACGTCTTTGAACTTTCTGAGCAAATCTACTATCTCTTTACGTTCATCAGGAGATAAAGTGACCCCTATACGAATTTCTTGAGGACTTTCTTTTGTTCCGAGGTTGATAACCTCTACTTCCTCTATTAGAGGTTGAGCCCGACGTTCCTCTTCTTGTTCAAGTAATTTGATTATTTCAGGGGGAGGTTCTTCGTCAGAAGACTCTCCCTCCGAAGCCAAATTATTAGTTAAATTATTATTGCACTCGGGGTAATCAAAAATTTCTTTCATTTCATTGAAAAGAGATGGGGTAACAGGAATCATTGCAGACTTGACAGACTCACTTGACTCAGCAAGAAAAACAGACTCAACAGAAACAACTAACTTATTTGACTCAACAGAAATAAAGGACTCAACTGGCATGTCAGACTGAGCAGGACTAATGGGACCGACAGACCCAGCCTTGACATGCAACACAGGACTGATTACATGATAATTTGATAAAGACCCAACAGCGGGTTTGATTATAGACTGAGGATTTGGGATCCCTTTCTCAACTGACAACACTAAGATACTATGATCTTCAATGAATAGCTGATCGATGTTGAGGGAGTCCAGATCGAGTTGCCAGTCTTCAACCTTCTTCTCCTTAACTTCTGTGCTCGCTTCCTTTTCGGGCCATTCCATGCCAAAGAAGATTTCAAACCCCGGCAAACGAGTACCTGTGATGTGATCAATGAAAGGCTCTGGGAACCCACAGTAACGGAAGTCTTCTCCTTCTTTCACAAAATAACCATTGAGGGTCTTTCGATAGGACTTCATTTTAATGAGATCTGTGGTACGCCTTTGCCTTTTAGCAATGGCCTTATCCCGTTTTGTCTTCCAGTATTGGGCCCAATCTTTCTTAGTAGGCTTATATCCTAGTCCGAATGTACCGATGACCTCTTTAATCACTGGTGCCTCTTTAATACCTTGCTGCTTGCGACCTAAGCCCATACCAAGGAAGAATCCCATTTTCTTGAATATATTGGCCATGTAGCAATTAGAGGTATTTTCCATTGGAAAATGTTCTTTCATGGCTTGATCCCATTGGACTGAGCATATCTTTTTGAATTCGAACCCACTAAGTTCTATCCCCTGTTGTTTTAGCTGAATCTCAAGCAGTGGCTCATTCTTGGCCTCAGTACTATTTATGATCCCTACAATTTCAACGTCTCCATGAAGAGTAATTACTAGCCCATCCTTGATAAACTTGACCTTCTGGTGTAGCGTAGAAGGGATGGCTTTTATTTGGTGTAACCATGGTCTCCCTAACAGTAAATTGAAAGAGGATTGGATATCAATAACCTGAAATTTCACAGGAAATTCAACTATGCCTGTGGACAATCGAAGGTATAAAATTCTCAGTACATCCCTCTTGGTATTATCATAAACCCTAACACCTTGATTAGTGGACTTGAGATCTTCAGTCTTAAACCCGAGACAAGTAGCAGTTTTCAGCGGGCAAACGTTCAGTGCACTCCCGTTGTCGATCAAAACCAGAGGTACCCTCATCCCATTACAGTCAACTTTAATATGCAACGGCTTAGTGTGGCTTGCCCCTTCTTTTGGGAAATCTGAGTCCAAGAAGGATAGGATATTCTCCACGTAAGTTGCCCCTACTATACTGGCCAGCTGATCTGGAGAAGTTTCAAGGGAGACTTGGGCTGTGTTTAGTGCTTTGAGAACAGCCTCCCTATGAGCAATGGAAGCCATGAGTAAATCCCATACTAAGATATTGGCCCCTGATTTTTTCAACTGTTTGATCACGGAGTTATCCTCTTCGATGCTTTCCTTGGTGGGATCTTCTCCTTCTTTTCTTGCCAGGGCTGCAGGATTATCAACACAGAGTTCTTGTGGCTTAAAAACTCTTGCCCCTCGAGTCATATGTCTAACTTCATCACAGGAAAGGGAAAAAGGATCATCTTTTTCAGTCAACAAGTAAGGATCTTCATCTGTCAAAGGTACAGGGCTTTTCAGATTCATTTGAGCCAACAGGTAACTAGTGAATGCGGGGCTATCGTAACGGGGAGGAGATAAACAATATGTATCATCCGAGATTAAATCAAATGGTTCATAGTGAAAACCTCATTAGTGAAGGCTATCCCGACAGGGGGGTAACTAGGCAGTTTAACTTGGATTGGATGGATGAGAGAAACAAGGTCGAATAGTAATGGGGTGTGAGAAACCAAGTTCAGGGTTGGTGGAGGTAGATAGGTAGGTAGTGGATTAGTGGTGACATTTGGTGGGCTAGGGATTGTGATCTTTTTGTTATCAATGAGGTTTTGAATGGCATGGCGCAAGGTGATACATCGATCCGTGTGATGGCTAGGATTTTGATAAAATTCGTAGAATAAGTTGGGGTTGTGTCCGGCTGGCAAGGGATTCGGTAAAGGTCGAGGTTGAATCGGGGTAAGCAACCCTTTTTTCAATAGTTTTTGCAAAGCTACGATAAGGATCATCCTTAAATTGGTAAATTGATGCGAAGTTCGAGATTGACTTGGGTGAACCTGGTTATTAGCCCTGGCCGGGGGTTGAGCTGGGGTAACGGAGGTATTAGCGATGTAAGTATGGTTGATATTGGGTTTGGGAACATATGGTTTCTTATGCTTGTTATCTTAGGGGTTAGAAAGAATTTCAGAGGCAAATGCATCCTCGAGTTGGCTTTCGGCTTGTAACAAGGATTCAAAAGTAGGGAGGTAATGGGCCACTAGGTGCTGAGCATATCCTTGAGAGAGATTTTTTAGGATAATCGCTACTTGTTCCTTCTCCGAAGGTCTATCCCACATTTGAGAACCCTTGGCCTTCCAGCGACCAATGAAATCAGTGAATGTCTCCCCATTTTTCTGTTTAGTTACTTTCAAATCCCTTCTTGAGGTCTCAATTTCGGTACTATATTTATACTGATGCTAGAAGGCCTTTGACATGTTCTCCCATGTACCCACAGTAACTGGATCTTGAGACATTAGCCAACATAGTGCTGATCCTGATAAAGTTCTTTGGAACAATAATGTCATTTGTTCGTTGCTAAGCCCCATAGTGCGCATGTTGGTAACATACACCTTAAGATGTGTTTTCGCACACCCTGTCCCACTGAACTTGTCCATTTCAGGCATCACAAACTTCTCTAGCAAATGGATTCTAGGGATGCGGTTCAGAGCTTCAATGCCTGCTGCAATTTCATCAATACCCTTTATACTCTTCATAGTTGACTCCAATTGAGACATTCTATTAGATAACGCCGGATTTTCATCAATATACTCTTCGTCTCCATCGAGCTCGAAGATTTCATGTGGACGTTTCTCTTCAAACTTTTTTCCTTTTGGGTCATCAAGAGGATTTTCCGTCGATTCTGAGGTCTGTTCTAACATTTCCACTTTGCCTTTTATATTGTTGATGTCATTGGCAAAAGCTGCCAAGATCTTACGGATCTCTGTGAGCTCAGATTCTAAAGCCATCTCTTCTTGTTGACTTGGTAATGTGGTTTGTTCTAACCGACTGGACTTACGACTCCAACTAGGAGGTGGACGCTTGAGTTTGGGCGCAATGATAATCCTATATGACCCCATCAAAGGTAGATTTAGTCAATTTCAGTATTACCCCTTTGATAACATTTTATTGAGGTTTGTGCATCAATCCATTAATTAATCCATTCACACAATGAGTATTCGAAAAGGAAATAAATATTTACTAAAACAAAAAGATAGTTTTATTGAAAATGATTGACAAACAATATGTTCTTATTAAAACATCTTTCAACAAATTTGATTTGAACTATTTTTACATGGACGCTTGGCTTTGTCTTGATGGTCATCAGGATTGCTGTCAAGCTTGACCCTCTTGGCTCTAAAAACTTGCTCTTTGAATTCCGATGGTCCGTCTGGATATCCTAAGGTGCGCTTGTTCCAAGCTTTCTCAATGAGGTGCACTAACTTTTCAGTCAAAGGCTCGGGGGGAAAGAAAGCTTTGTGCTAGGGTAAGAATAACTCTATAGGTACGTTGTACTGTTCTGGGATCAGATTAGGATGGTAAAAAGATGTTTCTTCTAAACCAATCAGACGGACATAGTAGGATCCTTTGGTTCCTAGAACAGGGGGATCAGTCATCCACCAAGGGCACCTAAAATCGATATGACAGGCAAGGCGAGAGTCTAACCATTTGCTCCAAGCTTTGACTGAGTTGTGACGCACTAACAGGTTTCTCTTGGAAAAGTGTTCTGGCCCATATTCGAGGTTTGAAGGAACCTCTACGATTTTGAGATGGTCACAAAGTCACATATAGAGTAAGTAGGGACTTCCTTTGAAGCTTTTCCCCTCACCATTTTTTATGTCATCTAAACCTGAGAAGGTTTCAGCTAGGATGAGAGGTATTGGGTTGGCTTTCCTTGAGAGTTGAGAGGCTATATCTATGAAGGACTCAGGGATGGTTTGGCCATCACTATTGGAGGTCAGTATGTATTGAGCTAGGATTATTAGGCACAGTCGATAATCTCTAGTAGCTCGCCAGGCTTCGGGTTTTACATTGATAGGGTGACTGCGGGAGCGATACGGGCCCAATAAAGGTACTAAGTTCAATCTCCCGTCATGGACTAAGGCCTTGGCTTCTTCCTTAGAAATATTTAGTCTTGTGGCGAGTTCACCAGAATATCTGGTCTTCAATGAAGGCCTGACTAGAGGTCCTGAAGTGGGTATCCTCATGATGCCACAATAATCCTCGTGAGTGGGGCACAAGTGCATATACCCCATATGGAATATGTGAAGATTGGGGTTCCATCGCTTAGCCATAGCATGTAAGAGGTTCCAATCTATCTCAAACTCATGGAAGTAAAGAGCACTCCTCAACATGAATCTCCCAAAATTAATCTTCTCTACAGGGTGCATTCCTATGACGGTTGTTTTGACTAACTGGTTTGACACAAAAGGGTATTTTAGTACTCTTCCAAGGTCCATGTAAAAGATCAATTTTTATTTTCTTTTGGAAAATCTTATTCTTATGAAAAATATTTTTTCTTGGAAAACATTTTTTCTAGAGAATAATTTTTTTTTTTTTTGAAAACTTTCTTTTCTGAAAAATATTTTCTTTTTCTTCTTTGAAAATTCGATTTCCATTTTGATTTAACTGGCCGGGTCCACCATGATTGTTGGATCGGGATGGACTGGGTCATTATTGTAAACGAATGGATTCTTTATTGGGTCGGTGCACCCCTTTTAATTTTCAAAGACAACATTTTTTATCCTTGAGGACAATCATATACTCTGATCTCACCATTCACATCACTCACATACAGTCATCAATCAACAAGCTCCATTCAATAAACAACCCGGGAACACCCACGATAAGTTCGAGTCGTGACCTACTGGGAAGGTTTCTAAACTCTAAGCTTACTACGTGCAATGCATTTTTATTTAACCACCCTTGCCCAAGCACACCTATATACCTTTCGATACGTGGTGACTTGGTTTGATATACCGTATAGGTGATAATCTAAAACCTCAATTCACTTCTCTGAAGTAAAAAACAGCCAGTTTGATCTCCAGTTGAGAGGTGGCGTACAATGCTGAGCAAGGGCCCACTTAAATACCTCTCGTCTAGAATAGACGTAGTCTATCCCCCTCGTACAGTAGGGTACAGCGGGGCAAGATCTTGCTTAGGCACTGGTTTTGACCAAGAAGTGCAATTGATATACTTAGATTATCTTTTATACCTACGGGTACGAGTCAAGAGTTGTAGCTTTCATAAATGGTTTGGCATCCCACGAGGGGACCGATCACGTACTAGTACTACGTTGGCAATCGAGACATGTGACTGTGTGGTTTACAATAGGTCAAAGGCTCAGGTCATTCCAGCCTGGGTGCATCAATATATCTCTCAGAATCACCTGATCAGACGGTACTGATGCCCCAGTTTGATATACCCTAAGGTACGTGACTGGAGTTGTGGTTTTCATGAATGACGTTGCATCTCCGTAGAGATCGGGCCACGCACTAGTGCCACGTTGGCTATATGGGACGTGCAAGCATGCAAAACAATAAACGTGCATGTGGTGTGTGCAAAACAGGGTGGGGTGTGCCTGGGGCTTTTTCAAACAAATGGGCCCATGGGCCTGATCATACCATCACACATTGATACCATATGAATATTATCCAAACTAAATACCAATCTAATAACATCATTAAGATCAACAATAAGCACATCAACTATATATCTAATCAAGATAAATGGTAAATCAATTAATGAGTATGATATAGAATAATTGATCAAACTCAAACATTGCAATAGGCATAATTTTCTTAATTTTTAAGGTCCAATCTAGGTTATTTTGGATGACCCTAAACAATTCGGGATTTCCAAGAATATTAAATTGATGATGGAGTAATAATGATGGAGATAAGGAGACGTGACCTTTCCTTTTTTTTTTTTTTTATCTGGTAGACCCATCTGTTGAAACTTTCATACAACTATTCCCTTACTTCATGAAATTTGTCACCCAACAAACTTAGGGTGAAAATGGAGCTTACCCGATTAACGTAATAGGATTTCAAATTTTACTAAGGGTCATCTTGCTAACGTGGCCACCTCATTGATAATCCAATTTCAAAGCTCTTTTTATTTATTTTTATTTTTATTTATTTTTTTTTTTATTTTATGGAAAAGAGCTTGGACCCAAGAATAAAATTCAGATTTAAAAAAAAATATTTAGATCCAAGGTTTTGAAAATGGGTGGCTAGGAAAATCCCAATTAAAAAAGAAAAGAAAATAATCTTTTTTTTTTTTTTTTACATTTTTTTGAAAGCTCGTGGAATTCCATCTATAGAAGTCTATGGCGATCATGCTTTTAGGTGCCACGTGGTGAACTTAACAACCCTTAGTAAGAAAGAAATCTTACTAAATTGTAAGGCTAGTTTTATCTTTTGGGACTCACACTTACTGTCAGGAATACTCGTTTGTAGGAAAGTGATTTCCTTAACTATATGGGACCCATGCAAACGATTAATTATTCTTAATACCCATCTAAATCTTTGTTTGATAATTTAATATTTGATAAATTGATGGTATTAAAAAACTAACCTTTAAAAAACATTGAGGGTCCCACTCCAAGTGTGTTAAGAAACAAACTTGATAAAGTAATGGAAGAAAGCTCAACATATTGGACTGCCCCAGTAAATGCCTTTTCTTTTGAGTTGCTAGCGACACAGATACTAGACACACACGCACATACAAGCAGGTTAACTATAAACAAGCCACAGCGAAAGAAAACAAATTTTTATATATTTTTTTATAAGAAATTGCAAACAGTGAGTTGGCTCACTAAATCTCTTTTAAGTTGCTGCCAAAGGACGAACTCACCCAATTTTTTTATTTGGTTTATTTTCAATCGACTCATGAGATACAATGCAAACTTGTAACTCAACAAACTCGGCTTGACCGAGTCTGACTCGGACCTGGATCAAGGTCCTGTGTGGGTTAATCTTCAAAACAAGTTCTTTATCAAAAATCAACCTCAAATCCTCATGAGACCTTTTTCTTGATTTTCAAGATCGAAATGCAGCGATAATGATCACATTACATGAATGATCAAGAAATTCCAATTCTCTTAGATAAGAAAAAATTTAAAATCACCAAATTTAGAAAGGAACCTGCTAAAATCTCTCTGTAATTGAAGAGATGGGTATGAAAATCAAAGACTGAAAACGACTCAAATTCGTTTAGAATGAAAAACCTGAATTGGATGAAGCCGAAATTTTTTTTCTACAAAACAAAAAAAACTGAACAAGAGAGATTCCGATCTTTTGGTTGATAATCGATTGGAAATTCTTGAATCGAATTGCTGGATAAATATAAATGTCTCCAATGTCTTCTCCATCGAAGAAGATAACCAGAAAAAGATGTTGTTTCAAAATAATTCGTTAAAATTCTGGGCTAAAAGGTGATATTCCGGCGGGATTTCAGATAAGAGAAATGCTTAAAGAGAGGATTTTGATAAAAATGTTGGGAAATTTGGAACGAAAATTTGAGATCCATTGATCTTGCTCAAACCTCGGCCCCGCTTGCAAGGCGTCACTGTAACTACAGTTTTCTTACGCCGGAGGCATTAAACGGATTTAATGGAGGTGTTGGTATTATCTCTCTCTCTTAAGAGCAATTGGTAACTGGGTTGGGAGAAAATTGCAGCCAAGAACAGAAATTTTTAAAGCAAAAAGGGCAAAGGAAATTAGGAAAAAAAAAACTTCTTATCCCACTTTGAAATTGCCGTAGCTCAACCGATCTAATCGCGAACTACGTTAGTGAAGGATGAGATGAAGGAGAGAGAGAAAGAGTAAGAGTGTTTCTCTCTCCTTTGCTGTTTTTCGTTCTGTCTTCCATTGGGGAAGAAGATAACCATATGTTGAATTTTTTATTTCTTACCACATCACTCACAAATAATTTATTTTCACAACTCGCTGCCTATGCCTAATAACGTGCTAAAAAAAAATTATCCAAAATTTTTTTTTATTTAAAAAAAAATATATCATAACTCTCATCCCGACCACCATCATTCCATCCTCAATTTATGTCAATTTGAATCTTTCATTATTTAGGGTCATCCCTAAAATGACCCTAAATTGAACCAAAAAGAAAATTGTATGCCAAATCCGAAATATCCAAAACTGTACAAAGGGTACTAATGAAGGATAATACAAACAAAAAATAATCTAAATAAAAATGAATCAACACCCCTATTTTAGACCATTACCTTATAGAAATCCTGCATGATTTTAAGGTCATTCCGAATAACCCTTAATGATCCATAAAAAAATGCCAAAACAAAATATTCAACATCCAAACCAGTGCTCAATAATTGATCAAAAAAGAATGATAAAAAATAAATAAATAAAATAAAATAATTTTAAAAAAAACTAGGTCCTACAGACAATGCTTCCCATACTTGGGGCTTTTCAAGTCTGATCCTCAAATGTCCCCAGTGGAGTCGCCACTGAAAGCGCCCTCGATCCACAGGTTGCGCGGATCCGCTTTTGACCCTTGAGGTTTGGGAGTCGCCACCTAGTTATTACGATCTAGGAACCGATCAATGGCTCTAAACGGATAAAGAACTAATCTAGAACAGAAAAAAAACTGAATTCGGGGATCATGTTACGGGGTTGGAAGGTGTTAGGCACCAATCCCGCCCAGCCAAAACCGGTCTCTACTAATTTCTCAAATAAGTTACATTGCTAAAAAAATCCTAGATAATAAAAAAAAGTAAGAAATTATACTTTCCGATAGCAAAGACCTTGTTCCCTCAGATCCGATAAAAACTGCTCCTTGTATCGTATTCCTTGCTTCATTCTGTCTCCAGATTTGATTTCTGATCTCCGAAGCAAGGTATCTCCTTTTTTGATCTGGATTCTTCGAGTTTGTTATAGATTTTGGGGTGTTTTGGAAGGGCTTTTAGGTGTTTTTTAGGCTAAAATCGAAGAAGGGATGTTAGGTAAGGAGTTGGGACTTCAAAACTAGGGTTTATGGGAGGCTTGGGGGATTTTTTGACCTACTTCTCTTAGGGTTTATGATTTGATACGAAAATAGGGTGTGAGCACCTCTATTTATAGATTTTTTTAGGGGTTGATTTTGATAGAGTTAGTGTTTAATTAGAGTTCTTTTAATTAGAGTTGTGTTTTAGTTAGAATTGTTTTAGGTAGAATTGTGTTTTAATTAGAATTGTTTTAGGTAGAATTATTTTTTAGATAGAACTCTATTAGATAGAGTTATTATTTAATTAGAACTCTATTATGATTTTGACTTTTGGTCTTATTTGATTGACTTTTAATATTTTGACTTTAGTCATAATTGATTGA
The DNA here is from genome assembly GCF_017979445.1 of Akebia trifoliata. Lineage (NCBI taxonomy): Eukaryota > Viridiplantae > Streptophyta > Magnoliopsida > Ranunculales > Lardizabalaceae > Akebia > Akebia trifoliata. The sequence continues at coordinate 19,277,516 of NC_141382.1, forward strand.
CTTTTAATATTTTGACTTTAGTCTTGTTTAATTGACTTTAATTTTGACTTTAGTCTCACTTGATTGACTTTAATACCTTGACCTTAGTATTGCTTGATTGACTTTAAATTTTTGGAGAACCCCCCTCTAAAATATCTTTAATTCTTTGGACCCCCAAATGGAGGGGTCCTTAAAGAAATATCTCACGAACCCTCAACAATTTTACTTGAAAGTCCGATTGATCGATTTTTTTTAATTCAAAATTTTAAATTAATTTCATTAATGTTTCACTTTAATTATTTAATATTTTATTTATTAATTTCAAAATTTTTAGTTATGAAAATTGTGAAATTACCGTTTTGCCCCTGGAGAGGACTTTTTACGTTTTAAGTCGGTTTTTTATGTTCCAGGATGTTTTAGAATCGATTTTTCGTAAGGAATTCAATGGAAATATTGGTTTGTGTTGTTTATGAAATATTTTTGTGTGAAATGATGTTGAACTTTATGAGGGGCATTTTCGTAATTTTGTCAAATTTTGTGAAAATTGGCGAAATGATTTATTTGGTTTCGATTTATTGTTTTATGTGTTTGAATGAGTTTTCCTAATCATAACGTAGGCTCTAGGGTTGTTTTGAGGTTAGGGGTATTTTGATAATTTGGTAATTTTTTAGTGATTTTTATCGTGAAACTTCTTTTTGGATCTACAAGACGATGATTTCTATATTTCTGGAATCGTATTTTCCTAGCGTAGCGTGGTTTCTAAGGTTTTGTCAGTTCGAGATACCTCATCCGGATTTCTGAAACACATCTGGTAACAAAATAAAACAATGGAATACACATCCATCATTGGGAATCATTGCGATCGGGTTGACGAGTTGATTAATCAGGCGAGTGCAAATATGGGGTGTCTACACATCCTGACCCTCAAGTAGGGTTGCAGTCCTTTGAAAAATCTGTGGTCTTTCTGTAAATCAGTTGGAATGAGCTCGGGTGCATATCATGACAATCTAGTAAATTTCAGCTCGTAATCTGTAACAGATAGATTGGCTTGCACCAACCCCAAAAATTCCTGATGTTTGATCTCTCGAGCCGTCTCGGATATGAATTTTTCTAAGAACATCTTCTCAAAGTCGCCCCACTCGAAAGGTCTATCCCCCAAAACATTTTTCTTGGATCGCAACCAATGGCTGGCATCCCCGTCGAACTTAAATGTAGCGATCGTTACCCACTGGTCTCTCGAGCACTGCATGACACTTAAAATCTCTCGAGTTTTTAAAACCCATTCCTCTACTTCAGCTGGGTTGGAAAAACCTCCCAATCGAGGTGGACGTAGTCGTTGAAAATTTTGAAGGCACATCCCCGGATCTGTCTGTGTTTGGGGCGGGAAAGTCCTCGCTACCCTCGATGGTATAACATGTGGTTGTGGTCTCTGTGGTGGATCCGGAGGTGGAATGTGATCAGTCCCTTGTGAAGAAACCTGACGCTCCGTCAACTCTGCCACCTCCTCGGCTAGTCTAGCCTGTGACTCAAGCATCTCCTCTCTAAACTTGTTTTGGGACTCAGTTATCTGCCCCATAAACGACATTATTTGCACTATCGGATTGGGAGTCTGATCAGGTGCTTGTCCAGCCTTTACGGCGTTTTGGCCTCTCCATCGATCTCTGCCTCTACCTCATCCGCTCATCTCGTTTCTGTTCATCAACAAGAAGGCATTTATCATCATATGACTAAAGTCGTTATTATGAAAGCATCATGTACTACTTTAACAAGGGATTTAGTAATGAACACCATTTTCATTACTAATAGAACAAACCTAGAATCATATCTTAATCATACTAAGCTTTATGGACTCTAAACACGGAAGAGCTCGTAATTCCAACACGAAACTACTAATGCACTCGAATTTTGAATTCTTAATACTACTCTAACATTTGTGGTATCAGTCCACTCTTCAAAACATAGTAGATCTGTATCCCATACGGATCTAGTACTATGCTCTGATACCATCTGTGATTCCCCGCCAAACACTAACACAAATCCCTATGTCAAAACTCGAGGTACTAGGTGGCACCTCGAAATTTCGGCATGGTCTCCTCTGTTTATGTTTGCATTCCAAGGAGTTCAGCCTGCACCTGATAAACGACATACATTCTTGCATATATACATTCAAAATATAATACTAGCGGAAGCCTATATACATTTAATAACGTACAAAAATCAGAGTGTGGAAGAAGAAATATATACACGGACTTGTACAAGAATTGCTCACTCTAACAAAATTCCTAACGCTCAAAATCAAAATCTATATTACTCTTCGACAAATCGACACCACTAGGGGTAATAACCCTAGTACTCACCTGGTAATGGACTCTTATCGTTTATCTGACCCACCAGATGGTCCCCACTCGCTGGTTCTATGCCCGCCTCGTCAACTGCAGGCTCTGAAGCTAAAAAAAAATAGGAAGAAATGTGTGAGTAACAATGGTTACCCAGTAAGGAAACAAACAATTTCTGCCAATAACCCCTCCTAACATGAACGAATAAACATATTGAATCATTTTAACATATGCAAAGTTTTACAGAATAACTACTATTAACTGGTACATATAGCTAGGGATGAGCAACTAAACATTTTAAAACTGACATTACATCAATCAATAGTACTCACTGTAACATTTTCTTTATATACAAATCTAATTAATCAAATAGAAACATTAAACATGCATTTCATTTTATATATCAAAGTAAGGCAACAGATACATAATACACTATGGTGAAGTATTGGAATTAGAAAGTTGGGATTTATGATTGGATCGCTCCCAGTCGGGACATGATGTTACAATTCTTCTCTGGCTTTTAGTTCTTGATTTTGTGGTCGGTCGCTGCACTTACCACGCTTGGTTGATCATTTATCCAGCTCAGACTGGCCATTTGACATGACCGTAAGCAATGGGTCTCTTTTCGATGTGTCAGAACATTCGACTACTATAGATTTTTAGTGATCACTGACTAATCATCTTCGTCTATGCCTATCAAGCGTATATGTGATTCCTAAATATATAAACCATTCGTATACGACTACCTTTACAGTACAAGTTCACTGGTAAAGATAGAGAGGAATGACCCGGATTCCAGTTGTGACTCCACTCTCATACGTGTCCCATGCCACATATAAGCTTGGTGGTCCCTACCGTACATCCTAGGATAGTACACCACTACAGATAATATGACGCACTATCCCTTCAGGCATTCACAGACTCTTTAACACTTCAGAAAATAACTGCATATAAATATTATTTTCATTTGAAAATAAAAGAGAAATTAACAATACTAGGTTGAGAATGTATATCCAGTTTCCTACCATGCAAGTGTGGCCACAAGGCTTAAAATAAATAACATAACGAAAAAGTAAACAAAGCCTCGCGTTGACAGAAAGTAAATAAATATGCAACCAGTAACATTATCCTTGGATATCTGTTCACCAACCTACACACCACACAACAATGTAAAATGTAGACATCACCCTTCGGGTGTGATTCTGACATTTTACTATTTCATACCCTTTTTCCCTTTTTCTGATTTTTTCAGTTTTCAATCTCTTCAATAAAATATCCATTTTCTAAAATTCATCAACTCAATATGAGTTCATTGAATATTAAATCATATTTTTCAATATAGAATTTATTTTTATCAATAATATTAAAAAAATATAAATTTTATATCAAAATGGGGTTCGAGTGGTGCACAAGACCCAATTGATGGAAATAACCCGTTAAAATACCCTAACCACATATAATTTGTTAAAAAATACAATTAAACATATCAAACATGGAATTTCTGGCACGAATTTTGAAATAACAAAAGAATTCTATATTTTTAAAAAACATCAAAATTTTTTGATAAAATCGTAAATGCAATTCTCACAATCTACGATTACTAATAGAAATTGAGAGTTCCTTACTATTTCTATGCGACAGAATTGAAGTATGTGCACGAAAATCGAGGCGATCGATGTAGAAATTCAGGCGATCGATGCAAAATCGAGGTAACTCGTATTTCGAGACTGCTGATTTTTAAAACCGATCCAATGATTTCAAAGATCTCGATATCGTTGTCCTTTTTTCCTTCTGCGATGGAGGACGGTTTGACCCCAAAACGGATGAAATCCAAGGTCGAAGTTACGAAATCCCCGTATATATATACTACTATTTTTTGTTGATACGGGGTGAAAAAGAAAAGAAAATGGAAGGAATTTGGGTGGATTTTGTAGATGTCGAGGTTGCAAACGTTTCTCCCTTTTGCGTCGAAAGTCAACGACGAGCCGTTTGTGAGAGATCTGAGGTTGAAATTCGAAGAAAAAATAATTTTTTTAAAAAAAAAAAGGTTGGCTGATTTTTGGTTCATTTAAAACGAAGGTGAAAGTGAAAAAAATTTAAAAAATTTATTTATATATATCTTGGGACGAAATCGATATTTTGTCTATTGTTTCGATCGACGATAACTTGACCGTCCGGACTCCAAAAGTGACGAATAAATACTCAATTTTGTCTAATTTTTCATTTCGGATCTAATGGTATGGTCAATTTATATAAATTCTATCTCTAATAAAAATTTACATTTTTGGCCTGAGGTGAGCCCTAAATTGACGTCATTTTCGTTTTTAATGATAATTCGACTTCCTGATCTCTAAAAGTGATAAATAAATATTTCATGTCAATAATTTTTCGTTACGAACCCAATGGTATAATCGAATATTAATAATTCTTGCTGTATGAAAAAATCACTATTTTAGCATAGTCCGACTTGATAATCAAGGATTTTACAATTTTTATGTTTGGACTCGCATTTAAACGTGCTCACAGGCTAAAATATATTTTTTAATTATTTTGAATCTAATGGTGGGTCAGATTCTATTAAAAATGATTAGAAACATCTTAAAGTTTTACCCCTAAGTCCCACTTTCAAGATTTTCTCAAAATATTATTATTTATTTTTTCTCGAGATAAGAATAAAAAACTCGAGGTTTTACAGAACAAGCTAAAATAATGACTTTTTTTTAGAACAAGAATTTTTACAATTTGATCATATCATTGGGTTCGTAACAAAAAATTATAGAAAATGGACTATTTACTTGTCATTTTTTAAGCATAGAAAGTCGAATTATCGTAAAAAATGAAAAAGGACGTCAATTTTAGGGTCTCATCGAGCTGTAAAAGTAAATTTTTGTTAGAGACATTATTTATAGAATTTGACCATATCACTAGATCTAGAATGAAAAATTATACAAAATAGAGTATTCATTTGTCACTTTTGGAGTCTGAACGGTTAAGTTAGCATCAAACGAAACAATATATAAAATATCGATTTTGTCCCAAAACTTATTGTCGACAATAAATTTCAACGGATCTACCTCGAGATTCATGAAATATGATAGCAAATGATTTTATTGATTTTTGATGAAAAGTAGATACAAATCTCATTGTTTCCTCTAATTAACAGTCAAGTACAAAAAATAGTGATGATGACGTATGTAGCTTTTCTTCTCTCCGAGATTTACGCCTTATCGGTTGAGAAGGTTGCTTGGATGTTGTCTTTGCTTTGTGTTTGATCTTCTGTAGAGGCTTCTATAGATCTTCTTCTCTCCGGGCTTCGTGCTTTATCAGTTGAGAATGTTTTCTTAGCTTCCGGAGAAGGGCTTTATGCTTGATCTTCTCTTTAGTCGGAGTCCGGATCTCTGAAGAACCTTGCTTTTGTCTCTGAAGGAGGGCTTGAGAGCGTCTTCTTCTCTAGAGGGAGAGCTTCTGTCTTTTGAGAGAAAGTGATCCCGATCCCCTCTCAATGAGAGAGGCTCTTGTATTTATAGACTTAAAGGTAATTTAGCTTTCCAATTATACCCCCAACTTAAAGAAGTTTAATTGATTTATTTAAGAGGTTAAATTTGTCCAAATCCCATTTAAGAATTTTATGGATTATTATTGGGCAAAACTCATTTATTTAGGTATAAGGCCCAATATTTAATATGGATCACTTGGGTTTGCTGGATCATGGGCTTTATCTATGAAAACTCAAATCCAAACATATGAAGACCGTCCCGATAAATGGACCCCCAATTTAGACTTGTGAGCCTAACTGTGAGGTTAAGGACTTTATTTTGATTTATAAAATTCATGAGGGCCTCTTTAAAATTTTGATGCCCACAAATGCCCCCTCAAGGATATGTTGTCAAATGCGTGGTTGGCGACAATGTGTCCTTGAACATGTTGTAAAGAGTGTGGACACTTTGGTGGAGGCGGACGTTGTTGTCATTTTTTTTATGCGCTTCTGTTTTCAAATCGGACGAAACCTCAAAACCTCCTGATTTTGTTAATGCCTTTATCATTCAAGCTTTCCAACTTAGAATGTCCGAGTTTGAAGTGGACAGCCCCTTTCAGATTTTTATTTTTTACGGAACTTTCCTTGTGGTATTTTGAAATTATTTCAAGCCTCTACATTTTTACCAAAATTTGAAACACATCCTTGGCAATACCACGTGTAATCCAATGGAGAGGATTCCTTCTAAATTTGGAGCTCCTGCACTTTTGCTAAAGTCTCAAACACGTCTTTGGGAATGTCACGTGTAATCCGATGGAGAGGATTCCTTCCAAAATTTTGGGACCTTGTATTTTTGCTTAGACCTGAAACATGTCTTTGGAAATGCCACGTGTAATCCAATGGAGGGGACTTCTTTCAATTTTGAGGCCCCTTAAAATAGTGAAACTCATATTTTGTTGTAAGTGTACTTGGGCTGCATAGGATCATGTTCTCAAAATATCCTAACTCAAACTTGGTGCACCTGAGTTGCGTAGGATCATTTTAATGGATTTGTGAGGTATGGGATCAAACCTTCGACATCTTCACCTTACGAAATAATGATCTAATTATTTATGGACTGGACTTAAACCAAACTAAAACAAACCCATTAACCTTTTTTATAAGGCCCAATTGTATTGACCTCAAAGTGGGGTGTGGCATACACATGCGAAGCTTGTAATTGTACCTTTCTATCTCTTATCTTCAACAGAGTATAGAACATGAAAATTCATTTTAAGATACTTTGTTTCAACAATCACACAACATATCATCACCTTCGCTCCTATGGATTGTATGGCGAACCATTCATATGGGAGGCTTAAGATCTACACTTGACAACTACAGTGGGGGCAGTAATGTTAGTGGCTTTGGGTAGCCAACTCAATTTTTCCATTAATGATGCTCAGCCAAAACTGATCGAAGGTATGAAGATAACGTGGTTTTAGGTGGAGTGATCATTTGACCAAAAAATATCCGAAATTTGAGTACAATCTTGAGGATTACAACCCGATCACGTTTCTTATGATCTACAAACATGATATGTTAAATCATTTTTTTATTAGAACCCAAAGTGACCTCAAAATCCCTTAGCAAGATTTGAATCTTACTAAGTTAGTAAGCTTAGCTTACTATCTTTCTCTCTATTTTTATTTTATTTTTACCAAATTTTTATTTTTATTTTTGACGACTTTGTGTTATCCTTTTGAGGCTTAACAACTAAAAACTGGGGTGGCAATATAGAGTTAGGAGTTTAAGAAGTAAAAGGTTAGGGTGCCGATATAAATTGTATCCAAACTAAAACCCCAAATCTTCCGGCCTGTGTGGATACGCTTCTCTGCACAAGAGCAAAAGCTCAATCATTCCCCGCAAGAGTAAAAAATCTCTCCGCGGAAGAGTAGGTCCTTGGAGCTTCTCAACAAAGAGCAAAAAACGTCTCCCCGCAAGAGTAAAAACCTCTCCGCACAAAAGCAAAAATCTATCCAAACTTTTGCTAGCTCCCCGCAGGAGCAGAAGTCGTCAAGAAGCTCTATCCAAACGCAGTGTTCCTCTCCTTTCTCTTCGTTCTCAGATTTCAACCATGGAAAAGGAATTTTGTTGATTTCAATCTAAACCATTCTCAGATCTCAACGACTCTACAATATCTTGTTTTCACCTAATTTTTTTTAACGTTTTTGCACCCACAACCGTGTTGAAGAAGGATTCTTGCAACCACAAACCGATCAAACCAGTTTGGTGAAGTTCTTTCACTCATTATCTAACAAAAATAGCTGATTTGAGGAAGGATTTATCTCCTATAAATAGAGTACACGGCTGTTATGGGTGAAACGTCCGTGGATCATAAGTTGAGGATGACGTTCAATTTATGAAGAAGGATCGAAACTCTTTTTTTTTATATAGTAAATCTCAAAACAGGGGCGATGATCTCCTCTTTATTTATTTATTTTTTTTTCTTTTTTATTGAATGGAATGGTCCATTGAGGAGATCATAGAGGAGATCACATCTTGCGCTCATGGAAGTAGGAATTCTATAGGTTAATCATAGAGTCAATTAAGACTGATGCGATCTTGAAATGAGACACCTTCAAATCTCCAACATTCAGTTTTTTTTTTTTAAACAGGACTCGAGATATCACACTTTTCATCTAAAAATATATACATATATCTTCCTTCTTCCTTTAGCTTTAGAGGTTCAACTTAGATGCAATCTGAGCGAAATCGGCAGCAACACATTGGTTCTTGAAGTGATACATGCATATAGGTAACATCCTCCTCTTAGTGTGACCTTTTATTATATACTTTCTCGGCACCCTTTAAAGCACCGCCCCAAGCACAATGTAAATCGGCTAGTATCAATACCTTTAGAATTATAAGAGGTCTGAATCGATGGTAAAAAAAAAATTCTTGACCCAATCAAAACTTCTTATTCTTTGGTTCTCTTTCTTTTCAACAAAACACTTATTGGCATTAGTAAGATTTCAAATCTTCCCAAAGGGTCATTGATCATACATTGTAATCTTCCAAAGCATAATCGAAGTCATATAGAAGTAGAGGACAGGATTGTAAGAACCTAATTTTTTATTTGGGATTATGGTAGTCATCCATTTTGACACCCTTGATGAAGCAAATAACACATTATTATTATTATTATTGTTTCTAACTCCATGTTTCTAATTCATAGGGTGGCACAAATTTCTTTGATACTTTGCGAACAATTGCACAAGCACAAACTTCTCGAAAAGACAGCTTTAGATTTTGAGTTCATCTTTCTTCGGACAATCATCAAGAATTTGCTTTATAGGTATTTTGGTATTCTTGACGCATGGATTTGCTTTAACATGTTTTTTTTTTGTTACATGCTAAATTGTCATGATATCACAAGAATTTGTGGTGTGCTATTATCTATGTCGAATGCTCCAAACTTATGATGGGTCAGCAATTGAACAATAGATTTCTATTTTATTTGATTTGGCTAGTTTCCAAAACATCTATTTATCAGTAGTGCTCAAGGGCGGATAACACCAATTAGCTAGAAGAATCACGTAATGTAGGATTAGTACATGCTAATTTGCCAATTTCTGGAGCATCTATTTGTTAGTTTGTTTAACGGTGGACAATGTTAAATTGTCAAAAGTGTTGCGTGATGAAAGATGTACCCGTAGAAGAACCATGCGATGAACTATTTATCCAGTTAGTTGGCTAACCTCTAAAGCAACTGTTTATCAGTAATGCTTAGGAGTAGATGATGTCAACTGATTAAAAGAATCACGGTACACAAGTTTTATGCATGTAGAAGATCCATGCGACGAACTATTTGTCCAACTAATTGGCTAACCTCTAAAGTAACTGTTTATCAGTAATGCTTAGGAGTGGATGACGTCAATTGGCTGACAAACGTCAACTGGCTAAAAGAATCACGGTACGCAAGCTTTATGCACGTAGAAGATCCATGTGACGAACTATTTGTCTAGCTAGTTGGTTAACCTCTAAATCAACTGTTTATCAGTAACGCTTAGGAGTGGATGACGTCAACTGGCTGACAAACGTCAATTGGCTAAAAGAATCGCGGTACGCAAGCTTTATGCACGTAGAAGATCCATGTGACGAACTATTTGTCCAGCTAGTTGGCTAACTTATAAAGAAACTGTTTATCAGTAACGCTTAGGAGTGGATGACGTCAACTGGCTGACAAACATCAACTGGCTAAAAGAATCGTGGTATGCAAGCTTTATGCACGTAGAAGATCCATGCGACGAACTATTTGTCTAGTTAGTTGGCTAACCTCTAAAGCAACTGTTTATTAGTAGTGCTTAGGAGTGGACAATGTCAATTAGCTGACAAACGTCAACTGGTTAGTAGCATCACAACGTCAATTGACTGACAAACGTCAACTAGTTAGAAAAATCATGCGACGAATCATTTGTCCAGCCGATTGGCCAATTTTTAAAGCAGTTGTTCATCAGTAATGCTTAAGAATACACAACGTCAACTGACTAGCAGCATCATAACATCAATTGGCTGACAAACGTCAACTGGTTAGAAAAACCATGCGACGAATCATTTGTCCAGCTGGTTGGCCAATCTTTAAAGTAGTTGTTTATCAGTAATGCTTAAGAGTGCACAAAATCAGCTGGCTAGCAGCATCATAACGTCAATTGGCTGACAAACGTCAACTGGTTAGAAAAAATCATGCGACGAATCATTTGTCCAGTCTGTTGGCCAATCTTTAAAGTAGTTGTTCATCAGTAATGCTTAAGAGTGCTCAACATCAACTGGCTAGCAGTATCATAACGTCAATTGGCTGACAAACGTCAACTGGTTAGAAAAACCATGCGATGACTCATTTGTCCAGTCGGTTGGCCAATCTTTAAAACCAGAGCATTATTGAGCATTATGGTTTCTTTTTTTATTCATACCCTTATATATATCTTTAATCAATGCAACCTTCATACTTAATGAGACATGTTATTATTATTTTTTTTAATAGGTGTGTTCAGTCACCTTTTTTTTTTTTTTTGAATTTCGCAGAGATGGCTAAGGATATTCTTTCCAAAGGTCCAAAGAATAGGAATCGTTCCAAATGGAGCTTACCACGTGAAGGTTGGGTAGATGATCCTGCAGATCCTTCGCAAAAGGGAAAATGGCTTTATTTTTCCCATGTTATGATACTTGATCATTCAAGAAGAGGGAACATTTCATCTGTGGAGCTGACGCTTGTTGTGCACACACCGATGACCGGTCCTTTGAAGGTGCAGGATACAGAAAGGGACACATTACTTGATATGACAGCTTTAAGTGAATATCCTTTAACAGGAAACTTACTACCTGGAGATGAGATTGATATGGAGCGTCAGCCATCTTTATGTCATCCTCCACATCATGACCAAACTCACAATTGTTCACAGGCTATTTTGGCATAGAAAATCATGTAATGTTTTACTCGATGGGGTTCAGATATTGAACCTCGAGGCGACATTCGATATCTCAGTGGTTTTTGGGACTGGAGCTTGGATGTGAGTCATAAACTACAGAACAAAAAGTTGATAGCTTCCCTTGGTGAAGCTATATTTGTAGCTAGTAAAGAGTACAGTCGTCCTAACGGCATGTATCGAGCTTTATGTGAGTTTTGGTATCCTGACACTAACACTTTTGTGACGGGTCATGGGGAAGTTGGCATTTCTTTATGGGAAATGTAAAAGATTTCTGGGCTTTCTATCACGGGTGAGTATTATGAAGAGGTGGTACCTAGTTTTGATGAACTCATGGGTTGCAACGGTGTTTCAAAGCTTCCTCTTTCTTGCCAGTATCTGTTCAAAGTGTATGCTTTACTGATTTTTCAAAAGGGGAGTGATTGTGTTAGCCATAATGAATAGCTGGATTTTTTGTACACCAAAGCTGAAAGAATTTCTAATCCTCGTTTGACGGAAGAGTATAAAGAAAGGACAAGATCATTTTACTTTGATCATAGTGGCCGTCAGCATCCTAGAACAAAATTACAGAGACCTTTTTCTTCTCAAGTTACTTTGGCTAAGGGGGGTCGTAAATCCATTTATCAGGCTCGGTTTTCCTGCAAATCAGAATGTTGAAGATGTAGCTATGACAGCTACATACCTCTCCTTGTGGTTGTGTCGTTTTGTTCTCCCTTGAGAGAATGGTGATGTTATTCGTCCAGGTACTTTCAAGATAGCAGCATTGATGACTCGAGGTACTACGTTCAGTTTGGAATCTCCACTTCTGTGTTATTTGTACAAAGGTCTAACTCAGACCTATTGGGGTATGAAAACACAGAAAGTTGTAAGTGCTTCCATGAGTTATTGTCCTCTTCATTACTTGTTTGGGTGGGTTGGACTTCATTTTCCTTGGGGAGTATTTGGTAGTATTGATGCTAACTTTGGACCTCCGTATTTGGTTCGTACTACTGGTGTTTCCAACTCATACTTTTATTAGAAAGATAGTGCTAAAGATGCGAGGGATCTGATCATCACCATGGATTCTAGTGATTTTAAATGGCATCCTAAGGAGATTTGACCACCAAAAGGTCATAGAAAGATACGGACTGATGATGGTGATGATCCTTCTGAAGTTCAAGCTTTCATGATAAGTTGTCGTCCTGGATTTGTTATATTTTGATATGGTGATGTTTGCGAGGTGGAAATGTATAGCCCTCACAGGTTTGCTATTCAACAAGGCTTTCGTCAACGTATCCCTAGAACTCTGATTCCTTTCACAAAATCCATGGATGGGATAGAGTTATACAGTTTATGGTTATCTTTGACTCAGACCAAAAGTCGAGTCAACTTTTTTATTCCTCCAAAAGTGCAAGACATGAACCGACAATTTGATAAGAGTTATAGGGATTGGTGGGTTTAAGACGTAGTACTTCACTTGGATACCCTTGATTTCCTTCTTCTTGAAGATAGTGTCTCCATTTCAAACTTTAATGTTGATGAAAGAAAAGGAGTTGAAGATCGTGAGGCACGTCGTACTTTACTTACCATGCAAAAACCTTCTCGAAAAAGAAGAATAGAACACACACGCATTGATGATACGCAAAATGTCATTACGGAGCCTAGATTGAAATTGCGTTTCAAAAAAATACTATCAATGCCAGTAACCACTCAGACGGAACAGGCCAACATTGTTGGGGTAGATGTAGAACAAGCTGTTCATAGATCAAGTCCGGTGGATTCTTTAAAGCCTGTTGCTCATATTGAGCCTAAAGATGCAAGTGTGATTCTAGATGAGCAAGAAGTTGAAGTTGAGAATGATGTGTTTCCTAGGAAAGGTAATTTTACACACTTTTTTCCTTTCTTAGAAATTTCATTTTTTTTAATGTATAATCTTTTGTGATTTAATTGTTCTCGCAGAATCATCAACCAATATACACTTCATTGCTGATTTGTTCGCCTTAGAAGATTTTGCAGTCCTCCCTACCTTCTCGGGTATGGGAGATATTTGGAATGTCAGTCATCTTATTAGAGGGCTTTCGAAATTGGTTGATACTAAAGACCCCTCAAAGAGTGATGGGGACGAGGTTTCTTCATGTCTTCATCAGAATTCTCGTGGTACTCCATCAACTTCAACTACACATACGGCTCTTATTGCATCGACTTTACCTACTTTTAATAAGTTGGTTGATTCATCTGTGATTGTTCCGAAGTCACGTGGAATGCTTACTGCTTCTACCCAAACTCGACAAGTTTCTTTGCATGAGAGTGACATCAACTTATGCGTTCAACAAGCATTACATAGAACTCGTGATGAATTCCTTCGATCTAGAGTTGAGTTGATGCTCAATATTGACTTTTCCAACCTAAGAGAATGGCAATCACTTCATATGCCTGCCATCATCTTTTCTCTCAAGGATGCTTTCAGAACTGATCCTATATCTTTTGCTAACTTCTTCGAATCGCTTATAATTGGAGTAGAAACGTATCTTTCAAGACGAGAAAAGGCTTTATCATCTTTGTCAGCAGATGATAGGGATCTTCAGCTATCTGTCTTAGATCAGGAAGCTCAGTTAAAACGTCAATCAGTGGATAGTTTACGTATACAACTGACTGAAGTTAAAGATAAAGAAGTTGAACTGACTAAATGAGAAATTGAGTTAGAAATCGAGTTGACTCAAATCAGAGAAATGCTACCACAAGTCGCTACTTCTAAATAATCTCTTAGTACTCAAGTTCAGGAAGAGAATGAGGCTTTACTTACTGTTGAAGCGGAGTATACTCACCTATCTAATGCTCCAATCATTAATGATGATGAAATAGTTGTTTGTGAAGCAGAGAGAGAGTCTTTGAAGAAGAAATTTTGGAATCTTACTTCTTTATATTAAGTTTATTTTTTTTTCATTTATTTATTTATTTATTTTTTACTGTATAGGACTTCTAAAATTATAACATTATTTATTTCATTTGAAATTAATAAAATTCCCCTTTTTCCTTATAAAAGTATATTTTTATTTGTTGATGTGGTTGAACTTGAAGTAACTTTACAGGCTGCCTACGTACCCAAAAATGGGATCAAACCATAACGTAGTTCAGATGGATAATGCTCTAAGTTTTGCCTAGACTGTCCTCTCGGATTTTCAATCTAGCGAGCTCAAATATTTATTTATTTATTTATTTATTTATTTTTTTAAATTTTAAATCGTTCACAGTTTTAACTCATGCGGGTCAGGAGTATCATGTAGTTTAAGCTCGTACAATAATGAGCATTGTCAAACTTAGGCTTGTGCCGAGGAGCATTATTCTTTTAAGCATAATATCTTTTAAGGAATTTACCGTTAATTGGACCAAGACGTAATCCTTCTGGTGTTACAAGAAGATATGCACCATTAGTGTATACTTCTTTCACTACATGAGGCCCATCCCATTTTGGATCAAACTTCTTTTCAGAATGGTGTGAGATGATGATTGGTCGTTGTACAGAAAGAACTAAAGAGTCAACTTGAAAAGAATGGGGTCGAACTTTTTTATTGAATGCACGTGACAGACGGGCTTGGTAACATTCTAGCCATTGTTGTGCTTCCAATCTTTTTTTGTCCAATGCTTCAAGTTCAGTCAGACGTAACTTAGCATTCTCATTGCAGGTCAAACCTTCTTGGATCGCAATCCTTAGGGAAGGTATTTGTCGTTCCAATAGGAGAACAACTTCAACTCCATAAATCAATGAGTAAGGTGTGACTTGTGTGAAGGTGCGGTATGAGGTTCTGTATGCCCATAATGCTTCTCCAATTCGTTCATATCAATCTTTTTTCGATTTTGAGACAACCTTCTCAAGAAACTTGCAGAGAGTTTTGTTGAAGGCTTCAGCGAGTCCATTTGCTGTGACGTTGTACATTGTAGAACATCTCTGCTTAATGTTAAACTTCATGCAGAATTGATCCATCAGTGTATTGCTAAAAGATTTTCCATTATCTGTCATGATATATCGTGGAATGTCGTAACGGAAGACAATATTATTTTTGATGAAGTCGACTACCGTTTCTTTCTTGACCTCTCGAAGGGGAACTACTTCAGCCCACTTAGAAAAGTAATCAGTTGCGGCAAGGATATAAAGATGTTATCTTGATAATTTTGGGAGTGGTCCAACTACATCACGTCCCCACCCATCAAAGGGATGCGATTGTAGGATGCAATGGTTCCGGTGGTTGACAAATGTAATCTCTATGAAATTAGCAAGCTTTACACCTCTTTGCATAATTTAAAGAATCTTTCACCATAGTAGGCCAGTAAAATCCCATCCTCTTCAGACTGTGATGGAGTTTTAGTCCTAACTGATGTGAACCGCACACTCTAGAGTGTGCTTCTTCTAAAGTATCTCGGATTTCATCATCTCCGAGACATCTCATTAAGATATCGTCGAAAGAGCGACGGTATAACTTATCATTGAAATATAAAAATCGAGGTGCCCTACGATGTATTTCGATTTTATGTTTTAGGTCGTCTGGCAGCTTCCCATGCTGTAGACAGTCGATAAGTAGCTGTCTCCAATCTTTGACTTCAGCTATTTCGACGGTGTTTTCTTCGTGCGATTCATAATTTTTCTCTATCAAAGATGGTAGTACCCACCTATGGCAGATAGGGATAATTATTGTCTTTCCTTCTAGCATAGCCAAATGTGCAGCAAGATTAGCTAAAGCGTCAGCCTGCTTGTTTTCGACTCTTGGTATGTGTTTGATGATGAGGTCTTCAAACTAACTTAGAAGTTGTGTAGCATACTGGTAATAAGGTACCTACTCATGTTTTCGAATGTCATATTCTGTTGAGAGTTGGTATCACAAGCTGTGAGTCCCCATACACATAGAGTTGGTGTAACTTCATCTCTAGCCCAAGTTCTAAACCAATGATCAGAGATTGGTATTCTGCAACATTGTTTGAACATAATTTCGCCAAGGCAAATGAAAATGACAATACCTCATTTTGTGTGGTGATAAAAATTACACCTGCCCCCGCTCCATTTCTTCTAACTGCGCCATCAAAGAACATTCTCCAAGTTGGAAGCACATCAATAGAAAATACTTCTTCATCAGGCAAGTCGTGAAACAATTCCCATTCAACTGGAATAGGGTGATCAGCAAGAAAGTCGGCTAATGCTTGCCCTTTTACAGCCTTTTGAGGGATGTAAATAATTTCAAATTCTGATAAGAGAAGGGCCCATTTAGCTAGTTTTCCTGACAAGGCTGGCCTTGTCATGATGTACTTGAGTGGATCAGCTCGCGTAGTAAGTCGAACTGTATGCAATAACATGTAATGTCGGAGTTTCTTTGTGGCAAAGATGAGTGCTAAACATGTCTTCTTGGTGGGTGAATAGTTTACTTCTACTCCAACAAGAGTTCAACTCAAGTAGTAAAGTGCACATTCTTTTCCTTCGGCATTTTCTTGAACCAACAATGCTCCTAGTGACATTTCTTGCGCACTAATATAGAGAATCAGTGGCTTCTCGGGAATTGATGCAGAAAGAACATGAGGCTTGAGAAGATACTCCTTGATACTTTTCAGAGTATTCTGACAAGCTTCATCCCATTCAAATGATGTATCTTTCTTCATCAATTGACTGAAGGGATGACAACGCCCAACTAAGTTTGAGATGAATCTACGAATGCAGGCAAGTCGACCTTGTAAACTTTTGAGTTCATGAACGTTCTTTGGTGCCGGCATTTTTTGAATGGCTTCAATCTTGTTTCGATCGATTTCAATACCGCGATGCCGAACCATGAATCCCAAAAATTTGCCCGAGGTAACTCCGAAAGCACATTTTAATGGATTCATCTTGAGTTGATACCGTCGCAATCTATCGAAGGTATCACGTAGATGTTGTAAGTGATCTTCCCTTTTCTTGGACTTTACTACTAGGTCGTCAACGTAACATTGGACTTTGTCATGTAGCATGTCATTAAAGATCTTTTGCATAGCTCGCTGGTAAGTGGCACCAGCATTTTTAAGTCCAAAAGGCATAACTTTGTAATAATATATACCTTTTGGGGTACGAAAGACTGTAAGCTCCTTGTCTTTTGGCGACATTCGAATTTGATTGTAACTAGAAGATCCATCCATGAAAAACAAAACTTCATATCCTGTGGTCGCATCCACCATAATTTCTATGATTGGGAGTGGAAAATCATCTTTTGGACATGTATTATTCAGGTCACGAAAATCGACACATACTCGAATCTGTCCATTCTTCTTTCTTACCGTAACTATGTTGGAAATCCAGGTTGGATACTTTACTTCTCGGATGAAGCTAGCTTCTATTAACTGTTGACCTCTGTCTCAATCTGTGGTATCAACTCGGGTCGAAAACGACATTGTGTCTATTTTATTGGGGAACTCCGTATTTAACTACGAGCAGATGAACAGCGATCTTCGGGTCAAGTCCTGGCATCTCTTCGTAAGTCCAAGCAAATACGTCTTTGTACTCTTGTAGCAACTTGAGGTACTCGGATTCTTCATGCTGGTTTAAAAGAGTGCTGACGAACGTGGGTCACGACTCTTCAATTGTCCCAAGATTTATTTCTTTTAAGTCGTCGACAGTGGCTTGTCCGTCTTCTTCAAAGACAGGTGGAGCATTTTCGAGTTCTTCATCTGACGAAGTAGAATCTTCTTCAGGGAATTCCTCAATGGTAATATAATTTACAGAAACATCTTCAGAATTGTCTATTCCAACAGTTGAAGCTCGGCTGTTACTCGTTTGGTTTGTGAGGATGATGGTGCGTCGCTTCACAATCAATGCATCTGATATCGAGACCTCTAAATCTACTTGTCGTTTCATGCGAGATGGAATAGTGCTATGCAAGCCACTACTATCTTTATGCTCCACATGTTTATTCATTTGCTTAGTTCAACGTCGCGATTCTCTTCGTATTTTTACTCCAACATTCTGATCAAGTCTAGATATAACAGACGCACGAGGTTTATGAATTTGTATATCATGATGATCATCTAAAGTACCCAATCGGTCAAATACTGACGTGGTTGAGATGTGGCCACCAATTCGATCAAAGACCGATGTTCGTGGAACTGATATTTCTTCTACAGACTCATCAATGACCTCTACTGTAGTATGTTGTGAAGAAGTCGTCTTTATCTTAGAAATTTTGATTGGAGCCTCTGGCGTATACCCTAGCCCTGCTAGTGTGAATGAAACTTTTTCTCCAGCTCGAACGAGTTTAACTTGTGTTGTAGTTAAACCATGAATTTGATCAGTTTGTAGTAATTCACCCAACCGCACAGGTTCACCTTTTCCATAACCGACAATCTTGAATAACTTTGAAGTTTTAGAACCGAACCAACTTTTGGACTCTACTTTTGCAAGGTCGTCTTCATGGTTTTTTGCGATTGACGTAGTTGGGACAACGTTTTCCACGAGTGTCCTTACTATGTAAGATTTTTTGAGAGGTGTAACCGAAAAGGTGAACTCTTCTTTCAACGTCTCCAATTCGATTTTAGAGACAGAAGGTTTGGTCTTTGAAGAAATCTCTTCGAAAGGTGATTGTCCCGACTTCCATCTTGATTGCGGCACGTAACGAAGTATTGGGGTTGGCAACACAATTGTGGATGACGTGTCCACCATTGATTGACCCACCTTGATCTGTCGAGTTTTTGGTTCTTATTTCTTATTACGTTCTTTCTGAAATGGATGACCAGGAGAAATCTGCTCGGCATCATTCGTAGTATGCTTTCTTTTGTCGGGTTTTTGCTTACTAGAATGAGGTACCAAAACTGGAAATGCTTCTTGAATGACATCTCCTTCAAAATAGAATTTCGCATCTGTAAAATACGTTTCTGTCTTATCAAACTGTTGATCTTCGGCTATTACACGTTTCTGTACACCATCTTGGTAAACTTAAAGCATTGATGTAATGTGGATGGTATTACTCCAGTTTCATGTAGTCACGGTCGACCGAGAAGCAAGTGATATGAAGTTTTACAATCAATCACATGGAAGAGCGCTGTTGACTCCAAATCTGTAATAGAGAGTTTGACTCTTATCATGCCAATCGCTCTTTGACCTCCTAAATTAAAACCTTGAATCATCAATTTTCTACAAGTAAGTTGATCCGATAAGATGCCAATTTGTTTCATAGTACGAATTGGCATGATGTTGACTGCAGAACCACAATCCAAGAGGATTCTTTGAATTTTAGTTTCCCTCACATAACCTGTAACATAAAGAGGCCTATTATGAGGTCGAGACCCCCAATTGGAGATCTTCGTCAGTGAAGGTGATTGTAGCCATGCACAGACCATCTTTTCGTAGATCTATGTTGAGTTGAACTTCCTTCTTTGATTCAGTTGAGCTTTGTTTTGAAGCATACTGAACCTTTTGGAGTTCATTGGAGAAATCCAAGTCAACCTGCAAATCTTTCATTTTTGAGGTGATATTGTTTTCCTTAAGTTTCTGATCTCCATCACTAGAAGTAGTAGGATGTTTTTTTGACCTACTATCGATATCATCTTCTAGCACCTCCGCTTCCACTTGGTGACATGAAACTGTGTAGGCTTCCTTCAAGAGCTTCCTTGGTAAGAATTCTAAAAGAGTAACCGGCACACGGGGAGGTTGTTGAAGGATGTCTTCAGGGTCCGCGGGCGGAACTTGGAAAGCCTTCTTCATTGTTGTCCTCTTTCGTTTCTTCGATCCTATATTTGGTTTGACTTTCTTCTCTTTCTTTTTGGCTTTGAAGTAGAAAGAGGTTGCACGTATGTAGGACGTCTTTTTTGACGAGTGACAACTATCCATCCTTCGTCATCAACTGAAGAAGACTGTGAGATACTCGACTTTAAATTTGAAGTCGAATGAGATTGTGGTCCTTGTTGAAGTGAAGTGGAAAATGTGATGATTGTTCTTTAATTTGGCCTTGCCCCCAACGTGGGATGGGCCTTTTCAACATCGGAATGTACGGATATGAGTTATGATGGTTTAGGTAAAACTTTGGTGATCTCAGGAGATGGATTCAGTGTAGCATACTGACTTGCCAAGAGTATTAGATCAAAAGATCAAAAAGTGATACAGGTCATGTTGGAGGTAGCAACATTTTCGACACATTCAAGTTCAATTTTCCCTTGACGCGCCAAATCGATAATCTTCTCTTTGAAGACAAAACATTTTTCAATCGGGTGACTAATCACCCTATGATAGCGACAATATTTTGGATCATTGTCGCGACCTGCTTCCTTGGGTCGTTTGGGCACTGGAAGTTCAATGAGCTTTAATTTCAGTAATTTTTCGAACATGCCCAAAACATCAGCATCAGGGAAAGGGTACTCTTTTGCCTCAAGCACTTTGAGAGTTTTCCAAGCTTTTCTTTTTTCTTGTGTTGAATCAGCTCGTGGCTGATCTTCTCTTCTTTTACCTGTGATCTTGACAGGTTTGTTGGTGGTAGTAGAAAAGACTTCTTTAGTTTTGAAAGATTTTCCATCCTTCTTTTCCTGTCTTCGAGGCTCGCTTGGTAGTGGAGTTTGATGCACAACTATACTTTGCTCCATGTCGTGGGCTCGAGTAGCTAGCTCTTCGAAAGTATGTGGCTTGATTCCTTTCAAGATGTAAAGGAGTTGCCAATGCATCCCTTGAACACACATCTCGATAGCAGAAGATTGAGAGAGTCGATCCATGCAATTGTGAGAAAGATTTCTCCATCATTCGATGTATTCGATAACCGGTTCATCATTCCTTTGTTTGACAGCGGCGAGTTCTACCATACTTACTGTTCTTCTAGTGCTGTAGAAGCAGCCAAGGAATATTCTTTCAAGTTGATCCCAACTGTCTATTGAGTTGGGTTCCAAGTTAGTGTACCAATCGAATGCATTGCCGCAGAGGGAGCGAACGAATTGTTTCACCATGAAATCATCGAATGTACCGGTGTTATTGTAAGTTTCAATGAAGTGGGCAATATGTTGCTTTGGATTGCCTTTTCCTTCGAACTGTTGGAATTTTAGTGGTTGATATCCTGTCGGAAGACGCATTTGTTAGATACGTTGAGTGTAGGGTTTGGAGTAGACCAATGAGGACTGTGACATGCCCCCATACTGAGCACGAATGGTGTCAGTAATCATTGCTTGCAATTGTTGAATAGAAAGTGAAGCAACAGACCCCTGTGGTGGATCTCGAGTAGCTTTTCGTGAACCAGAATAGTTTGCTCGTTGTTCTTCTTTGTGCGGAGCAGCGTATGCTTCAGGGGTGACTCCTGGAGGATATGAGGGTCCAGCACTCGATTCATTCTCTTTGTCTTTTTGCTCTAAACGGCTGACGAGAGTTACAATTTGGATATCTTTGTCTTCCATTGCTTTTGTTAATTTGTTGATGGTGTCTGCCATCTGAGCAACTTGTTCTTCCATCATTAGTGTTCCAGTTGTCATCACTACTCTGATAGATGTGTGAGTTTGTGACGGAGAAGTGATCGATAAAGATCTAGACGATCCCTCGCTTGACTTCGAATCAGATCCAGAATCTGACGAGTCGTCTTCTACCACGTCCGCCCACGATTCCTTCGTAGTTAGTGCCATTTTTGTGGCCCGTTTCTTGGAGTAATGCTGGAGAGGCCCCATTAGCTTGATTCCACCAGTCTTTATCATTGTTCGTGTCACATGATGATCGTGACTAATAACCTGAGTAGATTCAAGATTTGAAGAAAGGATTTTCTTACCTTTATCAGTAGCGGCAGATGCGATAGCATTGACGTTGCGAGATGCCATCAATGCTTTAGGTGATGTTCTTGCAGTTGACTGAAAGATGAGAAGTTGAGATCGTCCCACCGGGCGTGCCAGAAATTTGTCGACAATAAATTTCAACAGATCTACCTTGAGATTCGTAAAATATGATCGCAAATGATTTTAGTGATTTTTGATGAAAAATAGATACAGATCTTAGTGTTTCCTTTGATTAACAGTCAAGTACAAAAAATAGTGATGATGACGTATGTAGCTTTTCTTCTCTCCGAGCTTCGCGGTTTATCTATTGAGAAGGTTGCTTGAATGTTGTCTTTGCGTTGTGTTTGATTTTCTGTAGAGGCTTCTATAGATCTTTTTCTCTCCAGGCTTCGCGTTTTATCGGTTGAGAATGTTTTCTTAGCTTCTGGAGAAGGGATTTATGCTTGATCTTCTCTTTAGTCGGAGTCCGGATCTCTGAAGAACCTTGCTTTTGTCTTTGGAGGAGGGCTTGAGAGCTTCTTCTTCTCTAGAGGGAGAGCTTCTGTCTTCTGAGAGAAAGTGATCCCGATCCCCTCTCAATGAGAGAGGCTCTTGTATTTATAGACTTAAAGGTAATTTAACTTTCCAATTATACCCCCAACTTAAATAAGTTTAATTGATTTGCTTAAGAGCCTAAATTTGTCCAAATCCCATTTAAGAATTTTATGGATTATTATTGGGCCAAACTCATTTATTTAGGTATAAGGCCCAGTATTTAATATGGATCACTTGGGTTTGCTGGATCATGGGCTTTATCTATGAAAACTCAAACCCAAATATATGAAGTCCGTCCCGATAAATAGACCCCCAATTTAGACTTGTGAGCCTAACTGTGAGGTTAAGGACTTTATTTTGATTTATAAAATTCATGAGGGCCTCTTTAAAATTTTAATACCCACTCTTATATAATAATTTTCTTAAATGAAATCACTATTAATCATCATTTTAAATCTTCCAAAACCAGCCAAGTGGTTTTAAAATAAAATTTTGATTTTTCTCCTAAAGTTCAATCTCAAATTCTCTACAAACGGGTCGCCGTCAACTTCCGACGTAGAAGGGAAAAACGTCCATGGCATCGATCTTTACAAAATCAACCCAATTTCTTGTCATTTTCTCTTCTCCTTCGCACTATTTCTTCGAAAATCAGTCGTATGTGATACGGGGGTTTCCATTTTCAAACCTTGGATTTCACTTATTTTATGGCCAAATCATCCTCCGTCGTAGAAGGGAGAAAAGAGACGGCATCGAGATTTTCAAAACCATCGGGTTAGATTCAAAAATCAGTTACCTCGACGTCCGATCCACTTTGATTATCACGTCGATCGTCTTGATTTTCGTGCACGCGCTTCAATCCTATTGCACAAATATTAGTAAGGACTCTCAAGATATATTTAAAAATGTAGAATTCCTTTCGGTATTTCAAATTCACGTCAAGACCTGCATATTTGATGTGTTTAATTATATTTTATAACAAACTATACATGGGTAGGACATTTTACCGGGTTATTTTCGCTAGTTGGGTTCTGTACACTGTTCAGGCCCTGTTTTGATTTAGGTTTTGTAAATTTTCAATTTAAATGATAAATATGAACAGTGAAAATATTGAAAAGATGGGATATCACACCCCATGCACATGCCAAACTGGGCCCCTGATCAGCTGGGATAACGATATAGTAGTAGTGCTACACATGACAGGCTTCATGAGCTTACACGTGGTTGTAAGGTAGGAAATATGACCAAAGAGTGATGTCTGCATTTCACATTGTAATGTTGTGTGTAGGTTGGTGAACGGATATCTAGAGATAACGATATTGGTTGCATATTTATTTACTTTCTATAGCGTGAGGTGCAGTTTATGTTTCTGTTCTATTATTTATTTTAAGTCGTATAGTCATAATTGCATGGTAGGAAACTAGATATCCATTCTCAAATCTGTAATGTTAATTTCTTATTTGTTTTAAGAAAAAAAATCTTATTTGTTTCAAAGAAAATAAATGATATATGTATATAGTTATTTTGTGAACTATTAAAGAGCTTACGAATACCTGAAGGGATATTCTGTCATATCATCCAAAGTGATATATTATCTTGGGATGTACGGTAGAGACAACCAAACTCATACGTGGTATGGGACGGTATGAGAGTGGAGTCACAACTAGAATCTGATTTTATTCCTATCCATCTTTACCTGTGAACTTGTAATGTAAAGGTGGGTCATATACAAATGAGGTTGTATATTTGATAATCACATGCACGTCCGATAGGGATAGACGAACATGATTAGTCAGTAATCACTAATAATTTATGGTAATCAAATATTTTGACACATCGAAAAGAGACCCATTGCTTACGGTTACGTCAAACGGTCAGCCTGAGCCGGATAAATAATCCAACAAGTGTGGTAAACAACGACCAGTCACAAAATCAGGAACTAATACTTTATTATAAAACATCATATCCCGACTGGGAGCGATCCAGTCGTGAATCCCAACTCTCTAATACCACTACTCCACCATTGTGTATTATGTATCTGTTGCCTTATTTTGATATATAAAATGAAATGCATGTTTAATGTTTTCATTTGGTTAATTAGATTTGTATAAAAAGAAAATATTATAGTGAGTACTACTAATGGATGTAATGTGAGTTTTAAAATGTTTAGTTGCTCATCATTGACTATATGTACCAGTTAATCGTAGTTTCTTCTGTAAAACTTTACATATGTTAAAATGATTCAGTATGTTTATTCGTTCATGCTAGGAGAGGTTATCGACAAAAATTATTTACTTCCCTATTTGGTAACCATTGTTACTCACCATTTTCTTCTCCATTTTTTAATTTCAGATCCAGAGCTTGGCAAGACAGGTGTAGAACAAGAGTGAGGATTATCTGGTAGGTCAGATAGACGACCAGAATCTGTTATCTAGTGAGTACTGTGACTATATCCGCCTAGTGGTGTTAGTTTATTCAAGTAGTATTATGGGTCTTGTATTGAGCGTTAGGATTTTTCTTAGAATGAGAAATGTTTGTAGAATCCTGTATTTTATTTATCTTTCCACACTTTAATCTATCGTACGTTATTAGATGTATATAGGCTTCCACTATTATTATATTTTGTATGCATATACAAGATATTATGGATTTGGTTTATTAGGTGGAACAGATTGAATTCCTTGGAAAGCTAACATAAACAAAGGCACCATGCCCAAACTTCGAGGTGCCACCTTGTAGACACCCCATTTTTGCATTTGCTTAATTCGACAATTCGTCACCTAGTTATCGTGAATTCCTATTGATGATCACAAAGAACTCGAAGGCTTGTGAGTACTATCCCTGATTCTCTCACTTTCCATTCTTTTCATCTCCCCTACTCGTTGCGACTCGACAAAGGAATTTACGCACGCTTAGGATCGCTACACCTTACACTCGACGTAGCAAGCACGTACGCCTTAGGTTCGATACACAGTTCGATAACTTAGAGACCTCGCTACGTTAGGAAAATGCAACTTTGAAACATAAAAATAATCACGTTGGGACTGAAAGAAATCTCACGCCAAAATTCGTAAAAATCTGCAAAAAAACAACAAAATAACAAAAATACCCTTCATAAATTTCGGAGCTCCGAAAGACTTCGAAAATACCTCCATTGCACTCAGAACATGATTTCGAGTCTAACGAAACTCTAATCGACAAAAACAGAGAAATTTAGGAAAATTTATAAAAATGACCGAAATGCCCATCGACCTCCAAACTCAACTTAGAGATCTCGATCCTTAGGAAAATGTAATAAAAATCGAAATCAAATTTAAAATTTAATTTAATAAAAATCAAACTCAAATTTAAATTTAAACAATTAAAACTTAAAATTTAATTCAAAATTAAAATCTAATTAAAAATTAAAATCTAATTAAAAATTAAACAATTAAAACTTTAAACTTAATTCATAATTAAACAATTAAAATCTATTTCAAAATTAAACAATTAAAATCTAATCTAATTAAAAATCAAACGATTAAAATTAGAAATTAAATCCAAATCAAAATCAAAATAAAATCGACGAACGAATTAAAATTGGAATTAGACTCTCACCGACCAATTAAATTGAAAGTGAAATTCAACCACAAATTCAAATCGATCGACAAAACTAATAAATCAAATGGCAGATTAAAACTCAAACTAAAAATTGAAAACCAACTAACTAATAAATCAAAACCCAACTAAATTAACAAATTCAAAATCCAACTCAATCGAGTGGCGAAACGAAATCCAAAATCAAATGGACAATTAACAATTAAAACTCAAATTAAAAATTAAAATCAAATCAAATTTTTTATCTAAACTCAAAATAAAAACTAATCAATTAATAAAATTTAAAATTAAAAAATTAATCAACAAACAAAAACTCAAAACAAAATTTAACCAAATTGATAAAATCGACCAATCGTAACTCGACAACAAGAGACTACCATCGTGGTACGAGTAGTGTGGGAACATTACTCATCATTCTCCAAAAGGGAATAAAAAAAAATGAAAGTAAAGACGTGTTGACTATAAAAAAAAAAGGAAGAAAGAAAAATAAAATTATTAAAAAGAGAAAAATAAAAATAGAAATTGGATTTCTATTAAAGAGAATAACATCTTCTCTCTTGAGGAGGCTGGACTTCTCATTCCTTCATGTCTTCTCCAACGCCTCTCTCTCAACTCTCTCTTCTCTTGGCTGCTAAAAGGTTGACCATGGCCTATTTTTCCACATCTCTTCCCCAACAAATTGGCTGGGTTCACACCCTGCTCTCCTCCTCTCTACGATCTCCTCTCCTCTTATTCTCAGACCATCTTCTTCTCCAACGAAGTTGCTGTCCAGCAGACCTTTTCTCTTACGTGTATCTTCGACTGCAATAGCCACATCACCGACGTCCTCACAGCATTGCAAACCTCCTCACTACTTCCTTCATCGCAATCATCTCCATTACCTTGAAAATACGTGCTTCGTACCATATCTAGTCCTAGAGGGGGGGTGAATAGGATAATTAAAATTTCTTTCGATTTATCCAATTTTAACTTAGATTGATAATTTGACTATGTGTTCTAAGTCATTCACTTAGCCTCGATTTGGAACTTATGTCTCTAAGATGCATTTAATGAAAATACAATTGAAATTTAATCATTCATTTAATCATGTCATTCAATGACACATTCATATACGATTTACCTATTCAGCATTTTATGGCATCGCATGACATTCAAAACATTCAAGTGTAAATTGCGGAATTATAAACACATGCACAAAACATACGTCATCTAATGGATCGACAATGTGCTTACATCCATTCTTATGGCAAGTCTCTAGTTTGTAATGCAATTGAAATTTTCTTAGAATATAAACATTCATCGTATGACATACTTAGCATAGTATTCATTCATAGCATACATTCATCTAAGTATAAACTAATAGAAGCATTTTCACAAACACGAGACAAGCATTTTATAGTGGTTCGGCAACGTGCCTACATCCACTCTCAAGATTCCTACCTAGGAACTTGGTGTTCACTATCAAAGGGGTTTATGGTTCACCTCAAACCTTTTACATAGAATTTTTATACATAGGCTAAATTCTAAAACCTTAAGATCGAGAGAACGCATTCTCTCGAAATTGTGAGTTTTGTTCCTCGGAAACTCACAAACCTTTACTCTTGTCAAGAATCCTCGATTCTAATCAAGAGCTTGGTTTTTGAGGGCTGAACCAAGTAACCACATACATATATTTTTAAAATTAAAAACAAAATCAAAGACTCACTCAACTTCAAAAGATTTGTCAATGGAGATCTTGAGTTCTTGGAGTCCTTGAGTTTACAAGTACGTCTCGACGGTTGGATCTTCCAATCAAGCTTTCGAGTTTGTCGGCTACTTGTAATTACTCCTACCATCATCTCCTTTTTGCTCCTTGCTCTATGAATGTACCAATGTGTGTGCAAGGTGACGTTTGATGGGCGGAGAGGGATCAAATGAGAAGTCTAGGAATGTTGAAGGGTTCACCTAAGTTAGACTCTCATGAAAGTAGAGAAGACTCTCAAAATGTGGAGAGAGGAGAGGCAATCTTCTCTAGGATTGATCCAAAGGAAGGGCTAAGGGTCAAAAGGATTTTCAATGAAGTTTGAGCCCTTCCATGGCTAGAGAGAGGGTTAAAAGTATGTAGAAATGGAGGGTTTACTTCTCTCAAGCTTCAACCAACCCAAATGAAGAGTTGGAGTTGTTATATATGAGAAGAGAGCAAATTCGAGGCTCAACGGTCATAAATATGACCGTTTGAGCGCTTGCTGTCGGTGGCACCGTCAGGACTGTCGGTGGCACCGTCAGCCACAAGTAAGGCACATCAGTAAATTACCAAAATGCCCCCGCAGAGTGTTTTGACCATAACTTTCAAATGGTAGCTCCGATTTGTATACCGTTCGGGGAGCTGATAGATATCACTATTTAGAATATCCCCAAATTTCCACCAAGGGGTGGGCCATGATAAAATGGATAAAATGACCAAAATACCCTTTTTATCATTTTTGGTCAAAACGAGCTTTCGGGAAGTCCGACGTCGAAACGGTTCGAAGGTGTGCTAGATTTTACCTATATAATGACACCTATAAAACACCAATGACTGAAAATGTTTTAGGGTGGTCAAATCTTTAATGTCCCCTCTATGTCCATATTCGATTCCCAAAAGGTCCGATGAGCGAACGGGTCGAGGAAAGAGTTTTCCTAATTACAACGGGTCGACCTATCAATCATCTAAGTGTTGGAAAATGGTATTAGGTAGTCTCATTACCTCTTAGGCTTTGTGCACACACATGGAAGCTTTTTGTCGAGGCATGTACGGTTGAGCAGCTTTAACGGAGTCTTCATATGTCTTCAATGGCAAATCGATCCGACACTCAACATGTGTCTCGGGATTGACAAAACATGGAACTTACAATCTCCCCCTTTGTCAATTACGAGACAAAATCCTAACTAGACCAAAAAGGCTGGGAAACATTCCCGGAATGACCAACACAACTTACATCCGATTAGAATCTTACAAAAGTGTTTAAATTAAAAACCTAAGATTCTAACTATTTTGCTCCCCCTTTGGTACTGCTCCCCCTGAATGCTTTACCTATAAAATTCAACTGAGATAGGACACACGGGTGGAAAGTACATTCTCCCCCTTTTTGTCAGTATTTGACAAAGGGCGTAATCAACCCAATGTCGATACAGAATATATACCAATAAACACAGGGGAATAGTACACATGCACGCAATTAGTATCACTATCAGAGCGAAATGCATGATGAAAGCAAACAAGGACATGTCAAAAAAATATAACTATGAGGCATAGGCATGGCATGTTGATTGGCACAAAGAAAATATAACTAAATAAAGCAGTGTCAGACCATGCATATAAGCGTGCATAATTTAAATGATATGCCAATAATCGATCAAATGCACACAAAATATAATAAAATATTTTAATATTAAGCATTGGCATGGCATGATA
The DNA here is from genome assembly GCF_017979445.1 of Akebia trifoliata. Classification (NCBI taxonomy): domain Eukaryota; kingdom Viridiplantae; phylum Streptophyta; class Magnoliopsida; order Ranunculales; family Lardizabalaceae; genus Akebia; species Akebia trifoliata. The sequence goes on from NC_141382.1 coordinate 19,307,051, forward strand.
AACGACACATAAAAATATGACTCAATGACTCATGGTCGTAACATGCCAACATGTGCAAAATAATAGAAGATATGCAAATGAGCAATCGAATGCACACGTGACAGTTGTAAATGATGTTACTATTAAGGGACAACTGTATGAAAAATAAATGCCAAAATGATTTAACTATTGAAATATTGGCATAGTATGCTAGAAAGATAATAAAGTATGCAAATAAAAGTATAGGAGTTGTAGCATAATAAACGTGTGAGCAGATTTAAAGAATTACCAATTTGAATACTCACACGAGGCAATTAAATGCATGAATTGTGCCATGTGACCACATTTGATTATTATGCTGTGACCACATTTGATTATTATGCTCACCAAATAGTTAAAATATGAGGAATATATGTAAGAGAATTAAGTTTGGGAGCCCAAGAGTGGAACAAAATATATTTGCCAGTTTTGGCTCAAATTTGGTGGACCAACGGAGTTCCGTGGTGCACACAAGCATCCAATCAATGTTTGATGCGAAACAAGGAGGCTTGAAATCCTCAAATATACTAATAGACACACGAAAGTGATTTTTACTCAAGATTTACAAGGTTGATGTAAAAATTGAGAGTCAAAAATTGTCCATCATATGTATGTTCACTAGGGCAATGGTTGACGGGAAGCAATGAGGCTCCATCATCCTTAAATAGTCTCATTTTAAGAACAATATGAGGATACATGTATCCAAATTTACCAATAAACAACAACATGTTCTTGAAATAAGATGGATTTCTGGATAATGTGGCCACACTGACTCCAACAATGTGAAAATTTCTAAAAAGAAGAAATTCACGGAAATAAGGTTTGAACCTCAGATATACCAATAAAAGTACACACACTCGAGAGTCTCGAACTGAAACCAAGTTTAATGTTAGGGAGAAAAAAATCTTTTCAATTATTGAATGAGTCTATTTTAGAACAAATATGGGTCTATGATCCCAAATTTTCTTAAAAGAACTTGTTCGAACAATAGAACATAAGTTTGGAAGAATAACACACACTACTCACTCAAATTTACCAATTTGGATCAACTTGTGAGTTTTTGGACTCAAGAGTGAATGTCTCCAATAACTATGAGATTTTGGCACGAGAGATGGGGATGACGACAGGAAAGAGATCGAAAATATCTTCTCATCATTTATCATCGAATCAGTAGAACATGTCCTTCATTGGTTGATCGTCAACCACAACATCTATTGACTATTGAATGGAGTAAGTTCTCTGATTGGAGATTCAATAAAGACCACTATGAATATATCAACATATAGTCTTGTCATTTCTCAAGTCAATATTTGACACCATAACTGGACCTCGTCAACTTGAGCCACATTACTCACACACAGAATGGTGGTTTTTCTGGTGTCTTCAATAACATAACAGTCATCGGATGTGCAGAGATCTCTCATGATCAGTTTTCAATTAATATCTGAGATCTTACACACCTGGCAGTTGAAACTCACCGATTGTTCTCTGTCGTACATTTGAGATGTGCTGAGGGAGTTATATGTCAAACCATCCACACAGAAAACAATTTCAACCTTGGGCATTGCTGATCCATTGACCATATCACCCAACAATCCTACCGATACAACAATCACCAAAGGTGACAGAACCTCCATTAAAATTTGCCAAGAGACTGAATCAACTTTGGCATTGGTCTTGTGTTTGGAGTCACCACTATCCAAATACCATTTTGTGAAATATCTTACCTTAAGAAGGGTATGAATCACGTGGTACTGGTTATCCATTGATTTAACTTTTCAGTTTAAAACACATTCTTTGGGATGGAGGATTGATTTTAGGAAGAGAAAGGATTTACCTATAAAGTTCAGATTTCAACTTCCTTAGTGAGTATTAAGTGGGGGACCTACTTTTCTTTGGTGATCTTAAACTTGAATAAGTCCCTCACAAAATTGTTCACTTTAGGAGGTGAAGAATACCACACTCTCGTAGACATGGATGACTTTTCTTATTCTACAGATGATCCAACTTTCTGTAAGGGAATTATCCTAACCCATGCAACTTTTACTCTACCACTGAAGATATACAAATAGAGATTAGGGTGGTTCTGGAGTAAATGGTCTTGAATTCAATTTTAATGTGACCAATTTATCTAGAGAAATTGCAGGTGCATTTCTCGACTTCTTCATCAGAAAAAGAGGCTACTTGAGGACAAGATTGATTTACCAATATCTGTTCATCCCCAACTTCATCCAGAAAAAGGATGGAAACTATGGTAGATGCCATATGGATCCTGATGTGTTACAGTCTTCAAATTTTGAAGATGCTTGTTCAACACCCTCTGACTCATTTGAGTCAACCCACATAGTTTGTGTAGCCAGTTGTTCAGTTGAACCTAGATATTTGGAAATCGATTGTTCTAGGCTACGAGAAAGAAACTGTGGAAAATTAGCCAATACCTCCATAGTGATAGCATTCAGTATCATCCTTTGACATATATGGAGGTCTACCGATGGATCACCTTCCATTATCAGAATAACTCATTTTACTGAAACTATGTGAACCTCTCTTCATATGGACAAAATTTGTCCCCATCAAAGTCATGACCTCAACATCTAGATCACTCTCACTATTTTCCTCAAGGATGGGAGAAGGAATGAGATGACATGAAATTTACCTATTTAGAGGATAGCTCTGTTAAGGAGTTGTTGATCAAGAGCAAAGAAGCCAAGTGCTTCTAATTTATAGAAATTGCATTTCAACGGCTTCTTGTCGGTGGCACCGACCAAAAATAACGGTAAAAAATTTTACCGTTGAACACTATCGGAAGCACTGTCGGTGGAACCTCCAAGGGTCATCGGTGGGACCGATGAGCATTATAACGGTGGAACCGGCAGAACTATGCTTCTGCCACCGAAGGATGATTTCTCAATTAGTTTTGACGGTGGATGGCGGTGGGACCGACAAGTTATTCATCGGTGGAACCGATGACTATTCTGTAGGTGGAACCGACGAGTTAGAGCTTCTGCCACCGATAAAGGTTTACCCATTCTGATCTATCGGTAGATGACGGTTGGACCGATAAGTTGTTCATCGGTGGAACCGATGACCATTCTGTCGGTGGGACCGACAGTGTTAAGCTTCTGCTACCGACAAGTTGTCTTCCAGTTTGTGCTATCGGTGGCTAACGGTGGATCCTCCACTTCTGCCGACAGCCTCAATTTCACTTGAAATCGAGCCATTCTGGGGTGAGCTTTGAACACAAAGTGATGTACAATACTGGCATGTTCTAAAGCTCCACTTATATGTATAAGTGATTTCGATGATGGTCCATGTCTTTGATTGGGTTTGACACACGAATGATTTGTCGCTAGGTTGTTTCGTGACGATGTGTCTCCATGTGGCTTGAACATGGTTTACCAATGATTGCAACTCGACAATCATATGACTAACTTGGGATTGACAAAACGAGGTACTAACAAGGACCACCGTCTACCCCTTTTAGGGAGGACTTCAAGATGGAACTTAACCATGGTGAGCAAACCAATGAGTTCTTCAATACTCATGGTTCACATCTCGGAATTATATTCGAGGTCGTAATAAGACCAAAACTCCTAGGAAGGGACCTAAGAATTTTCATATAAATTCTTCCTTCCGGAACAAGCTATCTTAGGAAGTACATGGAAATACAACAGTCTTTAAGTTTTACATAAAGTTCTCAGACAAAATTGTTTTATTCCATCCTAATGTTCTCAAAACAATTTGTAAACATTCGAAGTTTGAAGTTTTGACAACGTAGGTTTCTAAGGAAGCCAAGCTTGTTTAGCCGGTCGATATGTGACAATATGTTTGAGTTCACTTGGGGCAATGCCAACGTGTATAGAATTTAGTATTCACATATCATGACAAATATCGATTTTTAATTGTTTGGGTGGCTCATACCCTTCCTCTACTAAGAATCAAAAATCACAACTCAAGGGAATTGATGAAGATCATCATCCTCATTTACATATATGCATAACGGAGCTGATGGATGGATGGAGGTCTAGAGGATGACCATTGACAGACTTAGACATGGTTCAAAGACTTGGGATCAACTCTAGGATGTTAAGCCTATTAAGAGTAACCCGCTCTGATACCAATTGAAAATACGTGCTTCGTACCATATCTAGTCCTAGAGGGGGGTGAATAGGATAATTAAAATTTCTTTCGATTTATCCAATTTTAACTTAGATTGATAATTTGACTATGTGTTCTAAGTCATTCACCTAGCCTCGATTTGGCACTTATGTCTCTAAGATGCATTTAATGAAAATACACTTGAAATTTAATCATTCATTTAATCATGTCATTCAATGACACATTCATATACGATTTACCTATTCGGCATTTTATGGCATCGCATGACATTCAAAACATTCAAGTGTAAATTGCGGAATTATAAACACATGCACAAAACATACGTCATCTAATGGATCGACAATGTGCTTACATCCATTCTTATGGCAAGTCTCTAGTTTGTAATGCAATTGAAATTTTCTTAGAATATAAACATTCATCGTATGACATACTTAGCATAGTATTCATTCATAGCATACATTCATCTAAGTATAAACTAATAGAAGCATTTTCACAAACACGAGACAAGCATTTTATAGTGGTTCGGCAACGTGCCTACATCCACTCTCAAGATTCCTACCTAGGAACTTGGTGTTCACTATCAAAGGGGTTTATGGTTCACCTCAAACCTTTTACATAGAATTTTTATACATAGGCTAAATTCTAAAACCTTAAGATCGAGAGAACGCATTCTCTCGAAATTGTGAGTTTTGTTCCTCGGAAACTCACAAACCTCTACTCTTGTCAAGAATCCTCGATTCTAATCAAGAGCTTGGTTTTTGAGGGCTGAACCAAGTAACCACATACATATATTTTTAAAATTAAAAACAAAATCAAAGACTCACTCAACTTCAAAGATTTGTCAATGGAGATCTTGAGTTCTTGGAGTCCTTGAGCTTACAAGTACGTCTCGACGGTTGGATCTTCCAATCAAGCTTTCGAGTTCGTCGGCTACTTGTAATTACTCCTACCATCATCTCCTTTTTGCTCCTTGCTCTATGAATGTACCAATGTGTGTGCAAGGTGACGTTTGATGGGCGGAGAGGGATCAAATGAGAAGTCTAGGAATGTTGAAGGGTTCACCTAAGTTAGACTCTCATGAAAGTAGAGAAGACTCTCAAAATGTGGAGAGAGGAGAGGCAATCTTCTCTAGGATTGATCCAAAGGAAGGGCTAAGGGTCAAAAGGATTTTCAATGAAGTTTGAGCCCTTCCATGGCTAGAGAGAGGGTTAAAAGTATGTAGAAATGGAGGGTTTACTTCTCTCAAGCTTCAACCAACCCAAATGAAAGAGTTGGAGTTGTTATATATGAGAAGAGAGCAAATTCGAGGCTCAACGGTCATAAATATGACCGTTTGAGCGCTTGCTGTCGGTGGCACCGTCAGGACTGTCGGTGGCACCGTCAGCCACAAGTAAGGCACATCAGTAAATTACCAAAATGCCCCCGCAGAGTGTTTTGACCATAACTTTCAAATGGTAGCTCCGATTTGTATACCGTTCGGGGAGCTGATAGATATCACTATTTAGAATATCCCCAAATTTCCACCAAGGGGTGGGCCATGATAAAATGGATAAAATGACCAAAATACCTTTTTTATCATTTTTGGTCAAAACGAGCTTTCGGGAAGTCCGACGTCGAAACGGTTCGAAGGTGTGCTAGATTTTACCTATATAATGACACCTATAAAACACCAATGACTGAAAATGGTTTTAGGGTGGTCAAATCTTTAATGTCCCTTCTATGTCCATATTCGATTCCCAAAAGGTCCGATGAGCGAACGTGTCGAGGAAAGAGTTTTCCTAATTACAACGGGTCGACCTATCAATCATCTAAGTGTTGGAAAATGGTATTAGGTAGTCTCATTACCTCTTAGGCTTTGTGCACACACATGGAAGCTTTTTGTCGAGGCATGTACGGTTGAGCAGCTTTAACGGAGTCTTCATATGTCTTCAATGGCAAATCGATCCGACACTCAACATGTGTCTCGGGATTGACAAAACATGGAACTTACAAACCACACAACACAGCCAGTCTCACTCCACTACAACTCATCTCTCAGCCCTCATCACTAACGCCCCAGTAGACTCCTCTCTCTGATCTCTCCTCAATGTTACTCAGCCACTAAATCTATTCTTTCTACTCCTTCACATTTTTTAGCCAATAAACTTGCTCTCTTTGTTTCCCATGCATTTCAACCATTAAACCTGTTATCTCCCTACTACATTCATGTCCTAACAGCCCATTACGACCTTGTTGTAGTCACCTCTTTACTCTCTCTGCCATACAACCCCCAACACACCCACTTCTCTACTTGGGCTTTTCGAGTTACTACCACAGCGCTATTATCGTGTGTATGAGAGCATCTATCTCTATGTGCTTATTTCCAAGCAACAAGCACTTGTGATTCTTTGAGTTGTACCTGAAGGAACTAACTCGTTATTCTCGGTCCAATAGGTAAATTTATTTTTATTTGTTTTTACTTTTTTTTTCTTTTTGCATGACGATAGGGTTGGGAGAACTTTTTATTATTTAGTTTTTTTTCTATGTAGGTTTCTAGGTGTTTTATTTTTTTATTTTTTTACGTTGATGGGATTAAGGGTTTCTTTATATTTATTTTGCATATTGATTGGATTTGGAGAATATTTTTGTTTTTGATCTTTTGATTTTTGATTTTTTTTATGCATTCTTTTTTTTATGTTTTACTTATTCTTTTACGTATTGATAGGTTTGGAATTTTTTTTTATGTTTCCATCTTGTTTATTTTTATTTTGTTATTGTTTATTTTATTTCTCGCATGTTAGTAGGATCAGATTTTTTTGTTTTTTTTTTTTTTTTTGAGTTCGCATATCAATAGGATTAGAAAGTTTTTTTTTTCTCTTTACGTTTTTTTCTACCTTTTTGTTTGTCCTTACATATTAATAAGGTTAATGAGTTTTCTTTAGGTATTTTTGTGTTTTTATATTGATAGGATTAAAAGCGTATTTTATTTATTTATTTATTTATTTTTGCATTTTTTTTTATAAATTTGTGACGACATGATCTTCGCGTCTAAGCATGATGGCCCTATGTGATTTTTTACAATGAATTGGGGATGAGTTGGTGATGAGTGTACCCTTTGACTTGATGACTATGCATGTCGTTGAAAAATGATGGTTTTGGGAAAAATTGAGAATTAAATACACATGCCCGTTTGGTCGATTTAAAAATTGGATGAATGTGAGTTTCTTTTGCGTTATCTATACTTCCAATTTGGTGATTTGTTGTGAATTCGTGATTTTCTACTTTGAGACTCCATGATCTAGAATCCTTTTTTGAATGTTATAAATTGTTGGAATTTCTTACTCAAATTTGCTATTCCAAAAAGTTATGAACAAAATTTACATTGGAAAATTCACATTGGGAAAGTTCACTTTCATGGAAATTTAGGAGTTCCTAATTCAGAAATTTACATTTTTTGAAACTTTTTATTTTGCAAAATGTATCTTTTGAAATTTCTAATTTGGGAATTCAACACATTTTTTTGATTTCTAATTCGGGAAACTTCAGATTCCAATTTGAAGATCATAAGTTCTAATTTGACAATTTCTATTTTGGACAGTTTGGAAAATACTTGCACGTGGAAATTCTTAATTGATTTTAGATCATGGAGCTAATCAAGGGCTTTTTCAAACCCTTCCATATTTTATGAACTTCAAAGAATGATCATGTAATAATTGGGACAATTTTAGCCATAGGATTTGCTTGACAAACTCAACATAAATTGATGATGATGATTGGATTGTGACCTTGACTATAGTCTTTGTATGTTGACCATAGGATGTTTTTGGATCGCAGTAGAGACAGATCATCTTGATCAGGCGAGTTCGGTGCCTAACACCTTCCGAAATCCGTAATCTGACCCCTTACCCATCTCTCGGATCCGAGGATTGACCCATATTCATTTGGAGTTAATTTTGGTTCCTAGACCTAAACTAGGTGGCGACTCCCATTTTTCAAAAGTCTCCCATTTATAAATCGGACCCCTATCCATTATTTAGTGAAGAAGGATCGAGGCGATTTCAGTGGCGACTCCACTGGAGATTTTAGGGTCAAACTTGACCCAATCCAAGACTATCCTTAGGTTGACCTTTTGCTCGAGTCAACCCAGTTGACTCAATGAGACTCTCAGATTAGGTTAGATTTTGTCATTTTTTTCATTAGGTTGTGATTGGATGTAATCAATTATTATATTCATTGTGATTTGTTTGATGATGGGATGAATGTGGCTTGTTTGGATGGATATTCACGAAAACGCCCCGGACGCACTTTGTCCCTTTGCACACACTCACAAGCATGCATATACATATTTGCATCATGACATATCCTTCTAAACCCCGTAGCCGGATCGAAGCTAATCCTGCTCTTCGAGGCACGGGGGATGATAGTGAACGCTACAACTTTAGTACAGTACCTTCGGGTATATCAAACTGGAGCACCACGTACTACTTGACCAAGTGAAACTGGGATAGTATATCGGTGTTCCGGGCTGAAGTGACCTAAGCTTTGTCCTAACCTAGTCTCAATAATATATTGAGCTTAGAACCTTGAATGTAGGTGCGGTCCTACTAAGCCACGACTCAAACTGACCAAGAATGCTCCCGGGTTGCTTTATTTAATTTAACCGAAATGTAAGAGGGTGGACCGGTTCACACCGCTCAAATTGAACCCGCAATACCGGTCCAACCTAATAAATATAACTGATGAAACATGCCGATCAATGTCAAGTTAAACTAGTTAGCCCAATTGGTAAATGGATCTTATGGATCAACATATAAACCGGTTGGACTAATTGGCTTAAAAATAGTACATGAAACAATTCGAGTAGAACATTCAGATTCATTGGGTCGAACCAACCCAAACTCAAATGGGTACATAGTCCCAATCATTTTTATTGGCCAATTTAATTCAATGGACTAAATATTTTATAATTAACAAGATCAAGATTTGTAAAATTTATATTAAGGGATGCATCGATTAGTATAATCTGGATCTTGCTTTTTGAAGGTTATGCAATCCTTAATTATGATTCAAAATTTTTCAAAGATTCTTGATCAATCAGCAAATCATTTTCATTTAATCCCTTGCTCGGAATGTTTCATCGGTTAGAGACTTTGAATCTAGGGGTTTAATTTAATAAACACTATCAAGAGGGACTTTTAGTTTTAATTGTTAAAACCTGTTCTCGGGCATGTAACAAATGATCCACTACTGATGGGGTTTCAGGATATCATTTCTCCTAAGCTTAAGCGTCCACCACCTAATTGGAGTCGAGAGTTAGGTCGTTTGGAACGGACATCAGCACCAAGTGAACCATCAGAAATGGCCTCTGAATCTGAACTCACAGAAATTCGTAAGATCTTGACCGTTTTTGCAATAGATATAAACAACATCAAAAGCAAGGTAGAAGTGTTAGAACAGATCTCTGAGTCAACAAGAAATCCCCCTGATGATCAAAGGGGCAAAGGACCGGAAGGAAGCACAGCTAGAAATCTAGAAGATGTCTACGAGCTCGATGGGAATGAAGAACACTTTAATGAAAATCCAATGCTAGCTAATAGAATGACTAAGTTGGAAACGGCTTTGAAAAACATCAAAGGGATTGATGAAATCACAGCAGGCATCGAGACCCTAAATCAAATCCTTAGAATCCATCTACCTGAGAAGTTCATAATGCCAGAAATGGAAAAATTCAATGGGGTAGGTTGTGCGAGAACACACCTCAAAGTATATGTCACTAACATGTGTACTAACATATAACATTATTATTCCAACATAGTTTATCGGGATTAGCACTACGATGGTTGATGTCTCAGGATCCAACTGCAATAGGGACATGGGAAAGTATGTCAAAGTCATTCTGGCATCAATACAAGTATAGCACAAAAATTGAAACTTCTAGGAGGGATTTGGAATCAACCAAACAAAAGATTGGGGAAACATTCACTGATTTCATTGGCCGTTGAAGGGTCAAAGCTGCACAAATGTGTGATAGACCATTAGAAAAAGAACAAGTGGCATCATATTGAAAAACCTGTCGCATGGGTATACTCAGCATTTAGTCGCCCAATACCTCACCACGTTCGAATCTCTATTGCAAGTTGATAGTCAACTGGAAGATGCCTTCGCTTCCGGGGTCCTCTCCAACCCTTCTGACAATAAGTTCAAAAAACCCTTCCCCAATTCCAAGCCTAGCACTAATCATCTTCATGTAGCCAATACATCTGTTACACCTATCCATTTTACTACCCCGCCTATTAATCAAACTAATCTCAGTCAACCTCGACCGCGCAGGAAGTTCACTAATCTTGGGATGTATTGAGTGTGGTCTTTCAGAAACTATTAAGTAAAGGGCTCATTACACCCCTCCAACCTCGACCTCTACCAAGTCCACTCCCTGCTTCCCACAATCCCAACTCATTTTGTGAGTTTCACCAAAATCTTGGTCACCTTACTGGTCATTGTGTTGCCCTTCGTCATACAGTTCAAGACCTCATCGATGCCAAAAAAGTAACCGTCCCTACCCCTGCGCAACCGAATGTTACCACCAATCCTTTACCTACGTACCAACCTCCCCAGACCTTGAACATGGTATCTAATACCCATCTCCCATTTGACCCAATCATCCTCATCCACCCAGTCAATCCTAAATCACATAGCCCTCTACTTCTTGGAATGATAGTCCCCAAGGAAGTTCTCACCACTGGCTGTGAACCATTCAACTTAACTTTAGATGGAATATATTGCTTGTCTCCACCTCATTATGATAGCTCTACGCTCATCACTCAAACGGACTTGAAAGAATCTAATTTTTTAAAGGATGAAAATCCTTACTTATTGGACCAAGAATACGAATACTTCGTCCTCTGAACGTGAACATGTGACTCGAGAAGAAAGAACATTTAAAATATCTGAACTCGATACAACCTTGGTCAATGAAGAAGAATCAAGTCTGAATAAGAAAATGTCAGAAAATGGCAAAGAATCTAAAGAAGAAGTTCAAAACTGGCAAACTACCACAGAGCCTCTTAACATTGCCCAGTTGTTCCTTGAAGATTACCATGTTTCAGTCCTACCGATTAAAAGCGATGTCCTGAGTCCTCAGTTTGTAATCAAACCCATTGTGGGTACTTATCTTTAATTTTTCATGAGTCATGTGATTTAGTTTGGATTTTGTTTTTTTTTTATTATTTATTTCGCAATGTCTTATTCTTGTTAGATCGAGTCTAGCCTTTTATTTCTGCTGAGTCAAGTCAGTTTGTCGAGTCTGCAATGGGGTCTGTCGCCCCATCTGAATTTAATTGAATAAAAGGAATTTTTGAATACCTCGAGCACATTAACAAGTTAACTAATAATTTTACTTTAGGAGAGGATCCTCTAACAAGGAATCCCCTCCCGAATCAATCAAATTATTTGAACAAGAAGACAAAAGTTAGGTTCAACCTCTAATCGAGGAAGAAAAGGTCATAGACCTTGAAAAAAATAATTCTCAAAAAATTCAGACCGAAACTAACTTATCCCCAGAGGAACACGAGGAGATAATGAATTTATTCAGAAAACTCAAAAGACTTGTTCACGTGGTCCTATAAGGATATGTTGGGTAAGCTTGAGTGTTCTTCAACAAGAAATGGGTAATTGTCCTACGAACTAGAGCGGAATCACATAATCAAAGGATGAGTCACATCATTGCTGAATTTTTCAAAATGGAAAGGAATCCAAAGTGGAGCACTGTTAAAGCAGCTAATAAGAATCTCAAAACTTCTATCACAAATGTGTTAAACACATTGAGATTGACAAGAGAAATCATAGTTCACGCCTTCAACATGTCAAACTTGGACTTAATTTTCTATACGGACTACTCAGGGCATGAAAGGAAGTTTGAAATGGAAAGTTCGTTTCTTAAAGTGCGAATAAAATACCCATCGTTAGAAGCAAATTTGATTTATCTTCATGAATCATTTGTATTTTGATACGAAAGCAAAAATGCGGGACATGCAAGTTGAAGATTGAGCCTTTAAAGAAAATTACAAATCCAACAAGGAAGGTCATCCAGTCACTAAGACAAGACTATTTGGAAAAGCTGTCAGACTTCAAAGATCATCATGACGCCAAAATGCTAGAATCAATCAACCTTGGCCAGATCAAGCGGTACTATATCTAAGGAGGCCATCTTTGGCCGAACCAATTTTCATGTTACCCAGCTCAATATTTCCTTTTTCAGCCCTTTTGTAGTCTTTCAAAAAAAAATATTGCATTTTTCTTTCTCAGCCCGATCACCTAACCTAGGGGAGGGAATGTAACTTGAACTATGTTTTGGTCTAATCCCAAAAACAATTGGGGTACGTAGGCAACCTGAGAAGTTACTTCAGGCCCGACTACATGAAAATAAAAAAAAATGGATTCCCCCGCAAAAAAAAAATCCAAAAAGAAAAAAAATTCAAAAAAGGATATTGTCAAAATGGGGAAGAAAATTTAAAGAAAAAGAAAAAAAAAGTTTAAAAGAAATGCCACACAAGGGGCATTTGGGTTTTGAGCCTCAAAATTCCTTTCTTTTATGCCCAGTCCTAAGCTTATCTATGAAAGTCCTCCTAAGTACCGTGCGAAAAAGTCAAGGAAGGAAACCAAGCGTGATCAGACAGTAACTCCAGAAGTTCAAAAAGGAAGAAAAGCAAAAATAAAACCTGCTAAGTTGAAAATTCGAAATGGCGACTTAGTCAAAAATCAAGGCAAACTCGCAAGGTTGAAAATCCGAAAGGACGGCCTTGGCAACAATTAGAGCAAAAAAAAAAAATAGAAGAAAAAATGTAAGCTCATTAGATTGAAAACCTGAAAAGGCGATCTAGGCAAAAGCTAAAGCACGTTCGCTAGATTGAAAACCTGAAAGGGCGATCTAGGCAAAAATCAGAGCAATCAAGGGAAAATTTCACTTAAGTTGGGAATCTAAGAAGCGGTGTGAGACAAAATCTTGAAAGTCCGAAGGGCCAAGCTGCATCGACTTTGTGGCAAATAATTAATCATCATACAATCAATACCTAGTTTGAACCAAATATAGATTCAATGGATACAAGTGTCTCGTCTACGATTGATCTGAAGAGCTTCACGTCCCTAAGTGAACCGATGGGAAAAAAGAACAGATTCTGTGATAAATTTAAAAAAAAATATTTTGTCCCAATTTATTCGAGCTTGACTCAAAATCTTCAATATAAAAAGTCAAAATTAAAAGTTAAAACTTTATTGCGCTTGCGGTAATCAAAGATTTCAAACTTTCGTAATAGGGGCACTTCCCTTTTCTAAAGAGTACAATTCCCCCCTTACACAAGGGGCATTTTTTTTAAAACCTGTTGGATTATCCCCAATGTAACATTCCCTATCAAACTAGGGGCATTTTGTTCTGAAGTCTGATCAATTTCGATCCCAAAAGATATGGTTAATATTGAATTAAAAAGTACCGTCTTGATAGCAATTTTTGAAAACCTCCGAGGTTCAAAGAAAATTAAAATGTTGACCAGGCCTTCATAAAACCCAACTCTTTCCGAAAGTGTTGTTGATTTCTTGCTTGTTTTACCCAAACAAAATAGTTCAATACTCTTTCACCCCGAGTAGGTAGAGTAGGACTTCTCAAGAAAAATAGTTCATTACTCTTTCACCCCGAGTAAGTAGAGTAGAACTCCCAGAAAAGGTTCATTACTCTTCCACCTCGAGTAGGTAGAGTAATACTCCCCATACAACAGTTCATTACTCTTTCACCTTGAATAGGTAGAGTAGAACTCTCAGAAAATCGTTCATTACTCTTCCACCCCGAGTAGGTAAAGTAAGACTTTCAGAAAATCGTTCATTACTCTTCCACCCCGAGTAGGTAGAGTAGGACCTCTCAGAAAAATGTTAATTACTTTTTCACCTCGAGTAGGTAGAGTAAAACTCCCAGGCAACAGTTCATTACTCTTCCACCCCGAGTAGGTAGAGTAGTACTCCCCAGACAACAGTTCATTACTCTTTCACCTTGAGTAGGTAGAGTAGAACTCTCAGAAAATCGTTCATTACTTTTCCACCCCGAGTAGGTAGAGTAGGACTTTCAGAAAATCGTTCATTACTCTTCCACCCCGAGTAGGTAGAGTAGTACTCCCGAGACAACAGTTCATTACTCTTTCACCCCGAGTAGGTAGAGTAGAACTCTCAGAAAATCATTCATTACTTTTCCACCCCGAGTAGGTAGAGTAGGACTTTCAGAAAATCGTTCATTACTCTTCCACCCCAAGTAGGTAGAGTAGGACCTCTCAGAAAAATGTTCATTACTCTTCCACCCCGAGTAGGTAGAGTAAGACTCCATACAACAGTTCATTACTCTTTCACCCTGAGTAGGTAGAGTAGGACGCTCAGAAAAATAGTTCATTACTCTTTCACCCCGAGTAGGTAGAGTAGAACTCCCAGACAACAGTTTATTACTCTTTCACCCCGAGTAGGTAGAGTAAAACTCTCAAAAAATCGTTCATTACTCTTTCACCCCGAGTAGGTAGAGTAGAACTCCAAAAAAAATAAAAATTGTTCATTACTCTTCCACCCCGAAGAGGTAGAGTAGGACTTCTAAAAAAAAAATTAATAATAATAATAAGTTCGTTACTCTCTCACCCAGGGCAGGTAGGGGAAGACATTCAACTTTCGCTCAGACCTTATGTTCAGTTATGCTAAGTGTATGCTCATATTTTACTCAATTTTACTCAATTTTTAATTCATAATTTCCTCAAGTTTCTCTCAGATTTTACTACGCAGTTTTTCATCAATAAGTTTGTTATCCTCTCAGCGTGAATGCGTTGAATGGAGATGCGCCTTTTCAAAATCATCACTACACAATCACACACACACGCACTTGCAATGCATTTGCATCAGTCAAGGAGAATTTTCCAAAATTCAAGGATTTGACATTTTTAGTCCAAGGAGAGCTTACCCTCAAGGATCTAGACATTTCGACAAATTGCCGAATCAGGCTGCAAAATGAGATGTCATAGGCTTTGGCATTCAGATGTCGCACTATCTATCACAATAGATTGGCCATCTAGTTTGTTCCACCCTCTGCCAAAGAGAGGCATCTGTAGACACCCCATTTTTGCATCTGCCTAATTCGATAATTCGTCACCTAGTTATCGTGAATTCCTATTGATGATCAAAAAGAACTCGAAGGCTTGTGAGTACTATCCCTGATTCCCTCCATGTCCATTCTTTTCATCTCCCCTACTCGTTGCGACTTGACATTGAAATTTACGCACGCTTAGATCGCTACACCTTACACTCGACTTAGCAAGCACGTACGCCTTAGGTTTGATACACAGTTCGATAACTTAGAGACCTCGCTACGTTAGGAAAATGCAACTTTGAAACATAGAAATAATCACGTTGGGACTGAAAGAAATCTCATGCCAAAATTCGTAAAAATCTGCAAAAATCGACAAAATGACGAAAATACCCTTCATAAATTTCGGACCTCCGAAAGACTTCGAAAATACCTCCATTGCACTCAAAACATGATTTTGAGTCTAACGAAACTCAAATCGACAAAAACAGAGAAATTTACCAAAATTCATAAAAATGACCGAAATGCCCCTCGACCTCCAAACTCAACTTAGAGATCTCGATCCTTAGGAAAATGTAATAAAAATCGAAATCAAATTTAAAATCTAATTTAATAAAGATCAAACTCAAATTTAAAATTAAACAATTAAAACCTAAAATTTAATTCAAAATTAAAATCTAATTCAAAATTAAACAATTAAAACTTTAAACTTAATTCATAATTAAACAATTAAAATCTAATTCAAAATTAAATAATTAAAATCTAATCTAATTAAAATTAAAACGATTAAAATTAGAAATTAAATTCAAATCGAAATCAAAATAAAATCGACGAATGAATTAAAATTGAAACCAGACTCTCACCGACCAATTAAATTGAAATTGAAATTCAACCACAAATTCAAATCGATCGACAAAACTAATAAATTAAATGGCCGATTAAAACTCAAACTAAAAATTGAAAAGCAACCAACCAATAAATCGAAACCCTGCTAAATTAACAAATTCAAAAATCAACTCAATCGAGCGGCAAAACAAAATTCAAAATCAAATGGCCAATTAACAATTAAAACTCAAATTAAAAATTAAAATCAAATCAAATTTTTTAGCCAAACTCAAAATAAAAGCTAATCAATTAATAAAACTTAAAATTAAAAAATTAATCAACAAACAAAAACTCAAAACAAAAATTAACCAAATCGATAAAATCAACCAACCGTAATTAGACAAGAAGAGACTACCATCGTGGTACGAGTAGCGTGGGAACATTACTCATCATTCTCCAAAAGGGAATAAAAAAAAAAGAAAGAAAGTAAAGACGTGTTGACTAAAAAAAAAATAAGAAAGAAAAATAAAAATATTAAAAAGAGAAAAATAAAAATAGAAATTGGATTTCTATTAAAGAAAATAACGTCTTCTCTCTTGAGGAGGCTGGACTTCTCCTTCCTTCACATCTTCTCCAACGCCTCTCAGTCAACTCTCTCTTCTCTTGACTGCTAAAAGGTTGAACGTGGCCTCTCTTTCCACGTCTCTTCCCCAACGAATTGGCTGGGTTCACACACGTCTCTCTCCCCGCTCTCCTCCTCTCTACGATCTCCTCTCCTTTCATTCTCAGACCATCTTCTTCTCCAATGAAGTTCCTGTCCAATAGATTTTTCTCTCACGTGTATCTTCAACTGCAATAGCCACATCACCGACGTCCTCACAGCATTGCAAACCTCTTCACTACTTCCTTCATCGCCATCATCTCCATTACCTCACCACACAACACAGCCAGCCTCACTCCACTACAACTCATCTCTTAGCCCTCATCAGTAACGCCCCAGTAGACTCCTCTCTCTGATCTCTCCTCCATGTTTCTGAGCCACTGAATCTGCTCTCTCAACTCCTCCACGTTTTTTAGCTAATAAACTTGCTCTCTCTATTTCCCATGCATTTCAACCATTAAACCTGTTCTCTCCCTGCTGCATTCATGTCCTAACAGCCCATTACGACCTTGCTGCAGTCGCCTCTTTCCTCTCTCTGCCATACAACCCCCAGCACACCCACTTCTCTGCTTGGATTTTTCGAGTTACTACCACAGCGCTATTACCGTGTGTATGAGAGCATCTATTTCTCTGTGCTTATTTCCCAGCAACAAGCACTCGCGATTATTTGAGTTGTACCAGAAGGAACTAACTCGTTATTCCCGGTCCAATAGGTAAAGTTATTTTTATTTGTTTTTTTTTTCTTTTTGCATGACGATAGGGTTGGGAGAACTTTTTATTATTTAGTTTTTTTTCTATGTAGGTTTCTAGGTGTTTTATTTTTTTATTTTTTTACATTGATGGGATTAGGGGTTTCTTTATATTTATTTTGCATATTGATTGGATTTGGAGAATATTTTGGTTTTTGATCTTTCGATTTTTTATTTTTTTATGCATTCTTTTTTTTTTTTATGTTTTACTTATTCTTTTGCGTATTGATAGGTTAGGAATTTTTTTTTATGCTTCCATCTTGTCTATATTTATTTTGTTATTGTTTATTTTATTTCTCGCACGTTAGTAGGATTAGATTGTTTTTTTTTTTTTTTGTATTTTTTGTGTTCACATATCAATAGGATTAGAAAGTTTTTTTTTCTCTTTACGTTTTTTTCTACCTTTTTGTTTGTCCTTACATATTAATAAGTTTAATGAGTTTTCTTTAGGTACTTTTGTGTTTTTATATTGATAGGATTAGAAGGATATTTTATTTATTTATTTATTTATTTTTCCATTTTTTTATGAGTTTGTGACGACATGATCTTCGTGTCTAGGCATGATGGCCCTATGTGATGTTTTACAATGAATTTGGGATGAGT
Source organism: Akebia trifoliata (assembly GCF_017979445.1). NCBI lineage: Eukaryota > Viridiplantae > Streptophyta > Magnoliopsida > Ranunculales > Lardizabalaceae > Akebia > Akebia trifoliata. Next base: position 19,325,106 of record NC_141382.1, read on the forward strand.
TGGTGATGAGTGTACCCTTTGACTTGATGACTATGCATGTCGTTGAATAATGATGGTTTTTGGAAAAATTGATAATTAAATACGCATGCCCGTTTGGTCGATTTAAAAATTGAATGAATGTGAGTTTCTTTTGCGTTATCTATACTTCCAATTTGGTGATTTGTTGTGAATTCGTGATTTTCTACTTTGAGACTCCATGATCGAGAATCCTTCTTTGAAAGTTATAAATTGTTGGAATTTCTTACTCAAATTTGCTACTCCAAAAAGGTGTGAACAAAATTTATATTGGAAAATTCACATTTGGAAAGTTCACTTTCATGGAAATTTAGGAGTTCCTAATTTAGAAATTTACATTTTTTGAAACTTTCTATTTTGGAAAATGTATCTTTTGAAATTTCTAATTTGGGAATTCAACACATATTTTTTTGAATTCTAATTCGAGAAATTTCATATTCCAATTTGAAGATCCTAAGTTCTAATTTGACAGTTTCTATTTTGGACAGTTTGGAAAATACTTGCTGGTGGAATTTCTTAATTGATTTTAGATCATGGAGTTAATCAGGGCTTTTTCAAACCCTTCCATATTTTATGGAATTCAAAGAATGATCATATAATAATTGGGACAATTTTAGCCATAGGATTTGCATGGCAAACCTAACATAAATTGATGATGATGATTGGACTGTGACCTTGATTGTAGTCTTTGTATGTTGATCATACGATATTTTTGGATCGTAGTAGAGACCGATCATCTTGATCAGGCAGGTTCGGTGCCGAACACCTTCTGAAATTCATAATCTGACCCCTTACTCATCTCTCTGATCTTAGATCGACCTATATCCATTTAGAGTTAATTTTGGTTCCTAGACCTAAACTAGGTGGCGACTCCCATTTTTCAAAAGTCCCCCATTTATAAATCAAACCCCTATCCACTATTTAGTGAAGAAGGGTCGAGACGATTTCACACCTAGTGCCTCGAAATCTGACATGGGACTTTGTGTTAGTGTTTTGAGGGGTGTCACATCAAGGTTGAAGTTGAAGACCCATGTTAGATTTTAATTTTCATTTAATGGTTCAAAATTAGTTAAAGCAAAAATGATTTAGATTAACCCTTTTTTATTAATTTCAATGTTTCATTTTTTTCTTTTCTTTCTCTAAGGTCTCATTGTATTAATTTTCAATTTAAGGCTTATGTTTTGTGGCGTGAAAATCATCATTGACAAATTCGTTATTTCATGTGATCAAAATCGTCATTTTATGTGATTGAAACCATCATTTCATGTCAAATTTTATGATTTTCTTAAATGTCCGATCCCTATATTCTTCCACTTTACGTGATATTGTCAAAAAACTTATTTTCAATCCCAAGTCACGTTTTCTTAGGTTTCAAAGTAAGAGTCGAATGTCAGAGGCATTTTTGTTATTTTACAATTCTCCATAAACTTCTTCGTTTTCACTAGATTTTAGTCTCGTTAGACTTAAAATCTCATGATAGTACTTTTGAGACATTTTGGAGATGTGGGACACATAGGGCTATTTTCATCATTTTGTCAATTTTTTTAAATTTTAGCGAAAAATTTCATTTTGTCTCGTCATGATTATTTCTAAGTTTTGATGACTCATTTTCCTAGCATTGCAAAGTCTCTAGGTTATCGAAACATGTGACGATCCTTAATCTACATACTTGCTACGTTAATTGTAAATGTATGACGATCCTAAGCATACGTAATTCCTAAGTTGAGCATATAGAGAAAAAAGAAAGTAGGGAAGAACTGGAAAAGAATTTGATTGGGATTGGGAAAATTGGAGGGTAGCCTCTCATAAGCTTTGATTCATTGCATGTATTATGTACTAATCAGTAGGGTTCTACAGTAGTCGGGTGAGTGACAGATTGTCGATCTGACAGATACAAAATGAGGTGTCTATAGATACCCTTCTGTAGTAGAAGATGTAAACAAACTAGATGGCAAATTCATGTTGGTGGATAGTACGTCATTTGAATGCAAAGTTGATAACATATTATTTTGCAGCATGATTTGACAATTCCTAGAGGCATCCGGATCCTTTAGGGTAAAGCTCTCCCCGGACTAAAAGGTGTCAAGTTCTTAAGTTCAGGCTCTTACTGACAACAAAAATGTTAGATCCTTGAATTTGAAAATTCTATTTGACCAATACAAACCAAGTAAAATCTGAGAAAAATGGAATAAAATTTGAATAAAATTAAATAAAATATAAATATGACTAAGATAAAATCTAAATATAATTCAAGAACAATATGAGCGCAAATTGAGAATAAACTATGCATAAACTGAACATAAAATGAGTAAGAACTAAACATAAAACTGAGCATAAACAAAGTGTGAATTGAACATAAATTGAGCATGAACTAAGCATAATCTGAGCATAAACTAAGCATAAAAATAAGCGTAAACTAAGCATAAATTGAGCATGAAACTGAGGATAAATTGATAATCCTATTCTACTCACTTTGGGCGAAAGAATATTGGATGAAAAGTCCTACTCTACCTTACATTGAATAAAAGAGTAATGAATCGAGTTTGAGCAAATACAAATGATAGCTTGTAAACTTTTTATATTTTTTGGAATAAAATTCAAACTTCGGTTCCAAGCTAGTATTTTGACTTTCTTTGAATCTCGGGGGTTTACATTTACTATCAAGAGGGTGAACCCTGACTCAGGTTAACCTTGTCATTTGGGGTTGAAGTGACTTGACTTAGAAATCTTACAACCAAAGAAAATGCCCTTAGTGCAAAGGAAAAATTTTGAACTCCTAGACCACAAATGACCTCACAAGGAGATTAAAAGCTAAAAAAATTTAGATTACCATAAGCAAAATAAAAACTAACTTATATCCATGGCATTTAAGTGAAAAACTTTGTGTAAGGCTAAAATAAATTGGAGTGAAGAATATTTTCTTTTGAAATTCAGTAAGGATTCATTTTGTCTCTTGAGTTCATTAAGTGAAATGAAAATGTTTAAATATTCGTAAATAAAAAACTTGATCATCTGGGTCTTCTGTTTGGCTTGAGCTAGACATTCATCCAAGTTGGTGATGGGGGGTTTCTTGGAATTGAAGGATGCTTGATTGGACTTTGAAGCTTTAAAATTTTTTTTATGTTTGCATAGGCTGCCCTTTCAGATTTTCAACCTAGAGAGATAAGAACTTTTAATTGATTTATTTTTTTTAGGCCTCTTTCGGGTTTTCAACCTCACGAACTCTATATTATTTTTCTCTATTTTGACTTTTGCCTAGATCACCCTATCAGCTTTTTAGTTTGGCGAGCTTTATTTTTTTATTCATCTTCCTCAACATCCTTCTAAATGTTGAGGATGCTATCTGAGCATCGAAGGATGATGTCTATTTTGAGAATTTGAGAGATATTGTTTGAGAGTGAATCATTACTTTTCTTAACCTTTAGTCACGATACTAAGGAGGGATTTTATAGGCAAGCTTAGGATAAGGCTTAGAAAACAATGATATAAGGCTCAAAACCCGAAAATGTCCCTTGTGTGAGACTTTTCTTGAAATATTCACTTCTTTTTCTTTGGTTTCATGTTTTCGAATTTTCTTCTTGGAGGGATATATTTTTTTGTTTTGATGTGGTCAGACATAAATTAACTTTTCAAGTTGCCTACGAACCCCCAGAGAGATTTTTTTGGGATCAAACCAAAATGTAGTTCAAACTTTATCATTTTTTTATGTCATCAAGCCTAAAATAACTTTTCAGGTTGCCTATGTACCCTAGATTTTTGATATCATACCAAAACGTAGTTCAATCACCCCTCCTCTAGGTTAGATGATTAATCTAAGAAAAAAAATGTATTTTTTTATTTCTAGAAAGTTGCAAAGGGCTAAAAAAGGGAAATGTCATTAGGCATCTATGAAATCAGTTCGGCCGAAGATGGCCTCCTCAGATGTAGTATCGCTTGATTTGGTTTAGGTGATAGTTCGATTCCATCATAATCCTAAAGTCTGATTGTTTTACTAGGCAATATATCTTGAATGATGTAGGGACCATCCCAGTTTGATTTGAACTTCCCCCGAGAGTCGAAGATGGGTGCCCTATTTTCTTTTAAAACTAGATCTTCGACTTACATGTCTTGAATCTTTACTTTCTTTTCAAATTCACGGGCGACTCATCTCCGGTAAGCTAGTACGTGATAGAGAACTCTAAATGACTTTTCTGCAATCAAAATCAATTGTTCTTAATGATGATGGACCCAGTCCACTTTAGATAACTAATTTTCCATTCCTATCCTGAGAGAAGGAATCTCGATTTTTACTAGCAAGACTGCTTCCATGCCATATACTAAAGAGTATAGAATAGTTCAAATCGAAGATCGAATTGAAGTACGATATGCCCAAAGAGCAAAAAGTAATTTCTTAGACTAATCACGATGTGTTTGACAATCTTTCAAATAATAGCCTTGAGATTCTTGTTGGTTGTTTTAACTACTCCGTTAGTTTAAGGACGATAAGGAGACTTGTGATGCCAAATCTTGAACCTTGAACACAAAACTATAACCTCAACTTTGAAGTGTATGTCATCAGAAAGCACTTTGTGTCGACTAATGATATTCGTTTGAGTGAACTTCACAACTTTGAAAGTGGTGAATACAACGTAAGAAGTAGCTTTTACTCATTTGGTGAAGTAGTTTATGGCAACCAAGATGTATTTATGCTCATTGGATGCTTTCGTTGAGACTTTTTCGATGATGTCAATTCCCCAAACAAAGATAAGCCAAGGCGATGTCAAACCCACTAACTATGATGGTGGCACGTGTATGAAATTAGCGTGTCTTTGGCATTTATGGTAAATCTTGACCGCTTGGTGACAATCAATCTCGATAGTTGGCCAATAATACCCCTAGTGCATGATCTTTTTGACTAATATTTTTTTGCTCATGTGGGGTTTGCATTCCCCTAAATGTAGCTTGGTCGTTATCTATTCTTCTTGGTTTTCACTAACACACAACAAGTGAATTTTGTCATAAGATCTCTTGTAGAGATTTCTTGCGCATAAGATGAACTGAGATGCAAGCTTTTGAAGAGTTAGTCATTCTTTCTTTGATGACTCATTTGGAAATTCTTGACTTTCCAATACTTTTTGGATATCAGTATACCACAACTTTCCGTCAGCAAGTCGGGAAGCGATACGACCTAATGGTGTAAGCCAGCTTGTTTTTTACTTCCACAGTGATCGGTGTCAATTTCATTACCAAAGGTAGCTAAATCATTGATATGAGAATGGCCAAGGCATTTACGAATCTGATTTCTTCCTTAAACAGACATTGAAACAATATGGCTTTGAATTTCCTTACTAGATTCAATAAGTACTCATGATATAGTTTTAGTTTTTCATCCTGAGTTTTCCATTCTTTCAGTGATTGATTTATGACCAAGGCGAAATCTCCAAATACTTCAATTTATGTGATGCCTAAATCCAAAAGAGCTTCCAAGCCAATGATACAAACTTCGTACTCGATCGTGTTATTCATATTTGAAAATGTCAATTTTATAGCAATCGTAATATGAGACTCTTTTAGTGATAACGGGGCAACTCCAATTCCATATCCATTCTGATTTGCAATCTCACTGAAGTACAACTGCCATACCCGTTCTAGCGATTCATTTTCAACATTCAAAATGTTCTCATCTAGAAAATGATCTGCAAGCCTCCTTCCTTCTATAATAGAATGATTTGTTAACTATTCTACAATACGCCTGTGATGGATTTTTGTGTGATATGTGTGATGTCGAATTTGGACAGTAATAATAGCTATAGTGCAGTTCTCCTTTTTAGTATGGGTTTCTCAAAAAGATACTTGAGGTGATCCATTTGAGAAAATAATATGATTGAGTAGGAGAGCATGTAATTCTGAAGCCTCTAAGTTGCCCATACTACTGATAAACAGGTGAAAACATCCTTGTAAATTTGTAAAAATGCGAATCTCGATGTTTTTAGAGTCGACACCTAGTTTAGGTCTAAGAATCATAAATTTGACTTCGAATGGAATTTGAGTCAATGTACGATAAAAATAATGGGTAAGAGATCAGATTATGGGTTTCAAAAGGTGTTAGACACCCAGCCCTCTCGATCAAGAGATCAGTCTCTACTACAATCCAAGACTATCCTACAATCAATAGGTGAGACCAAAGTCAAACTAGGGATACAAGTCAAATCTAAAGTAAACTAGAGGTGACTACGATCAATATCAAGGCCAAAGGTTGACCATTATAATCATAATATGCCAGATTGGTTAATCGAGTCTTACAACTTGGATTCTCCAAAATTGGATTACGTTATTTCCTCGAATTTTCGTCCTTTTAGAAAAAAAAAATGATGGAATAATTTCTTAAAAATCCTAATTTATCCAACATGGAATAAATTAGCGAATCGATGTAGTCATGTGCATGAAAAACCATGAATCAATTTGATGACCTATTTTTATAAAAGAAAGAAAAATCGATTTGAGGGCTAATGAGTTGGCTTGTAATAAATTGAAAAGATTTGAAATGCCAATTAATGGATTAAAAAAATTATGGTTAGGTCTAAGATGACTTCTCAGGTTCCTACGTACCCTAGATGGTTTTTGGATTAGATCGTACGTAATTCGAAAACATGCACGTAAAATCTCGAAAAGATTATCAAAATCGACGAGTTGACTTAAGCCATTTTAAATCCAATAAAAAATAAAGTTAGCCTATAAGAATTTTTTTTTTTTTTTAAACTTTAAAACACAAATTTTCAAAAAGTTATTTGTGTCGAGTTTTATTTTCCTAAACTATGACTGGTACATAATTAAAAAAATGAAATAAGTTAATTCGATAAAACCCGAAACTATAAAAATAAAAAATAAAAAATAAAAAATAAAAAAAAACAAACAAACAAACAAACAAAACAAATGACTCACCTTTATTGATGGGAAAAATTATTAGTTGTCGAGGTTACTTCAGAATAAATTGGGCACCAATTGAAAGCTAAGTGATGTTCTTATGGGCGTAACAATGTCCACTTTGCCATTGTTCTGGATTTGTACGATCTTTGCAACACATCCCTCAAGGATAATCAGTGACCACTTGTTTTCGATGAGATTGAAAGTATAGTCCAAGTTTTTGGACTTAATATACTAAAGCCTAGTCGATCTTTTCCGTCTTTGTATATTTCATTTTCAACTAACTAAAGGTTTTGTTGATAAAGTAGATGGGGTATTCTTGTCCAAGGACTATCCAAAATAGGACCAAGCTTACCAATAGTGTTGTGGCTGCCAAGTAGGTCCCCAACTCATCACCTTCTTTAGGTGTACTAAGTATGGGTGGATCTTCGAGGTACTTCTTTAGATTGTGAAATGTCGTTTCGCATTTGTTGGTCCATTGAAACCCCTTTCCTTTCTTCAATAGTCTGAATAACGGCCGACATTTGTCTAATACTCTCAAGATTAACTTGTTCAGAGTTGTTATCCTTCTGATAAAAGTCTTCACCTACTTCAAGTTCTTCAGACTCAACATCTTGATCAAGGACCGTATATGGTCCAGATTAGCTTCTATTCGTCTCCGCATGACCATGTATTCGAGGAATTACCCTACAGATACTTTGAATGTTTATTTATTTGGGTTTAACTTCATTTGATATTCTCTAAACCGTGTGAATATCTCTCTGAGGTCCTTGAGGTGATATTTCCTCTGTTTGTTCTTCATCAAGATATCATTGATATAGATCTCTACCGTCCTTCCGAGCATGTCTTCAAACATTTTGGTGACCAATTTATGAGAGGTCGCCCCTATGTTTTTTAGACTGAATGGCATGACTTTGTAGCAAAACAATCCTTGTTCTGTTATAAATGACATCTTTTCCTTATCCTCAAGGGTCAAAGGTATATTATTGTACCCCAAATACTCGTCCATGAATGGCATCCTTTCATGCCCCGAGGTAGAATCAACTAGCCTATATGTCCTCGATAGTAGGAAGCTATCCTTTGAGCATATCTTATTTAGGTTGGTAAAGTCAATGCACACCCTGACCCTCTAGTCCTTCTTCGGAATTGCTACTATGTTCGCTATCTACTCCGAATATTCGACTTCTTGGATACATCCCACCTTGACTAATTTGTCAATCACTTCATTCACCCTTTATCTCAAGAATGGAGATAACCTTCTCGACTTCTGTCGGGAGTCAGGCTATTGGACCTATGTTCAACCGATGATTTGCAATGAGAGGATCTATCCCAAGCATGTCCTTGAACAACCATGCAAAAACATCTTTATTGGCCCTCAAAAAAATGTACTAACTCCTCCCGTTCTCCTTTGGGTAACACAATCCTAATATTGGTTGTTCTTTCTCCATTTTCCCCGAGGTCCACTTCTTTTACTTTTTCAACCATGCCCACCAGATTACCTACGATTCCTTTTGTAATTGTAATTGCTCTTGACCTTTTGAGGGAACCTCCTTCCTTTTCTTTCTTAGTACTTCCTTGACAATCCTCCCAGCTTTTAATGTCATCATGAAGCACCTTTCTACCATCTATTGGTCTTCTCTAATTTCTATTGACCCCTTTTTGCTTAGAAATCATACTACCTAATGGTACGTTGAGGGAACCGTTGTTATTCCATGCCTCCATCTCCTTCCAAGTATTGCATTGTAAGTTGAATCCGCATCTATTACAATAAGTCTCGTCAAGACGACCTTAGGCCCTATAGTAATTGAAAGTGTTATTTTTTCGACTAGAATAGTAGGAACACCGTTAAATTCGAGCACAATTTCTTACACTAGTTCGAGCCTGTCTGACACCTCCTCTTCTTCACTACTTCCAAGAAAAGGATGTTGACTGTGCTACCAGCATCGACCAAGATTTTTCTTAAATCCATACTCCTGATCGGTAGGGTTATCATTAAGGAGTCGTAGTCTGGTGCAGCTACTCCTCGGAGGTTGTCTTAGGTGAACATAGTCGTTTTGTCTTTCTAGACTAACTCTAATACCCATGTAATACTTACCCCCCATTAACACCTAATAAACCCCAACCTCATGACGTATCTTCTTGACCATTTCCCTAACTATATTTATAGTCTGACCTTTTGAGTTATATCCTCCAGTGATTGTATGTATCACCCTCCATTTTTCGTGTTCTTAACGCCTCTCCTCCTTCGAAGGTAGGGGAGAGGGCATCTGCTCTTCATCCCATCGTTGTCTTTGCCATTCCCTAATGGTTCAGGTAATGAACCTTCTAAGTTTATCATCTTCAATCATATCATAGATGATGTGTCTTAGTCTATAATAGTTATGAATTGGGTGATCCTCTGCCCTGTGGTATTCGTAATAAAGCTTCCCTAGTTTTCTTCGATAATCTTAGTGTAGTCATACAAAACTCGGGTTATTTCTTATATGCCTTAGTATCTCGAACATTTTCACATTCAACAGTATATAAACCCATTTGGTTCTCCACCTTGATCCTCCCTTCGATTTTTTACGGTACTTCCTTCCGTCATTCTCATCTCTCGGTTGTTTTGGCCTTTTGAAGGGCTCAGGGTCCGTTGTGTTAACAATGATCATTTATGCTACTGGCCCCCTACTCTTCATTGATTCTTATACTAGGATATATTTTTCTACTTTAGCAATAAGGTCTTTTAGTAACGATGGGTCGAATTTGATCCATATCTCGTGCAGTTGAGTCTCAGGGATAATCATCATTATTTAAGTTGTGCATAAGGTTGCCTCATCCAAATTTTCCATGACTAGCATTTTGGTCCGAAATCGAGCCATGAAAGATCAAATACTCTCCCCTCATTGTTTTAAGTGGAAAAGTGTGTTTACACCGACCTTTTTCTTTTGAATGTGTACAAACTGCCCAACGAAAGCCTCTTCAAGCTCAAAGGATCTCCTTATCAAACCTGTTGGCAACCCTTAGACTAGGAATAACTACATGCCTTAGTGTTGTAGGAAAAAGCTTGTAGAGCAACGAATCATCATTTTTGTACAACAACATTTGATTCTTGTAATAAAGCACGTGTTCACATTTCGAACTTCGATGGATGGAATGCTCTTAGAGGGTTGGATACCATTATCGAAGGTGAGAATGGCGACCCCCTAAGTTCCCAAATTGCATTCCGAATGTGGCTTCCTAAATCTCTTCCCGGGATGTTTTCCTCATCTCTTCTCCATAATAAATCCTCTACTTCTTCCCTTGTCATGAGGTTCCGAGCTTTGGTACTCCCTGTAGACATGAAATGTTCACAATGAACCTCAATGCTACATTGTTTGGAGTCGCCACCATTCTTTTTTGAAAATGGGTATGAATGGGCACCTGAATTGATTTTTTTGAAAATTATTTTTTTTCATGGCATTGTAGTGACTCTCATGTGTTGAAAGGGCAAGGTCTACCTAAGATCTAGGTAAGGAGGTCCAGTTAGAGGATGGAGAAGGTGTTAGGCACCCCATCCTCTCCACCAAAGGTGGTTACCTTGCTTGGCCATTTTATTTTATAAAAACTCAAGAAAATAAATATTAAAATGCATGAGAATGCATGATAAGGGTGGTGTGTGCATTAGAGTGAAATGTCCCCTTTTCAAAGGGTTTTTGATTTCAAAGTGACATTAAGGGCATTCTATAGAAGAGAATGACCCATGTAGTCACATTAAATTTATGAATGTGAATGTAGGTTTGAGCTCTTAGAGAGACTCCATGATGGAGTTCCCTTGAAACCACAACCTTGATGCATGTATGCATGACCAGAAACTAAGTGTTTCACTCCATCAAGAGGGTGACACATTTCTTCATCATTGTCATGCATAGGTGAGTGTGTGCATTGTGTACAAAATGATGCATGATAATGGGGTGAAAATGACATCAACCCCCATCCTTTCGATCGAACCTTAGTCCAATCTACCGGGGATGGGAGAGGGTATACATTACATCTTAGGGATTTCTAAAAATAAAGAAAAGAGAGGGTTAGAAGAAGAGAATGCAAACTTTGAAATAAGTAAACTACATCTTAAACCCCACCTTGTCCTTTGATGAACTTGAACCTTGAAAGGTAGACTTAAGAGTTGAATGAGATGGTTGGGGGTTAAGTGGATTGAAGTTTAGAAGATGAGAGAGTGAGTAGAAATTTTAGTAGAGTTTTAGGTTGAGAGATGGGGGCTTGAGAGCATGAATTATTCTTAGAAAATGAGGGTATTTATAGAGTTTTTGGAAGACTTTTGGGGATAAAGTGGTCCAACCCTAAAAATAAAGAAAATGGACATGAGGTTTAAGTTGTTTCTTTTTGGATTTTTCATTTGTAATAGTGTAAAGATGACATTTGTGAAGAAATCCTAAAAGCATTCTTTGATCCTTGGTTTTTTGGTAAATAGAGGTGAGAGAACAAAAGTACTTTTGGGAGGGTGAATAAGGGAGTGACATGTGTAAAGGTGGAGTGGTAGGTAATGCAGCTACGTGGTTTTCGTCGTCATGACGACCACAACTACTAAATATTGGAGTCGCCACCATTCAAATTGAAAAGGGGTGTGAATGGTCACCCGGTGTGTACCTATCAAAAAATTGCCATTTTTTGGCGTTAGTGACTCGCAACGGATAGGGTTGATCAAACCTAGAGGTTCGGGCAAGCGGCTCGGTTGGAGAAAAGGGAAGGTGTTAGGCACCCCTTTCTCCCCGCCACGTGACGGTAACCTCAAATAACTCAATCATTTTGATTTTTAAAAGAAAGTGGAAAGTGTGCCACATGGGTACATTTGTTCCCTAAGTAGGGATTTAATTTTGGCTTGATCATAGGATCATCTCATCATTGGAGATGATCCTTGTAGATCCAAGCCTTGAGGTCCATTCATGCTCAACTCATTTAAAATAAAATGAAAGAGGGGGGTGATAGAAGAGGGAAGAGGAGAGGGTAGAGAAAGGCAAAAAGGGGGGGGTGTTGATTGCTCCCACCTTGTACTCTTGGACTTCTTCTTCTTCTTTTTCTTCTTCTTCTTCTTCTTTGAATTCTTTTTAGTCCTTGGTGAGTTGAGAGTGAAGTTCTTAGAGTGTGTTATGAGAGAGTAGTGAGGAGGAGTAGATAGAGTAGATTTTTTTCTTATGGAGACTAGGTGTAACCCTTTTTGGGGTGAGAGGGGAGGTATATATAGGTGTTTGGAGGGGGTTTGGGGTATAATGGGGTTAAAATGTGAGAGAAGGGGTAATGGTATAGGATTTAGGAGTGAGGGGTGTGAAATTTAAGGTGAAATGGAGGGTAAATGTGTAATGAATGAAAATGGGTGAGGTTTAGACCCAAATGGGTTGGATCCTACCCGAACCCATTTGGGTAGAGTGTTGGATGGGTTGACATGAGTGATGGTTGGTGGTGGAGTGGGGGTGTAAGAGAGTGGTTTAGAGAATGAGTGTTAGGTTGGTTGATGGGGTGAGGTGTGTAGATTTAGGGGAATGGGTTGTGTAAGAGGTTGTTAAGTTAGTTTTTGGGAGGAGAAAGGAGATGATGCCATGTGGCAATCATGATGAGAGGGTGAGGAATGAGATTGGTTGATTGGTTGATGGGGGTTGTTTGATTAGGGAGAGAGAAATGGGTTAGTTGATTGATGATGAATGAAGTATGGGTTGAGTTGATTTTATTAGAGTGTTTTAAGGAAGATGATGGGTAGAGGTATGGGTGGTGATGTGAGGGTTGATGATGGTGATGGATTAGGGTATGGGTGGAGGTGTGGGTGGTTGATGATGTTAGAGGATGGGGATAGGTTTGGTTAGGGTAGGGTATGGGTTGAGGTGATTTTGGAGAGAGGTGAGATGGGTTAGATGGGTTGTTTAGAACATGGTGAGGGGAGTGGGTGATTGGATGAGGGAGGTGAAGGGTGGTGATGACAAGTGTCATCTTTTGATGTTGAGGGGTTGATTGGTTGATGTGAGTAAGGGTTGATGGGTTGGGTTGTGGGTTGGATAGTGAATGGGGTATGGATAGTGGTTAGAGGGCTTTTTTATGGATTGGGCTTAGGCTTATAGGAGATGTAGGTTGTTTTGGATTGGACAAGGCTCATTTTGGATTGAATTTTGATAAGGTAGGTTGGTTTTAAGGTTTAAATGATGTAGGATTGATTTTTAGCTTAGGGGTGAGGTGAAGAAATTCTAAAAATGAGTTAATGGTTCGTGGGCCTTGAGTGGGTTTAAGGTGTTTGTGGATTTGGAGATGGAACGATGAAGGTTGGATGAAGGGGTAGGCATCCCAAGTCTCGCATTTTATTTTTTGATTTTTTTGATTTTTTGAAACTATTGATTTAATCAAAATGCCATGTGTTGGCGAATCGGGCTTTTGGGCCTGTTGGGGAATTTATCGATTGTTTGTACGTGAGCGTGAAGCGACGATGTTGAACAGTTGTGGGATGAGTCACTACCTTTTTTGCGGGTCCTTGAGACCACGGGGTGGTCTTAGGGGCATTGATTTAACCGTGGTTACTACTTTTGGTGTTTTGGGCCTTAGGGGCCCGTTGCCCCCCTTTTGTTGGAAAGTCGGCGTTTTACATGGAGCGGGGTAGATGGGAGTGTGCCGAACCCTTTTGGTGGACCTACTAACCCATTGAAAGGTGTTAGTGGCTTGGGTTTCGGAGAAAATATCATTTTCCGATGATTCGGGCCATTGAGGCCCGTTAGTCGAACTTATTGAATTGTTTTTGGGCCCCTTCGAGTGAGGGCCAGTTCAAATCGAGGTGTCTACAGGTAAAAAGTAGATCTTCGTTCATTTGTAAATAACAAATAAAGCAAGGGTGGAAGTATAATTTTGAAATGGGCCAATGGGAGAACAAAAGTACTCTTAGGAGGGTGAATAAGAGAATGACATGTGTAAAGGTGAAATGGTAGGTGAAAAGTAAATCTTTGTTCATTTGTAAATAACAAATAAAGCAAGGGTGAAAGTATAATTTTGAAATTGACTAATGGGAGAACTCCATGTATGTACTTGAAGATTTCCACCTTTTGAGGGTATAATGGGAAGTTCTCTCACCTTTATGAATTATTACCAAAGACCAAATAACATTTTTGGTTTGACAAAACTTTTTGAGAAGGGCATTCTTGAGTTTTCACAAAAGGGAAATTGACCCTCCAATTAGATGATGCATTGGGTATTGGGGGCTTATGAGATATCAACATGTGTCATCTTGTGGAGGGGTGAGAGAATGGACTTGGAGTGGGCTTGGTGTTGGGCTTAGGTTTGGGTTAGGATATGGGTTTAGGATGGACTTGGCTTTGGGCTTAGGATGGATTTGGGTTTGGGTTAGGATATGGACTTGGGTTTGGGCTTGGTGTACTTGGGTTATGATATAGGCTTAAAGTGGATTAAGGACAAGGTATGGGATATGGAATGATATGAGATGCAAATAGTATGCATGTATGCATGAATGATGATGCCAAGCGGCAATGCGGGTCCATTGAGAGGCTTAAGTCCTAAATTGAAATGAATTTGAAGAAACATGAATTTTTCTAATGGGTTCGTGCAAATTGGGGTGTCTACAGCTGCCCCTCTTTGCAGGAGTTGCTTGCAAAGAACTGCAATGAATTGACTACACTCTTATTTGTGCGAACCCAAAATAATTCATGGCAAGATGGTTAAAAACGTCGAATGAATTGAAGATTTTTCGTAGAGTGTGGCTACCCAACCACAGGGTCTGACAGGGTTAGCTTTTTTTGAAACCCTTGACTTCGCGGCATGGAGCTTGTTTGAAGTCTTGGATTGATTTTTTGAAAATTTTTGTAAGTGATTGACGTTTTAAACCATGCAATGCAATTTTGAGATATTTTTCTTTTTCCTTGTTAATTCCAAATTTCGAACTTCCTTCTCTTTTCATGAAAGATACAAGATCGTCTTGAGAGGGCTTAGCGTAGCGTGGCTGTTCTTGAGAGATGCTTGCTTTGAAGATGCATGACGACCTAATATTTGAGTATTCGGTGAGTCATCTTGCCTCGAATGCGTAGAGAATCATCATTGATCAAGCTACTCAAATCAAAGCCTCAGAGGATAGACTTGATGCCTATTATGCTTTGTATGGAAATGTTTCAGTAGTTCTTCCTTCGTTGTCCCCTTTTGTACTTTACTTTCAAGAAGGGCTATGTAGTATTGTTTGAAATAAATGAAATGAAAAAATAAGTTTTTTACGTAGTGGCCTCAGATATATCTACTGCTTTCGAAAACTCTTGATTTTAAGAAAAGTCCTAGATTCTTCGTCATAAGCCAAAAATAGTAATTTTGATGATGCATTTTTTTTTGTTTTTTTTATTTTTTATTTTTATTTTTATTTTTTTCGTTTTAGGTTTTAAAAGATTGCCTTTGTCGAATAATCTGTGACAGACTGTGTTTGAAAACTCTGCAAGTTAACGATCATCGTGTTTTTGCCAAATGTTAAGGATACAAGTGTCAGCTAATCCTTAGCCTCTTTAAAATCATCCTCGAGACTGAGAATTTTGACTGAGTTATTTTCGCTGTATCCGTTGGAACATTGAGGATTTCGAGATTTTTGCCGTTCACAGTTTATACTCTTGTGGGCTAGGAGTTATTATTATATTTTTTTATTTTTTCATTTCTGCCCCTGGCGCCAATTACGATTTTCACCAGACCCGATTTCCACATTTTTGCGCATCGATGCCTTTTTTGGGTTTTCATCGTGTCGGTGATTTTGATCTTGCCATAGACTGATTTTTTTACTCATAATGCCCTTGTAGGTTTTCACTATGCCCTTTCAGTCTATGCTTACTTTATAGATTTTTTGCTTTGAATACCTTCTCGGTTTCTCTATGCCCCTTGTGGCTTGGTGACTCAAGTTGAGCTGCGGATCGAACACTCTACTCTTCTAGTGGCGCTCTTTCTTGAGTAACAGATCTGGACTCCCCTCTCGAGTTCCTCCGACGATTTTCATGGTACGGTGACTCAAGTTGAGTTTCAAGATCAATGATTCTACACTTCAAGTCGCTCTTTTTTTTCAAATATTTGACCTGGCCTCCCCTCTCGGGTCTTCAAACGACTTTGGTGGCTTGAAATCCAAGTTAAGTAGCAAAATCAACTATACCTTGACAATGTTTTTCATGATGTGCTTCCACCGTGATTGAGTTGCCTTGAACCATTCCCTGATCTGAGAGGACTTAAAATAAGACAAAACGTAGGCTTAGGCTAGGTTGTGAAATGATGTAAAGAAAGCTGAGTCTGGATTTATTGAGGGGTAGATTGGACACGGGGTTTGTCTGTTTTTATTTCGAAAATATGATCTACATCTCCTCCCATCGTTACACGAGCTTGAGATCAGACACTCGAGGTTTTTGACTTTTTGATTTTTTTGTACTTTTAGCCGTTCACAGTTTATCCTCATGCGGGCCAGGAGTATACTTTAGTACTTTTATTTTGACTTTTGATTGCCTTTTTTTTGTTTTTTTTTGTTTGTTTGTTTGTTTATTTATTTGATTCTTTTGATAGCGGTGATTTGCCCCGACCTTGGGTTAAGAAATGAATGTGATGGCTCAAAAAGGGTTAACTAAGGGTAGATAGTTGTTCAGGTAGTGGAAAGATGGCCTCCCTTCATTTCAATGGATTACTTCAGGCGTAATATTTTTTAACGGTGTCAGCATTGATCAGTTGCAAAAAGACTTCCCCGTCCATTTCTGTGAGAATCAGCGCTCCTCTGGACAGTACCTTTTGGACGACAAATGGCCCATCGTAATTCGGACAAAACTTCCATCTCGCATCTTCCTGTATTGACAAAATCTTCTTCAAGACAAGATCTCCTGGCAAAAACTCTCTAGGTCGAACCTTCTTGTTATAAGCTCGTGTTATTCTCCGGTGATAAGTTTGCCCATGACAGATTACTAAAAGTCGTTTTTCCTCTATTAAGTTTAACTGATCGAATCGGGCTCGGACCCATTCTGCTTCATCCAATTCAACTTCTTTTAATATCCGAAGGGAGGGAATCTCGACCTCAACGGGCAAGACTGCTTCCATTCCGTAGACCAGTGTATAAGGCGTTGCCCCAGTCGAAGTTCGGATTGACGTTCAATAAGCATGTAGAGCGAAAGGTAACATCTCGTGCCATTCCTTATAAGTAACGGCCATTTTCTTGATGATTTTCTTGATGTTTTTGTTAGCGGCTTCAACTGCTCCGTTCATCTTTGGTCTGTAAATGACTAAGTTGTGATGGGTGATCTGAAAATCCTTGCACATGTTGGACATGTCTTTGTTCTTGAGATTTTTGGCATTATCAGTTACTATTCCGCTTGGGAGGCCATATCGACATATGATGTTGTTCTTCACAAACTTCAAGACATTGCTCCTTGTAACATTGGCGTAAGATGCTGCTTCTACCCATTTTGTAAAGTAGTTGATGGCGACTAAGATGAAGCGATGCCCATTGGAAGCTTGAGGATTGATCTGCCCGATGACATCCATGCCCCATAGTGAGAAAGGCCAGGGGGAAATCATATTGTACAATTCTGAAGGTGGTGCATTGATTTTGTTGGCATAGATTTGACACAAATGACACTTCCGAACATGTTGGTACCCGTCGCTCTCCATAGTCATCCAGTAGTAACCCATTCTCATAATCTTCTTTGCGAGCATATGGCCATTCATGTGAGGTCCACAGACTCTTCCATGCACGGTCTCGATTAAGCGTTGAGCTTCTGTTTGTGTTACACACCTGAGGAGGACCTCGTGATGCGACTTTTTGTATAAGACTCCACTACTCAAGAAGAATCGTCCTGCTAGTCTCTGAATAGTCTTTCGGTCTATTATCGTGGCATCGGGTGGAAAAGTTCGATCCTCTAAGAATGCCTTGATGTCTGCTTACCATGGTTTTTTCTCAGGTTCTTCAATCTCCACAGGTAAGCAATACGCTGACTCGTCTTGAATACCAATCTCAAGAGGGTCAACTATGGTATCTTCAGAGATGCTGATCATTGAGGCCAGAGTAGCCAATGCATCTGCAAACTGGTTCTTAGCCCTTGGCATATAAATGAATGAGTTTCGGACGAAATTTGAGCTTAGATCATCGAGATACTCATGATAAGGAACTAGTCTCTGCTATCGAGTCTTCCATTCTTCTGTTGTCTGGTAGACTACCAGACTTGAGTCTCCAAATACATCTAGTTCATCTACTTCGAGGACGATCGCTGCTTTCAATCCCACAATGCATGCTTCATACTCGGCTTCGTTATTCGAACATTGAAACCTTAGTCTGACTGGTATGGGGATATGAGTCCTGTCCGGCTTAACCAAAACTGCCCCAATTCTGTTTTCCTTTTGATTTACTGCTTCGTCGAAGTACATTTTCCAATTAGATTCCTCATCATCGCTCTCGGCTTCAGCAAATAAGATGGCTTCATCTGGAAAATTTGTCTTTAGTGGCTCATAGTCGGGCAAAGGGTGTTCCGCTAAGTGGTCAGTAATGGCTTGTCCTTTGATGGCTTTTTGAGTGACATAGGTGATGTCGAACTCAGATAATAGTAGCTGCCATTTTGCGATGTGTCATGTTAGTGCCGGCTTCTCGAAGAGGTACTTCAAGGGGTCCATTAGAGCAATAAGCATAGTCGAATAGCTGAGCAAGTAGTGGCGTAGTCGTTATGATGCCCAGACAAGGGCACAACACGTCTTTTCGAGGGTTGAATAGTTTACCTCATAACTTGTGAACTTCTTGCTAAGGTAATAGATGGCTCACTCTTTTCGACCTGTTTCATCATGTTGCCCCAATACACAGCCCATGGAGTTTTCTTGCATGGAAATATACATCAGTAAAGGTCGACCTGGTGTAGGTGGAACCAAAACTGGTGGATTAAGTAGGTATCTCTTAATCTTGTCGAAAGCTTCCTGACAGTCTTCATTCCATTCTTTTGGCTCATTCTTCTTCAGTAGCTTGAATACTGGCTCACAGATCGGAGTTAGTTGTGCGATGAACCGACTAATGTATTGAATTCTCCCTAGGAATCTCCTAATCTCTTTCTCTGATTTTGGTGGCTCCATATTTATGATGTACTTCGTTTTAGCTGGATCGATTTCGATGCCTCTTCTACTGACAATGAATCCCAATAGCTTTCTTGACGTGGCCCCAAATACACACTTTGCCAGATTAAGTCTTAAACTATACTTCCTTAATCGATCAAACAGTTTCTTCAGGTTTACCAGATGATCCTCATCGAGATTGGATTTAGCTATCATGTCGTCACGTATACTTCTATCTCCTTGTGGATCATGTCATGAAATAAGGCAGTCATGGCTCGCTAGTAAGTTGCCCCAGCATTCTTGAGACCGAATGGCATAACCTTGTAGTGAAAGGTGCCCCAAGGTGTTATGAACACAGTCTTCTCTTGGTCCTCTTCTGTCATTTTTATCTGATTATAACTTGAGAAGCCATCCATGAAGGAAAACATACCGTGTCCAGCTGTATTATCAACTAGAGTGTCGATGTGCGGTAATGGAAAGTCATCTTTTGGACTGGCTCTGTTCAGATCTCGGTAGTCTACACACATGCGTACCTTTCGTCTTTCTTTGGTACAAGGAAGACATTTGCGAGCCACTCAGGGTAGGTGGATACTGCGAGAAACCCTGCTTGGAACTGCTTCATTACTTCATCCTTGACCTTAAGCGTCCAATTTAGTTTCAACCTTCATAATTTCTACTTGACTGGCTTGCTTCTTGATTTGCTAGGTAACTTGTGAACGACTAGATTTGTGTCTAACCCGGGCATGTCTTGATAGAACCATGCGAAAACATCTTGGTACTGTTGTAAAAACTTTGTCATCTCTTCTTTCTGTTCAATCGTTAATAGGGCCCCGATCTTAACGATGTGTGGGTCATCTTCGGTGCCCAGGTTCACTGAATTTGTATCATCTATATTTGGCTGAACACCCTTCTCGTGACGTTCTATGAGGTCTTTGATTTCTCTTGGAGGATACTCAACTTCTTCCTTTGACTCTTCTTCGATCCCCATGAGATCAAAATCGAGCTCAAGGTCAAAGTCGTATTTATCTCTTTCATACTCTGTTCTGTCACAGGATTCGTTCAATTGAGGAAATTCTTTGAAAGCATTTGGTATTTTCAAGATTTCTGATTTTTTTGAATTTTTGAAGATATTTGATTTTTTTTTTAATTTTGCAGAGTTTTTGATTTTTTTGAATTTTGAAAGATTTTTTATTTTTTTGAGTTTTGTAAGATTTTTGATTTTTTTGGATTTTGCGGACTATCCATATGCCTGAAACAAGAAAAATCATGCAAATTCATTAGCAACGACAGTGAGCCCCCAAAATAGTCTTACTCCAAGGACGAGGGCTCATTACGGTCCTTAGACAAACGAGATTTTGCTAATGGCATTTTTTTTTGGAGGTCGTAGGGATTCTGGACCCCATGGTGGCCTCATAAGTGATTGGGTATTCCTCCCAATTTTTGAGGATTTGCCCCTCCTCTGCAGGGTAGATAGGTCGGGAAAGTGGCTCCCTTGATGGTTCAGATATGACCATCACTTCCGAATGACTGTCGTCAAGTCCGCGTACTGGTAAGGTGGGTGGAATTATGACAGATCCCCAATCGATTTGAAAAGGGAACAATGATTTTTCTTCTTCGCACATTGCGACTTCCGCCTTGGCGGGGTCTCTTTCTTCTTTATTTTGATCCCATTCGGAATCCCCTCCGAACAAGATGTCTATGCCATCTGTAAAGGAATGTAGGGACTCAACGAATGAGTCTTCTTGCGATTGAATGGGCTCGATACTTACAATACTTGGTCCTGTTGTATGGTTTGTTGACAATGGCTCTGACAGAACATCTGGTCTTTTTTGTGATTATGGGAAGCTGATGCTAATGTGTGGTACTTTGCCTAAGTTTCATATATTAGGCTCTCGGTTCTGCCTTCGTACAAGTCGAAGCTCCCTCTTTTTATCATTCATATCAGAGATATCTTTCCTCGTAAGCTTGAATCCGAGATCAAAGTAGGGAGTATGTTTTTGCATGTTGATCAAAGTGGCCCTACCTTTTCCTTTAGGCCCTAACCCTTGTTTCGGACGATATCCCGCCTTTTTCATCACTCGTCCGATCATCAGATTTGTTTTTGACAACTTTGCCCTTGTATTTTCTTTACCCCTTTGGATATGATTGATAGATATGAACTGAAAGGAGTGATACCCCTCATTTTCCCCAGTCATTTCTACATCTATATAAGGTACATCTGGCGATCGATCGACGGGTATAAGATTCTCGGCAAGAACAGAGATCACCCTTTGCCCCATAATGAATTTGACCCGTTGATGTAAGGAAGAAGGAACTGCTCCAGCGATGTGAATCCAAGGTCTTCCTAGGAGGAGATTGAATGCTGAAGGTATGCCCAGAATTTCAAATGTCACTTCAAACGTGCATGATCCAATAGTAACTGGGAGATCCAGCTCTCCTAACGACTCAGTTTTTCTACTATCAAAAGCCCTTACGGTCCTTCGAGTTGGCCTGAGGTAAGATAAATCTGCGTTTAACTTGTGCAAAGTTTGTAGAGGACAGACATTAAGAGTCGAACCATTGTCGATCAGCACCCTTGCTACCATCATACTTTACACATTACCATAATGTGCAATGGTTCAATGTGTCCACACCCCCCACTAATAAATTCATCATCGGTGAAGGTGATCGGATTGGGGGTCATGATCTGACCTACTGTCTTTTCCAACTCTTCTAGCGAGGTGGTCTCAGATACATATGCACTACTAAAGACTTTGAGTAATACTTCCCGATGATGCTCTAAGTTTAAAAGCAAGTCAAAGATATTGATTTGAGCTGGTATTTTATTCAACTGTTCTACTATGTTGTACTCACTCTTTCGAATGAGTTTGAGGAGGTCAGCTGCCTCCTTGTCAGTTACCCTGCTCTTCTTCCTCTCTGGTTCCCCTTGTGGTATTTGTTCCTCTTCTACCAGCTTTCCTTTCCCTTTTTCCTTTCTTCTATCCTATTCCTCGTTCTGCCTTTTTTGTTCTTTTTCTGGTACTTTGTAGCACCTCCCTGATCTAGTCATATGACCAATATCCGTTACCAGGGCCTCTTTCGGTTTCTCAACCCCTGCAGATGTCACAATCATCGTCTCATAACTCCATGGGACGGTTTGGCTTGAGAGATATGGGAAGGGTTTAGGGGATATGATGGTCATGGGTTGAAGATCCGGCTTTAAATGAAGGATAAGAGGTGGCGGGTTGGGTTTGACGGTTGGTGTAGTGATATTTGGAGTTTGTGGATTGGTATAAGATAAGATGAGGGGTGGTCGGGAGGAGAAGCTTGAAGTTTGAGCTGTCGGTGCAGTGCCGGATATGATAAGAGGTGGTCGGGAAGAAGGGCCTGAAGTTGGTATGGTGCAAGGTATAATGCGAGGTGGCCGAGGGGAAGAGCTTGAAGTTAGTAATGTGTAAGGTATGATGAGAGGTGGTCGTGAAGGATTTGAGGTTTAGAAGTTGGAGTGAATGGTGAGATTGGCCATTTTGACTGGGAGTTGGGATGGTGACTAGCTTGTTGTGTCTTGGGGTACAGCGTTGATGCTAGAGGTCGCTGATTCCTTCCTCAAATCGACTCTGATCTTGGAACCAATAGGTGCTATTAGGATTGAACGGTCGAAGCTTGGTTCATCCCTCTCTATGGCATTGATTGTCGACCCATTGCCTCCCTCGTTGTGTGTTGGTAATGGGTTTTGGTTGATGTTTTGCTGAGGTGCTTGGGCCACTGGACCATCGAAGATGATCGTTTTCCTGTCGATCAGATTTTGAACTTGGTGCTTGAGTTGCCAACATTGGTCGGTGGCATGCCTTGGTGCCCCTATGTGAAACTCGCAAAATTGATTGGGGTTGTACCCTAGTCCCTTAATTGCCTCAGGGTTTGGCTGTCTTTTGGTGAGATATTCTCCCCTGAGTAGTGCTGAGAGTAGTTCTGACAGAATCATAGGTAGTCGGGTGAAAACTCGAGGGATCCTGTTGGATCTACGCTGCTCGGTTTGGTGATTCTGGGCAAATTGTGGGTTTTGACCAAACATTGGATTTTGTCCAAACTGGAATGTCTGTAGAACTGGTGCGGTTTGAGGTAGGTTAACCTTAAAAGGGACCTGAGGTATTGGCAGCCTCTGGTTTGGTGCTGAGATGAAGAAAGGACGAATGGGTTGTACATTGTTAACATGTGCTTCTTTTTTTTCTTGTTCAAGACTACCGATTTTCGTTGAGTAGACCCCCCTGTTGGTGCCCCTAGACTGGACAAATCGTAGATCAGTCCTGACCGAATACCGTCTTCAACTCGATCTGCCACTTGGACCAATGACGAGAAGCTTGCAGTTGTATGACCCACTAAATGTGTGTGGAATGAGTGGCCCAGAGTTGAGATGAATATGGTATTCATCTCTTGTTCAGTCATTGGTGGCTTAACCTTAGAAGTCGATTCTCGCCACCTTTGGGCATATTCTTTCACACTTTCTTTTGGCTTCCGAGTCATCTTGGTCATGTCATTTCTGTCCAATCCCATGTCTGTATTGAACTTGTATTCTTCCAAGAAAATTATGGCCAGATCCTGCCAGCTCTTAATCCACGAATGATCTAACTGAGAGAACCATGAGAGGGCCACCCCTGTTAAACTCCTTTGAAAGAGCTGAACCAACAACATGTCATCGTCACCAAACTAGCACATAGACCCACAATAGAGCTTCAAGTGGGACAAAGGACACCCAATGCCATTGCATTTTTCAAAGTCGGGACACTTGAACTTTGGCGGTAATGATGCATTAGGGTATAGGCACAGATCTCTGAATCTCATTCCATTTGTGGAGTCTTTGCCTTTCATCCTTCTGATCTCTTCCTCGACTGCCTCGAGCTTGCTTGCAAGTTTGTCCTCTGTGGTACTCCTTATCTCAACTGTCCTGAATTCACATTCTTTTTCTTGAATGACCTCATGTCGTGGTGGATTGCAGTGAATGTGAACTGGTGGTCCTTGATTGGTAAGGACGGTGGGTGGTGAGGTATTCGGTGCTTACGGAGGTTGTTGTTGCAGTTGTTCGGGTATAGCCTGATTCGAGCCGGATGCCTGATGTTGTACAGCTTGAATGATGCTTGGATTTGCCATTAGTAGATCTAAAATTTTGTCGTGTTTTTCCAATGCCTTCACCACTATATTTAGCTTCGAGGTGAGATCTGTTATTACTTCTGTCACTGTCTGCTGAAGTTGCTCTGAAATGCTCATGATTGGTTGCGAGCGTAGAAAATATGAAGGATTGTCAGGTGGCAAGTACTTCTTTCTAGGTCGTTTGGCCACCTGTGGATAAGAGGTTAGGCATTAATATATCGTTTACATAATGAAGATGCATAATGATTTATTAGGTCAGATCGGTTTATGGGTCGTAGACCCATTTGAATATGGACATGGGTCGTAGACCCATTTGAAAGTGGATATGGGTCGTGGACCCATTTGGAAATAGATATGGGTCTTGGACCCATTTTGGTGTGGATACGGGTCACGAACCCGATTCGGAGTGGTTATGAGTTGTGGGCCCGATTGAAATTAATCCTCGATGATAGATGATGGTAAGGTTGATAGTACGCCACATTGGGTCGGGATCAATTTCAATAGGTAGAGTGTAGGCGACCTCCGTTTGGATCAAACACAAAGTAGCGAGTGGTAGGCCCTAAGTTTAATGAGAGAAATGGTGTATTTAATCATTTTCAAGCCTTAAAACTCAAAAGAAAAATAAAGTCCAAGAGAAAAGTTGTTAGGACTGATGTAAATGACAAAATGAGCAAAAAAAAACATTTTTTTTTGAGATTTTGAGGCACATAACCTCTGTTTTTTGACTTGGGGTAAAAAAAAGATTTTTTTTTTTTTAATGATGCATAAAATAAATAAAAAAAAATAGATTTCCCCCTTTACCTAGGGGGGACATGTAAGGAAACAAAGGAGAATAAAAGCAAAAAAAAAAAACCAAAAATCTATACAACTTTGCCTTCGAGGGCTTAAAAAAAAAAGATTACATGATACCCAAGGGTTGATACATCTTGACATTTGTGTCCTATGCCTCTAATCGTATTTTGATGCATGCGGCTATAGGTGGTTTGTGGTTACTCAATCTTCCAACCTCCATGCACATTGAAATGTACACTTCTTAGGTTGGTGATTGAGGTGGATGTTCTCCTCCCTGCCTCCCCAAATGAACGATCTAGGGGACTTGAGAGTACCGGCATCCGGGGTTAGATTTTAAAATAGGAGAAGGTGGTTTATGCAATGAGCTATGAATCGAATGTGCACAAGTGCATTCCAAATGTGTATCAACCCTTACAACTTTGAATCACAACAAGATAATAAAATAAATATTACATGCATTCCCACAAAGAAGAGAAAATCATAAACACAACAAAGTGAATCAACCAACAAATATGTTAGTAACAAAAAATAAAACTAAGAAATAAAGTTGAATATTTTTTTTATTTTTTTTTAAAGAAAAATGAAAGAAAAGAAAATGGCCAAGTCAAATCGGTTTGGACCCACTAGTGTCCCCAGTGGAGTCGCCAAGTTGTAGACATGAAATGTTCACAATGAACCTCAATGCTACATTGTTTGGAGTCGCCACCATTCTTTTTCGGAAATGGGTGTGAATAGGCACCCGACTTGATTTTTTTGAAAACCATTTTTTTTCATGGCATTGTAGTGGCTCTCATGTGTTGAAAGGGCAAGGTCTACCTAAGATCTAGGTAAGGAGGTCCGGTTAGAGGATGGGGAAGGTGTTAGGCACCCCATCCTCTCCACCAAAGGTGGTTACCTTGCTTGACCATTTTATTTTGTAAAAACTTAAGAAAACAAATATTAAAATGCATGAGAATGCATGATGAGGGTGGTGTGTGCATTAGAGTGAAATGTCCCCTTTTCAAAGGGTTTTTGATTTCAAAGTGACATTAAGGGCATTCTATGGAAGAGAATGACCCATGTAATCACATTAACTTTATGAATGTGAATGTAGGTTTAAGCTCTTAGAGAGACTCCATGATGGAGTTCCCTTGAAACCACAACCTTGATGCATGTATGCATGACTAGAAACTTAATGTTTCACCCCATCAAGAGGGTGACACATTTCTTCATCATTGTCATGCATAGGTGAGTGTGTGCATTGTGTACAAAATGATGCATGATATTGGGGTAAAAATGGCTTCAACCCCCATCATTTCGATCGAACCTTAGTCCAATCTACCGAGAATGGGAGAGGGTATACATTACATCTTAGGGATTTCTAAAAATAAAGAAAAGAGAGCGTCAGAAGAAGAGAATGCAAACTTTGAAATAAGTAACTACATCTTAAACCCCCACTTTGTCCTTTGATGAACTTGAACCTTGAAAGGTAGACTTGAGAGTTGAATGAGATGATTGGGGGTTGAGTGGATTGAAGTTTAGAAGATGAGAGAGTGAGTAGAAATTTTGGTAGAGTTTTAGGTTAAGAGATGGGGGCTTGAGAGCATGAATTGTTCTTAGAAAATGATGGTATTTATAGAGTTTTTGGAAAGACTTTTGGGGATAAAGTGGTCCAACCCTAAAAATAAAGAAAATGGACATGAGGTTTATGTTGTTTCTTTTTGAATTTTTCATTTGTATGAGGGTAAAGATGACATTTGTGAAGAAACCCTAAAAGCATTCTTTGATCCTTGATTTTTTGATAAATAGAGGTGAGAGAACAAAAGTACTTTTGGGAGGGTGAATAAGGGAGTGACATGTGTAAAGGTGGAGTGGAAGGTAAAAAGTAGATCTTCGTTCATTTGTAAATAACAAATAAAGTAAGGGTGGAAGTATAATTTTGAAATGGGCCAATGGGAGAACAAAAGTACTTTTGGGAGGGTGAATAGGAGAATGACATGTGTAAAGGTGAAGTGGTAGGTGAAAAGTAGATCTTGGTTCATTTGTAAATAACAAATAAACCAAGAGTAGAAGTATAATTTTGAAATTAACCAATGGGAGAACTCCATGTATGTACTTGAAGATTCCCACCTTTTGAGGGTATAATGGGAAGTTCTCCTACCTTTATGAATTATTACTAAAAACCAAATAACATTTTTGGTTTGACTAAACTTTTTGAGAAAGGCATTCTTGAGTTTTCACAAAAGGGAAGTTGACCCTCCAATTAGATGATGCATTGGGTATTGGGGGCTTATGAGATATCAACATGTGTCATCTTGTGGAGGGGTGAGAGAATGGACTTGGAGTGGGCTTGGTGTTGGGCTTAGGTTTGGGTTAGGATATGGGCTTAGGATGGACTTGGCTTTGGGCTTAGGATGGATTTGGATTTGGGTTAGGATATGGACTTGGGTTTGGGATTTGGTGTACTTGGGTTAGGATATAGGTTTAAAGTGGATTAAGTACAAGGTATGGGATATGGAATGATATGAGATGCAAATAGTATGCATGTATGCATGAATGATGATGCCAAGTGGCAATGCGGGTCCATTGAGAGGCTTAAGTCCTAAATTGAAATCAATTTGAAGAAACATGAATTTTCCTAATGGGTTCGTGCAAATTGGGGTGTCTACACTCCCCTACTGCATCCTCCTTATACCCATCGAGTTAACAGTATACTGAACCTCGGTTCGCTCCATTGTAGGAGGTGGAGGTCTTTGTCTGACTTGCCCACCACCCCGGTTTTCCCCCTATTTCGGGGTATTTACCCAACTTTTGCTTGAGCTCTTCGTTTTCTCTTTTCATTGTTAAGATCTCGTCATGTTTCTGTTTAAGCCTTTGTCGCATCTCTACTCTCATCTCAGTCAGTAGGCGATGCATTGCTTGCATTGAATCTTGTGGAGCTGGTGAAGGATTTATTACCTTTCCAACTCCTTCACGCCTTATTCTCACAATGTTGGTCATTCTCCTTAATGTTACCCATGGATGGCACCAAGTTGTAGATGTAAAAATTTGTACTACCTCGAGATTCCTACTAGATGAACAATTTCCTCATGTACTTTCAGGTGGGCCTGCAACTACATCTTTCCGACGCTCTAGACAAGACCTTAGTACAAGAAAAATAGTCTATGGTTTAGGAAAAATGAATTGCATACCTTTTTTGTGCCCCTCCCCCTTGTATTTATAGAGGTCTCTACCCTATGATCCTTCCTGATTTTCTTCCTACATTCTTTCCCTCTCTGTTTTAGTAGTTCCTATTTGCTAGGAATGTATCTGCTCATTATTCTGTAAATATTCATCCCTTGAGTTTAGGAATCTCTTTTGATCTTCGCGAATATGATCAAATTCCTAATTTCTAGGGATTCGATTGACAAAATCCTTCCCCTATAGTCCAACCTATTGCTTCGAGTTCCAAAGTCAAGCTCCTTATGTATCCCACTTCCCGCCTGTAAGGTAATTTACCAAATTTTCTAAGACTCATGAGATGTGCAAAATAAATAAGAAAGCAAGATAAAAATTTTACACGACACCAAGATTTAAGTGGTTCAGCTTAACAAGCCTACATTCATAGTCGGAGAAAACCCGGAAAAGATTTACTATCAAATTTGAATACAAAGAGTAATAAAAAAAACTACCAAAAACCCAGAATCCCATTACACCCAAATCTCTCTCCCTCTCTGTTTTTCTTTCTCATTTTTTTTCTTCTTCACTCTATCTAATCAATAAGCTACTGCCTGCTTCCTATAAAAGCAAATAATTTTTCAACACTCTTTCACCAAGAAAGATAAAGAATCAAAATCCTAAAAGAATAAGGAAAGGGATTGTTGTTGGGCTTCGTGAGTTGTCATTATACGCAACAATCTCCCACTTGACTTGAATTTCACCAAGTTTCTCAAATCTCCTCCTGCCGTCTCATATACCTGTCCTCAAGCTCAAAGTCTAACTAAAGCTGAGCATAGCTTCAATTTCTCAATGGTCACACCTTTTGTCAGCATATCTGCTCGATTCTTAGTTCCACAAATCTTCTCAAGTGTCAGCTGTTCATTATCGAGAAGAGATCGAATAAAGTGATACCTCATCTGTATTTGCTTTGTTCTTGAATGATATGCCAAGTTCCTTACAAGAAAAATGGCACTCTGATTGTCACTGTGTAGAACACCCTTCTAATTCTTCCTACCCAACTCATCCAAGAAACATTGTAGCCAAACCATCTCCTTTCCAGCTTCTGTCACAGCTACATACTCAGCTTCTGTAGTGGAAAAGGCTACAATTTTCTACAATCTTGAGATCCAACATACAGCTGTACCTCCTAGAGTATATACATACCCTATAATACTTTTCCTACTATCAACATCACCCGCTAGATCAGGATCTACGTAGCCCTGCAACTTCAAATCTGCACCTGTGAAGCGAAGGGACATATCTGAAGTTCATCTCAGATATCTCAAGATCTACTTGACAGCCTCCCAATGTTGCTTCCCTGGATTACTCATGTACCTACTCACGACTCCCACTACATAAGCAATATCCAATCTTGTACAAACCATTGCGTACATCAGACTTTCGATAGCTGGGGCGTAAAGTACCTTGCTCCTGTAAGCCTTCCCTGATCTGTCTATGGTAACTGATCCTTGGTTAGTCTAAAATGATTTCCAAGAGTGTGCTTACTGATTTAGCTTCATCCATTTTAAATTTGCTGAGAACCTTCTTCACAAACTCTGCCTGTGAAATGTTCAATGTGCCATTGGTCCTGTCCCGGATGATTCTCATCCCAAGGATTTGTTTAGCAACTTCCAAATCCTTCATTGCAAACTGTTTTGACAGCTAATTCTTCAACTTGTTGATGTCTTCCGTACTAGACCCCGCCACAAGCATGTCATCTATGTACAAGAGTAGGATGATATAAGAGTTCTTAAGACTCTTGATATAACAACAATGATCAACATTGCACCTCATGAACCCAGTACTACACATGAAGTAGTAGAACTTCTTGTACCATTGTCTTGGAACTTGTTTTAGGCCATACAAGCTTCTCCTCAGCTTGCACACTAGACTCTCCTTTCCTTGCATTATGAGTCCCTGTGATTGCCGTATATAAATGTCTTCCTCCAACTCATCATGAAGGAATGTTGTCTTTACATCTAACTACTCAAGATGTAAATTTGTTACCGCTACAATGCTCAGTTCAATTCTAATTGTTGTCATCTTCACAATTGGAAAGAATATGTCTGTGTAGTCAATTCCTTCTTTCTGTTGAAATCCCTTGACTACTAATCTTACCTTGTAGCATTTGCTACCATCATGTTCACCCTTTATTCTATACACCCATTTGTTATGTAAAGCCTTCTTACCTGTTGGTAACTTTATCAGTTCCCAGGTTTGGTTAGTTATTAATGAGTCCATCTCATCCTTCATGGATAACTCCCATTTGGTTGAATTTTCAGCCTGTAAGGCTTCATCAAATGTTTCTGGCTCACCACCATCCGTCAACAAAATATGGAACAAGGAGGGTGAGAAACATTGTGGAGGTCTAATGGTTCTAGTAGATCTTCAGACAGCCGTTGTAGGTGTTTCATGTTCAACTTGTAAATCTGAATTGTCCCCATCATGTTGATCACCATGCTGAACGTCATTTTTAGAAATCTCATCTAAGTGTACATACACAGGCTTCTTTGGCTCCTGCTCTGTAACAACAGGTCCTACACTTGACCCATCCTTGTACACAACACATTCATTAAAAATCACATTTCGACTTCTAATGATCTTTCGATTTTGTTAATCCCAAAATCGATAACCAAAGGCTTCATCTCCATATCTAATGAAGAAACACTTTCTAGATTTAGCATCTAGTTTACTCTGAGCATCAGACTCAATATGAACATACAAAGCACAACCAAAAACTTTCAAGTGAAAAAGATTTACCTCCTTTCCACTACGGACTTCTTCTGGTAATCTAAGGTTTGGAGGAATGGAAGGCCCCCTATTTATCAAGTATGCAGCAATGCTCACTGCATCAGCCTAAAAAGTCTTTGGTAACCCAATATGGAATCTCATACTTCTAACACGCTCATTGAGGGTCTTGTTCATGTGCTCAACCACGCCATTCTATTGTGGTGCTCCAAGAATAGTCTTTTCCATCCTAATCCAATTAATAGCGCAAAACTGTTTAAATCTTCTATCTTTGTATTCTCCACCATTGTCTAATCTTAAACACTTGAGCTTCTAGCCCGTTTCAGTCTCAACCATGGCCTTCCACTTCGTAAAAGTGTCAAATACATCAGATTTATTTTTCAAGAAATAAACTCATACTTTTTTGCTTGAGTCGTCAATAAATGTGACATAATATTGCGAGCCTCCAAGAGATGTCATTGGTGAGGGACCCCACAAGTCCGTGTGTACCAACTCTAGTTTTCCTAGCTTTGGTGCTCTGCCAACTTTCACAAAACGCACATTCTTCTGCTTCCCTAGGATGCAGCCTTCACACAAATTAGATTCAACTGATTTCAAATTTGGTAGTTTCCCTTTTGACAAAAGTACATTCGTCCCTTTCTCACTCATATGCCCAAGCCTTAGGTGCCATAGTCTTGAATCAATACCTTTCTTTGCAACAACAACTGTATTCGTGTTGTTTGTGGTCATATAGAGAGTGCTTGTCTGATAACCAAAGCCAAAATCCTGGTTCCCGTACTAACTTTCCACTTTCCACCGTGGAAATTAATTGAATGCCCTTCGTCATCAAGCTGTCCAACTGAAATTAAATTCTTTTTCAGCTCTGGAACATTTCTGATCTTTTGCAACTTCCATACTGAACCACTGTGAACTCTAATGCAAACATCACCAATGCCCACAATATTCAGAGCTGTTCCGTCCGCTGAATACATCTTCCCAAATTTTCCACCAAAAAGCTTCCGTTGAAAACACCTTCCCAAAAAGCTCTGATACCAGTTGTAAGGTAGTTTACCAAATTTCTAAGACTCATGAAATGTGAAAAATAAATAAGAACGCAAGATAAAGAATTTTACACGACACCAAGATTTAAGTGGTTCAGCTTAACAAGCCTACATCCACAATCAAAGACTACCCAGAGAAGATTTGCTATCAACTTTGAGTACAAAGAGTAATATAAAAAAAAACTACAAAAAACCCAGAATCCTGTTACACCCAAATCTCTCTCCCTCTCTGTTTTTCTTTAACATTTGTTTTCTTCTTCACTCTATCTAATCAGTGAGCTGCTGCCTGCTTCTTATAGAAGCAAATAATTGGTCAACACTCCTTCACCAAGAAGGATAAGGAATCAAAATCCTAAAAGAATAAGGAGAGGGATTGTTGCTGGGCTCCGTGAGTTGTTGAAAGGCAAGTCATTATTCGCAACACCACCCTCCAACCTTATCAAAAAGTGAGCCCTGACATGTTGAATTCTCCTCACCTCCAGGGATTGGAGCTCGATAATTATGTTTTATATGTGCCACCTGTCAATCTTTGATGTCGTACGAAAAATATCCTCCACAACAACTATGAGGACACTAAAATGATTATTACTCATGTAGCATCAAGACAACTACGAATCACATATAATAAAGAAATAAATCTCTCATGAGGATATTTCTAAAGAAAAATTCGGATTAGGAAGTTAGAGAAAGACCTATAAGTAGAGGTTTAAGAAAAGGTAAATGTACACAATCTCTTTGACTCAAACTTTTGACTATGTTGATTTTTGACATGAGCATTCCAATGTTTTTCGAGGGAACTCAGGGGGAGTATCAGTTGAAGGCTATATAGGATTAAGGCTGAAGGATCTCATGAAAACAACCACACAAATATCATTTTTGTATTTCACAAAAGAGTTTCCATTATTTTATGAAATTTTTTGAATTTATCTGAATCAAATCCGTACCCAATAATTATGAAAAACCTAACTTCATTAGTTGTCATTTTACAATTAGTGAGTAGATAATACCTAGGTGAGAGGGTTATTTCATCAGTTTGAAAACACAAACATTCACCAAAACGTAAGGGGCATACTTACTTAAATCACCCATTAAAACACTCTTATAATTCTCACATTAAAAAACAATGACTAGGTACAATGAATCTAATATGTTACCTTTATATAATATATATAATTTTATTGAATATTATACAAAATGGGTCTCGCGTGTTTGCTAAGAATCTGAATCTGCGACGACTTTAACGTAAAAGTAATGCCAATGTGCTACCGGGTGTTGTTAACGACATAATATGCTTTAGTGACCCATTAACGTATTCCATCTAACCACCAGATTCGAAATCTTTGAAGCGATCTGGATATAATTTCAGATATTTATATTATTCTCATGAAAATGCTCAAGTTCAATAGAAGTTTGTCACTTGTCAATTTAATTGTGGGTCAGTGGATGTTCAATGAACCGTGGTGCACGATGACATAGTCCCTAGTCTAATAAGTTCGCTCAAACAATCGCCGCGGACATCTACAAAGAATCCGCCCTTTCTGTTGTTTTTTTTTGTATTGAGAAATGCTTGACGCTGTTTTTTACCAACGCCCTTGACATGACAGGTTGGCTCACAGTCTAACAAAGGTTTGACATGTGGCGCAATAACATTAGCAATAGAGGGACATGTGGCGCAATAACATTAGCAACAGCCTTCACCTGGACCTAGGAGGGTGACAGAAGGAAAATATCTGTACAAGTTAATGTAGCAATTGGCGCAAGCCCGTGTTCGTTCGGCCCATCTAACTAAGTATATGACCCAGAACGAACTAAGGGGGCTGTTTGGACAGCAATTAAAGAAACAGTAAAGTATTATTTTTAAATTTATGGCAAAACTTACATTTTCATGGCAACTTACATTCCCATCCCTAACCCAATCATTTACATACATACATATCATAGAGGTGTTTTTCCTGATTACCTCGAGATTTGTGAGATCTTCTGGGATTGACCTTGGAGATCTCCTTCTTCCACAAAGCCTCTGATGCTAAAATTAGATAAAATGAATAAAAGAATATATAGAGTTTGTTGATGACAATCTCATTCCTTTATGAATGTTGCCCTCCCCTTATTTATACGGAATGAGTTCTCATTCTTCACGTTTCTCCCTCTTCATCTCTTTTTATTTAGGAAAGGAATTTGATTAGCTTGAAATCCTCTACCTAAGAGTCCTTGTTGGGTTTTGGCGCTTGCTCAAATCCCGAGAATTCTGGGATTACAACTTTGCACGTTTATGGAATCATGTTTCCCCGAACCCCTCTCTCTCTCTCTCTCTCTCTCTCTCTCTCTCTCTCTCTAAAGGTTACAGGCACCCACTTTCGATTTTCGTCCCTCACTAAGCCATGCCCTTTGTTGTGACACGTGTCATTATCTTGGAGGCCAAGGATTTTATCCCTCTCACAGTGCTACAAGATTTTATAGGAAAGACAAGCTACTGAGGATCTGTATCTATTATACAAGACAACTTTTGACAAAGAAAAAAAATGTAGTTTTGAAAGATCATTTTTCACAAATATTGATTTACTGCCAATTTGCACATCTAACAGCTCCTAGACGATGATTACTTAACTTCTATGATTACCTACCTACATGATATTCCTTGACTTGATATTTTCAACAATTGAATGAGATTAATATTTTCTAGTATCCAATCTTTATATCCTTGGAAGTCACTTTGGACAGACTTCATACCCTGATTATATTACATAATGACATGGAAAATCCAAACCATTGTTATAGTCCATTTGGTTCTCTTACCTCAATTATCAGCTGCCACGTACATGTCAAAATTACTGTGTTTGCAGGGATTAAAATATGTTTTGTCAATTCTTAGTGGCCACCAGAGAGCCAGCCCAACTTAAACCTAGCCTTTAAAAGCCCATTTTAACCAAAAAGAACCAATAAAATAAACAACTTACCAGCTAGAGAAGGCTTCTCTAATCTCTTAAGGACTTTGTTTTTATCAGAATAACCATATTCTCCTGTCCTTTGCATGCCAGAATTTCACACACAAAAAGACAAGGTTTTGGTTAATGAAAGCTTTGGGATTAACAAAATCAAATATCATCTAAACCAATAGTCTCCAAAACCAGGAAATAATTCACAGATCCATTGAGGGGATATCCGAATATGCGCTCGAACTAACATCAGAGACATGCACTGTACTTCACCACCACCCTTTCCTGTTTACATTCTTTTAGTTCAAAATCTGTTTAACTTCTATGCTCTTTTTTCAATTGTCTTGAGCTTTGGAAATCTTTTCTTGATTAAACACATAAAGCTTTGAAGATCATCTGTGCTGATGATGGTTAATGTTGCTTGAAACCAGCATCTCCATTGTCTTCTCTTGAAGCCTGTTTATAGAATCACAACATATTGTGTGAGCTCGATAGTAATCGTCATCCTACTGTATAACAATTCTTAGCTCTTTATTTGTTTTTCTTTTTTATTATATATATTTTATCCTCCTTTCTATAGATAAAGAAATTAAGCATCTTAAATCATAAAAATAGCTAAACAGAAATCTATGTTTTGCTTTGTTCTAGCTCACTATACTCGATCTAGACAGAAAAATTTTTGATCCCTGGAAATCTTTTGATTGTTCATACAATACAAACTAAAAAGAGAAAAAACTTAGTTTAACATTGATGCAAGCAATCAACATAAGAACACCAATTGTGTGCAATTCTTTTTGAATTTATAATCTCAAAACATATAGAGTGGGTGAGAGATTACCAAGTCAGATCCGACATGTCCAAGGCAGCTCAGAGGGTGGTGGTGATCCAGGATGCATCAAAGGAGGTTAGTTCGAGTGCAATTGGATGGGCTCGGCGAGGCTTATTGCTGAAGCCCGGAGATAAGCTCACCCTTCTTGGAGTTCTTCACCAGGTTAATAACCCTAGTACGTTATCTTTGATGGGAGCTGGAAAACTGTGTAAGATTTCATGCTTTTCTTTCTCTAGAAAAATAAAATTAAGGAAAATGACAGACAAGAAAACCGAAGCAACACTCCTGAAAAAACTCCTGCAGATCAAGTAAAGAGGGGGTGGTTACTGCTCTCTTTTTTTCTCTTTCTTCTTCTAATTTCCCCCAAATTTTCCTTTTTTCTTTCTTCTTCTCAGTGGGATACAAGAGTAGAGCAGACAGTTCAATGTTTGGAGCAAATCCGAAAATTATCGAGGAAGAACTTGCAAAGAAAAATGAAGAGTATCATAATAATGAGAAGCTTATGAAGATATCTGAGAAATATGCAAAGCACAAGGTCGTAAAATTTCTCATTCATCAGTATAACAGATTATTTAACATGCATGAAAGATGCGTATTAAGTTTTAACCAACCAAAACAAGAAAGTTTTTAAGACAATAGAATACCAACTCTTTTTCAAAAAAAATTAAAATAAATAAACGGAGATCATAACATTGTACCTTTTAAGATGTCATAGAATAGCATCCTCTGCACATTCAAATGCTAAGGAGAATATATTGTGCAAAATTGCAGATTGAATTCGAGATAAAAGTAGTAGCTGGACCTTCACCGAAGACGGTTGCTCTAGAAGCTTCCAAGGATTTAAGAGCAACATGGATAATACTTGACAGGTCAGTCAAAATCTCAAATCATTGTTGTGAAAATCATAGTTGAAATAAGTATGAACAGAAAAGGATCAAAAGCCAACTTTTGTAGAAATCGTTGCTGATAAAATTTATAATCAAAGATTAGACACATTACTACAGGAGATCTGAAGGTCATATTCTTCCTTTCCTTCCCTTCCATTTTCATTTTTTCCCTTTTTTGGTTGGTATTTGCATGTGTCGAGTCTATGTACGTAAGTCATGAAATTTCACTGCATTTCTGTTAAAACTAAAAAAAATCATAGTTCTATGCATTGTTCTTTGCTTCAAGTCGATGAATGAAGAATAAGATGCACCTGTTGAAGTTTGATAAGAACATCAAAATGACATCATCAATATACATACTATGTTTGATACACCGTTGAGTTTTTCTTTTTCATAGTTTATTTAAGATTGTCTTGGGGCCTTCCAAGTCATGCTTAACTAAAATCATTCTTGTTCTAAGAAAACAAAATTGAAAATAACAATTACGAAGATACCTATTATCCATGATTGAATGGTAATTCTAAATTCCAACTGTGGTACAGGCAGATGAAGAAAGATAAGAAATACTTCATGGAGAATCTCTCATGTGGGATATCAAGGATGAAGCGAGACAACAACGTTGAACTGCTGAGGGGGCCAAAAACAATAGGAAGCAACAAAACTTTCACTGAGGGAAGCCAAAGCACTAATGTAACATACGATGAGATGTTACCAGGAACCCCGGAGGAAGAAGATCTTTTCAGCCTGGAACTTTCCCCTCCAAGTAAGTAATTAATTGACCATCACCATTTATATGGGTTGTCTCAATGGTTCACAAGTTCTGAAAAAGCGAACAAATTTCTCAATCTTTCCATCACAGAACATAGAAATTTTTCAATCCTCATCATCATAACAACAACAATAACAATACTTCTATTCGTGTTTTAAAGAAGAATGTTTGCCTCATTCAGAATGTCCAAGTCCTTCAAAGGCCATCTTAGATGAAGAACAAGGAATTGATAATGGTGACGGACCCCCATGGAATAATTCTTGGAAAGTGACGTCCTTTTCTAAATCCACGTCGAGTGATCATCTCATGTTGGCAAAGACAGTTCCAAGTTCAAGCAATGTGAACACTGAGGCTTTGAGTTCAAGTGTTAACGAGGCAACACAACCTCCCTTGCAACTTCAAGATGAAGAAAAATTAGAAGTACACACAGAAACAGTGGAAGTGGGATCCACAAATTTCATTTCTGATACTCGAGACATGGTCCAACCAGAATCTAATGAAATAGGGACTCAAGACCAAGAAAGAAAGTGGAGCAGCACGAATGAGCAAGGGTTTACAACACTTGGACGTGCAGTGTGGGATACTGAAGAGGCACTTGAGAATTCAATTTGTTCAGTCTGCAATAACATACGGCCAAAGATAGGATGGAAGAGAGACTTTACTTTTGCTGAGCTCCAACAGGCTACCAATGGGTTTTCCCAAACAAATTTTCTATCTGAAGGTGGTTTCGGTTCCGTTTATAGAGGGAATCTAAGAGATGATCTAAAGATTGCTGTTAAGCAACTTAAAGATGCAAGCTTGCAAGGAGAGAAGGAATTCAAGGCTGAGGTTCACGTACTCAGCAAAGCGAGACATAAGAATGTGGTCATGTTGTTGGGATCATGTTCAGAGGGAAGTCAGAGGTTGCTTGTGTATGAGTATGTGTGCAATGGTTCACTTGACCAACATTTATCAAGTAAGAATCATTGTGGTTTACTGTCACCCATTTTTATCTTACATTCGTTACTTTTCACCCAAAAAAAAAATGCTGAAGCTTTTGTAATTAAATCTGTTGAAATGATGCAGAACAAAGCCACAGACCTTTGAGTTGGACAGACAGGATGAAGATAGCTCTTGGAGCTGCTAAAGGTCTACACTATCTGCACATAAACAACATTATCCACAGAGATATGAGGCCAAACAACATTCTTGTAACCCACGACCATGAACCACTGGTAAATTCCTAAAAACTAAGATGCCCTGAAAGCATACATAAACTTGAATAAAAAATGCAATTTGGCGGACTTTTCTTATATTGACTTGTTTGACATTGTTTAATGGATTAGCTTGGAGATTTTGGACTTGCAAGAACTCAACAGGGAGATTTAGATCACTCCTCAGAGACCAGAGTCGTCGGGACTTTTGGTTACTTAGCACCAGAATATGCAGAAAGTGGGAAAGTGTCAACGAAGACAGATGTTTATTCCTTTGGTGTAGTACTATTAGAATTGATAACCGGTTTGAGAGCAGTAGACAAGATGCTTGGAGAAAATAGTCTCGTGGGATGGGTAACAATTATCGCAATTTTTTTCTTTAAATTGCATCAACAAACTGCTGCTGACCAATTCTCCATACCAAAAAAGAAAGCTGAAAGATAAATTAAATTTTTTTAGAGGAAATCTGAAGGTATTCTTGAGAGATAAATACCATCTTCCCCAGCTGCATGTATACCAGTACATTATAAGTACACAGGGTTTACCATCTTGTCAAGAATACCAGGATTACCTCATTCTTTTAATGGAACTCACATATGCAGTTCTATCTCATTCTCTCTGCAGGCAAGACCGCTTCTGAAAGAAAGGAAGTATCCAGACTTAATCGACCCCAGGATTCTAGACTCGCACGACGTTCACCAACTCTTTTGGATGGTTCGTGTAGCTGAAAAATGCCTCAGCAAGGATCCTGAAAAAAGGCTATCCATGGAAACGGTAAGTGTTGACCGAGCAGAGTTCTTTTGCATGAGCATAAGCGAAAAAAAAAAATGAGATCTAATAACCTGTAGAGACATTTGTGTGTTGCATGACATGGGTATGAAATGTCAGACACAACCACCCCTAAATCATATTAGACAGCCCAACCACATATAGAGTTACCAAGAATGTAGAGATCATTATAAAAAAAGAAAAAGAAAAAAAGAGGGGTTCGCTCAGGCATATCTAAGCTTGTGAAAAGTTGAATTCATTTTCAAATAAACGGCCCAATCCAATTAGACCCTTATATTAGGCAAACTTTTTCTATGGTCAGTGATGTCGGAATGGGATGCTTTCTAAAGATGATCAACATAATGTTGAGAACCACTCATTGCATGATTGGATTTGTCCACCATGATCACCATCCATGTGAGCTCCTCCACCAGATGTTATTTTAGATGGTCCCTCAAGTGAGTTGATGCTTGGCCTAGGAAATAGTAACTCATTTTTCAAGATTAAATAAATAAAAATTATATATTTATGTCGATTTTGGAAGCTGAAAAACCTAAAATGCATTGGCTTTGGAAACTTATTTGAACTACCAAATTAAGCTAGATTTTAGACACCTAAGCAAACACTCAAATGCCTTTGGTACTAGTGCCTATCTAGGTGATGTTTTCAGTTTCTAGGGGTCCTTGCTAGGCAAAGGGCTCGCATAGGCAAAGATTCTAACTACACCAAATAATTGTTAGCAACTAAAATTTCTGAAGAGAGAAATTCAAACTTGGATTCCAGGTTATTTAGCAATATGACAAGACACCAAAGAAGTTTTGATTCCCACACACATGCACGCACACACACACTAGACGTTAGCATTCTCCACAACTTTCATTTTTTTAAAATACCCTTATTTATTTAGTGCAGTATTTATACAATAACACTTTTGTAAATGTCAAAAATCTCAATGGTTTTATTTAAAGTATTTCTAGCATTTATTATAATAACTTTTTTTTGATAGATCATAATAACTATATTGTAAAAGCATTTAGTACCCAAAGACTAAAGTGCCCTTACTTTTTTGCAGTAACTGACAATAGTAAATGCAAATCAAGGGTACTTTTTGAAAATGGAAATTGTGGAGGATGCTAACGTCCCGTTGAAACATTGGATGTTAGCATTCCCATGCGTATATATATAAGTTTTTTGCAGTGATATGAGACTTACAGATGAAAGATGATGATTGAGTGGGCATTGTTTTCCTCCACTTTTTCCTTTTTTGACTTGTTTTCTTTTTTCAGTTTTCTTGTAGGGTGGCTACCTTGGCACCCCATTTGTACCCTTTTTTTTTTTCAATAAATTTGTTGCCTACAAAAAATGCAGATGAAAGATTGTTTAGTTTAAGCACAAGTCAACCGTGTAAAAGGATTCACTCCAAATTTCTTTGTATGCATATGTTGTGAAATAACATAAATCTATCTAGATAAAACAAAGAATCAAACAAAACCAATCCACAAAGGATCTTACAATAAAGACACTTAGAAAATTTTAAACTGCAGCTTTTCCATCGTAAGGTTATCATTCTTGGTTGATGACACTCCAGGTGGTGGAGAGACTAACGTATGTGACAGATGGGACAATAGTTTGCAGTATCATAGACTTCTCTCCGGCAGACTCCGATTCAGTCAGTAGCATACGAGAGTCCAATGGATCACAAGATGATGAAGGAACAACTGAACAGGAAAGCCTTAGTACAGAAGTAACATCAATCAGTAGCATAAGCCAGACGAGTGGACTGTTTTCATCGTCATCTTCAACACAAAACTTTTCTACAAGATCGTCAAGCATATCCACGAGTTCTGAAAAGTCATTTTTGAGTAGGGGAAAGAATAACAAAAAGGAGAAAGTAAAATCTCGAAATCGATTTCAAGTGCCTTATGGAGAGATGCTCCGTTGAGTTTGATGACTCAGAATTGGTGATTGGGTGATAAATGATAGTTCCTTGTGCAAGTAATAATAGTTGTTAGAATTATTATGATCATGACAGTTCCTTTGCAGAAAATGTTATGTGATTTATTATTCATAAGCTCTTTATAAGCAGTTAATTGTACAAAGGATGTCCAATGCAAGTCCAAAAGATGCCCTCTAATCACCTACAAAAGCTGATAGACTGGCACATTTTGTAAAGCACACTTATGTCATAATGTTGAAAGATGTATAATACATGTAACAGCATCTATAGTAGAAGCATCTAGAAGGTTACGTCAGGGAGACCCATTATCGCCTTTTCTTGTTTAATACTGTTGAGGAACCTTGGATAAATCGTATGTGATCCGAAGAAATCAGGGATTTAGGTATTAAAAGCACCAAGCTTTCTACTGTGGCCCTCCTTGGCATGGTCGTGGTGTTTTGGATTTGAAAGGGATACCCTCTGGAAGCGAGTGAACTAGCTAAGTAAGGCTCTCACAAGATGAATTGGAATTGTTGTGCAATGAGGTCTCCTTATGGATGTGGTGTATGGAGAGGAATTATGAAAATCCTTTGTGAAATTCACAAAAAAGATCTCTCAAGATAGAGACAGGCATCAGACAGGGTCAAATTCTGGGAGGATTATTGGTCTGGTACATCTCCCCTCAAAACACAGTTCCTAGATTTATATTTTATTTCTTCTAAAAAGATCCTTCGAGACGGATCAAACTTGTCATGGGACCTCAGTTTTAGGAGAAAGAGGAACGATTGGGAGACTAAGTGTAGTATTAACCCCATTAATTGTGTATCCCTTGCGCAAATAGATCCCTTGGGAGAGGACCCCAGGGTATGGAACATGTCTTGAGATGGATTGTTAACTGTTAAATCATTCTATCAAGGGATCCAACCTCCAACTATAGAATCTTTTCCTCACATTTCTGTTTGGGGTCTTGGGGTTCCATCTAAAGTAGCTTTTTTATCTCATTGATTGCTTTGAATAGGATCCCTACTCTTGATCACCTAATCTTCTGTGGCATCATTGTAGTGAAAATTTGTTCACTCTGTAAAGCTAGTGGGAAAGGCATGTTCTACATCCTCATTCATTGTAGATTCACTGGCATGATGATATCACATTTCCTATCCTTGTTTACAACTGATTGTGTTTCCCTTTTTCCATCTCATCCTTGTTTCAGTCCATGGCATTCCTATCAAGAGACAGAATTTTGTGGAGTTTAACTCCTTTGGTAGTACACTAGGCCATTTCGAGGGAAAGAAATAACTGCATATTTGTAGGAACTTTTTCCTTTTCCATATTTTCCAACTTCAATTCTTTATTCTCCTCTATTCTATTTTAAATATTCTAACAGAAGCAAGTTCAGTTTTAGTATTAGTAGTTAGTACACTAAGTGAACTTTACTACTTTAGTTTTGGTTTTTTACAATCGAGTGGAAGAGGGATAAATGTGATGGTTTCAATTTTAGTCTTATTAACACATTACCTGACCCACTACCAGTTGAAGATGAAACATGCTCTTTCCATGTGTGCTTTATGCGTAATACACAGGATCATAGCTCTACCCAACAACTTGGACACGTCAGCTGAAGTTGTTGAAACTTTATTCTCTTTGTTTAAGTATGTTATTGTTGTTGTCACAGAGCCTAGTGATCTAGAGTACTCTAGAAATCTCTTTCTTCTCCTATATAACAAAGCATTGTATGTGTTAGAAATTATTGAAGAATTGTTTTAGTTTATTCTCATGCTTGTCCAATTGAGGCCTTCAAAATTTATAGAACTGGAATTTATAGCCCTATGTGTATTATCTTCTGGAAGTTTTTGAGATTGACATGACCTGTCCTTCTTCCAGCCAGCAGTAACCTATTCATTTCTTGCAAAAAAGATAGCTTTCATGCTGGGATGGTTTTAGGGTACTTCAAAAGTGCCACAAACCCAAAAGATCTTGTTTCAAAGTAGATGAAGAGATTAGATCATTTAGGACTCTTAACTTACCTCTCTTTTTAACTGGTATGCAAGACATGCTACATTGGATTCAACTATTGATTGTGATGAAGTTTGATTGAAAATGACAAAATATTTATATTTTTAAATTTTAAACACATATTACTAAAGGGTAATTATAAAAGCACCCCATGAATTAAGAAGGGCAGCCCACACCATAGCCGAATTGTTTTGGCTTATATGGGTTAAAAGTTCCAGAATGAGCTGATTTTTGGCGAGGATGATCGAGGAAATCATCCTCACCAAAAATCAGCCAACTCCAAAACTTCTAACCGCATCAAAACAAGTTCAAGAATCGTAAATCGCCCATCTTTTTTGTAAACCAATTTTGATGGGATTAGAAGTTTCGGAATGGGCTGATTTTTGGTGAGGATGATCTCCAGATTATAGAGATCATTCTCGCTAAAAATCAACTCATTCCCAAACTTTTAACCCATATATGTCAAAAAAATTGGCTATGGTGTGGGTTGCCCTTATTTATTCATGGGATGCTGTTACAATTACCCATTACTAAATTGTGTGATTTAGAACGGGAATGTTGTTATTTCCGATTAGATTTTTCTAGTCGAAGGAGGCAACTGCAAAAAAAAAAAATAAATAAATAAATTGAATCATGTGTGTGTGTGTGTGGAACGATTTAGGATCCACAAAGGATTGCGAAAGTAGGACATGAATTGCATCATATCTTGTACATTTGAATTAAAGATTAAT
Organism: Akebia trifoliata; assembly: GCF_017979445.1. NCBI lineage: Eukaryota > Viridiplantae > Streptophyta > Magnoliopsida > Ranunculales > Lardizabalaceae > Akebia > Akebia trifoliata. The sequence continues at coordinate 19,369,018 of NC_141382.1, forward strand.
TCACAAAATACCTGCAATTGATTATAAGATACAGAGAAAATATTTACCCCACCAACCAGTAGTGATCGAATCGCGGAATGCTAAGCTGTTCATCTCTTCAAGATCATTCAACCGACTCAAAGATTCCAACCGTACTGCCTACCAAACTAACAAGAGAGCTAATCACTTATTTAAGGTTGCATTAAATCCAAACTCACAGAATATAACATAAACCCTAACTTTTTTAGGGAATTAAGTTCTTCTAACTCCTTAATAACTACCTGGATGAGCGAATTCAAGCTTTTTGTTAGATAGAAATCTTCTTTTCATTAGCTTTGATGAGCGCAGATGTGAGGCTCCACAGTAGAACGAGCTCTTGCAAATAAGATTATCAATCGTTTCCAAGAGCGCCCTTTAGTTGTTACAGGAGTGTTTAATGGGGCATGTTCTGGGGTTTCTTGGAACAAATTGGACTTTAACTTCAAGAGATGTTAATGTTATTTTGATGATTTTGTGTTTAAAATTAAATGGGATTCTTTATTTTCGAAACTTAATTTGTTTTCTTACTTGTGATTGCGTTAGGTTTGTTTACTCAACCGAACTTTTTTCCCTTCTAAATAGACATAAATTGGTGTATTTAATCAAAAAGATATTATCAATCAAAAGACCTCATCATCTATCTCAGATTGGAATGTGGTGTTGGTTTGTAGATGATTGATGCATTCAAGAGAGAAAAAGAAGGGTGGGTTAGATCCTTGAAAATGAGCCCTCAATTCGTTAAATGCGAGCCAATCTAGGGTCTAATAATGCCCAACCCGGTCTCGACTGATGGGTTATATATATATATATATATATATATATATATATAGGGTGGATCATGAGACATGTAAAAACAATGGTTTTTCAAAATATGGGATAGTGGTTTTGTATTGAACTGATTTTTTGTGAGGATGGTCACTATGATGAAAAGATTATCCTAAAAAAAATCAGCTCAATCTGAAACTTCTAAGTCCATTAAAAGTGGTTTATAATTTAATGGTAAAAAATTTACGGTCGACATTCTAAATCACTTTTGATGGGATTAGAAGTTTGATGTTTTTATTGTAGTAGTATCTAATTTTTTTAATTAGAATGAGGATTGGAGTCTACTTTAATAAAAACAATATCAAACAGCCCCAAATGATTTTTGGAAATGCGTGGATTTTTTATTTATTTTATAAAACTTATTTTTCATTTAGAATATAGATTGGACATGAAAAACATATCAAAGAGTTCCTTTCCAAATATGCATGATTATTTTTTATAAAATCCAAAAACCAACCCAAGCCAAGCCAAGGCCATTAGGATAGGTATGGCCATAATTAATTAAGGCTCAATAAAAGTTTAGGACGAGTATAGGATAGCCCACCTCTGTAAGGTCAATTTAGGGTTAAACCATGTAGGGCCCAAACATGTTCAGTGACAATTGTAGGTTTGTAACTTCGGGAAGGTATTATTATCATTTTGAAATTTTATAAAGAGTCGTTAGTGCCACCCCAACTTTTACTTATTACACCCCAATTTCTTAAATTATTATCACACTCTAATTAAAGATTAAACCATGTTCTTCAAACATTCTCAAGGTTAGGTTCAAATTATGATCTCAAAATTATGTCACTCATTTAAACAATTTGAGTGGTAGTTTATAGTAAAATAAAAGCTATAATGGGCCTAAACTATACACATCTCTAAATCCCGACTAAGACAAAAAGTAAGAGAAAAATGAAAGACTCCCTGAAGGTGGTACCCAAATCAGCCAAACTGTCTAGTCTTCTGCTCTGATGTCAAAGTAGGATAGAATTGGTAGGTCTTTGCAAATCCCAGTCTGCACTCTAAACTCCAAGGGATAAGGAGAAATCCCAAGAATCCAGGAACTTAAGAATGAATGATTCTAAGTCGATGAAGATTTCTAATTCAGTTGAGATTCCTTGGATCATGAGATTTGTTACATACCTAAAAGTGTGTATTTTCTCGTTATTTAATATAGTACTTAACTATATTTTCTAATATAGGGATACGATTTTTTCATAAAATTATGCATAATAGTCAATTCATCATAAGTTATATTTTACTAACTAAATTGCATGTATTTTCAAGGGTTTAATTATGTCAATTTCTTACAGGTAAAACAAATAGGAATTGAAGAATCAAAAAGTGAAAAAACTACCAAAGTCAAAGGTCAAGGTCAAAGTCAAAGTACAATCAAAGAGATTCGATGGTTCTAAATTGACAGAATCAAGTTTTGAATCTATAATGTCATGTCATTTTTTTGCCCATAACTTTTGACTCACTTATTAAAATAAGGCGAGATTTTAGTGTTAGAAAATGGATTTAGAGGAGACCAAATTCATATTTCATGTAACAAAGCTAATTCAAATTTCGAATTGATCGAAAATGCATAAATAGTTAGAGACTCCAAGTTTCACGTTTCACCATTTTGAATGTAACTTTTAACTCGATTATCAAAACAAGTCAAGTTCGATGAGATTAGAACTCTAATTGAGAGGGGAAGATAAATTTTATTTCACGTAAAAGATCTAATTCAAAAAAATAAAAGAATGAAATCATTTTGCCAAAGCAACCCTATTTTTGTCTATAAAAAGATATTAACTCTCTAAGTTTTTAGGCTCTCTCCTGTCTTACTCTCTTATCTCTCTCTACTCTCCTAATCTTTTCATTTTTCATTTTTATTTTATGTTTTAATTATTATTTTCTTCAAATTGAAAGATAAGTATTTGCTCAAGATTTATTTCAAATATCAATAAAAGATAAATATTTTTTATCTGTTTATTTGTTGATTTTTTATAATGAGTCTTCTCTAATCTCTAAATCTAGGGAGATTGGTGAAGCTAAAATGTAATTAATTTCAATTTTTATTTTTAAAATTCTTGTATATTTTTTAAAGTTCTTAATGGATTTCTCTTCAACAAATCTTATTTCTAAAATTCTACTATTTATTTTCTTTATTTCTCATCTCGAGCATGATTTTTTATTATTGGGGAGAACCCATTATATAAGATGCTCATTGTGATATAGGATCATTAGGCAATAAATCTTTTTGAAGGAAAAAAAATCTTAGTCAATTCTAAGATTTATAAATGGAAATGAGTTTTTATTATTAAACTTTCCAAATCATAGACCTTTGTCACTATCTTGATTTAAGTTATTAAAAAAATTTAAAAAAAAAATTGATTTAAATTAATTAACTTAGGTGGAAGTCTCCTTAGATATTTTTCAATTCAGACTTCATTTTTAATTAATTTAATTAACTTTTAGTTTTGTCTCCAAAATCATACCATTTTTTTCTTTGAATTTTTAAAATTTGAAATATCAGTCTCTCAATCCTCAATGGAACGATCCTATTTGCCAATTTATAGTAAGTTTTTAATTTTAATTCTATATTTTGTTCTTTTCTTTTTCAAAGACATCTTACAGGACAAATAAATTGGTGTCGATGTTGGGAATTAGCGTAATTAATTATCCGAATCAAGAAAAATCAGGAATTTTTTTTTTTTTTATCTTTTTTATCTTTTTTTTTTAATTTTTTTTCTCTTTTATTTTAATTTTTATTTCAGGTAAAAAAAAAAATCTCTTTTGAGAGATGGATCTTGAAGGCGAAGTAAAGAAGAAGATCAAATTTTCTTCAAGACTAATTTAAAAGTAGATTAAGATTACTTTAGATTTAAATTTTTGAGAAAATTTATTTTAGTTATCTAAGAAGGCATGGATTGTAATAGAATTAGGGACAAAGTAACAATGAGACATAATTGTCGCGACCCTTTGTATTCGTATACCGAAATTGGTGTCGATGGCCCGAGTCAACTCAACTAAGTCATTCCCCTTCTAGAACAAGAGGTAAGTTCTTAACAAACTAATGAATCTATGAAAATGGATTTTAAATTGCCTTTACTTGTTTAGTTTTCACCTAATGATTCATTCTTTTAGTAAGGACAGCCTTACGGTAAGGACACTTGATAAGATTAGGATTAGATTTCATCACTGATTCTTTGCCCTTTAGGATTAAATTGAATCACTCAAATCAATATAATTAATAATTACAATTCAGTAGACTTGGATCTTAGGACCTTGAGCTCAATAGGAGAGACTCGTTTCGAATTGCCCTAATTGTTGTTTTTTATTCTAATCGATGTTTAAGAATGATCTTGCCCTATTATATGAGGGGGATAGACTACGTCTATTCTAGACTAGAAGTGGTTTAAGAACGCTCTTATTATGCATTGCACGCCACCTTTGATCTAGAGATCTGACTAGCCAATTTTGATTTCAGATAACTGGGTTGGAAAGCTTGATTCATTATTTCTAAATAGTTATGAAGTGTCTAGCTTTAGACACCTATAACAAGTCAATGAAGTTATTTGATCCCATCTTTGTGTGTATTAGTGTATGTTCAGTAGACGAAGTCTTGGAGATGACATTCTACTATTGGATCCCGAGATTGAGAGAACTCTCTCTATTATTCGTAGAACCTAAGGTACTAAGTTCTTTTAGCAAAACATGAAAAATAATCAAGGCAACTTTGTTGATAGAGCAAACAATCAAAGTAACCATACTGATAGAGTGCACATACTACTAACAAGAGAGAAGACCATGCATGAGTTATTGGCTCCCACATTGACACATCATCCATATTGTATAGCTTTACCTTAAATAGAGGCAGACAATTTTGAAATAAACCTGGCTACCAATAACATGCTACCCAAATTCCATTAATTAGAGAATGAGTAACCTTATCCACATCTCAAAAAAGTTCTTGACAATTTGTAGCACCTTCAAGAAAAAAGACTTGGATGATAAGACTGTGAAATTGTATCTTTTCCCACTTATACTAGAGAATCATGCAACTGTATGGTTCAACTCACTTACTTCAGATTCCATCAACGCATATGATGAACTCTCAAATAAGTTTATGTCCAAATACTACCTTGTGGATAAAATCGAAAGGATTACGAAAGCCATTAAGAATTTCAAATAAAGACCCGATGAGGAATTTGCTAAGGCTTAGAAGAGATTCCAAAACTTATAAGTACCTACACCATGGGCTTGACAAAACCTCATTTTATTAAGGCTTGTTAGCAACGCATAAAATCTTAATTAAGTTCATACACAAAGAAAATTTCCTACATCAAACTCCTAATCAGGCTTATGACTTTTTAATCAAGTTAGTCAAGAGTGCCCAGAGCTAGAGTAGTACAGGCAAAGAATATGATAGAGAGGATTTAGGAACTCGTAGGCCAGGTATTAATGAGGTCAAGTTCGACCCTGAATTGAAAATTTCCATGGCTAGTTTCGTCAGTAGAGTCTAGAATTTAACTTGAAAAATTAACACCCTTGCCATGTCATTTCTACCCAGAGTTAAGTTCTAAGATCCCAACCCCATTATGAATATAGGGAATGAATATTGAATCATATGCATTCTATGTGAAAGCATTGAACACATGGTCGAGTATTGTTCAAGTTTTTTTTGCAATTAAGGCCGAGCATGCCAATGCTATCAACACATATAGTACTTTTAGGAAATCCAATTCCAACTCCTATAGTCAAACCTGTTATTTTGATATTAGGTATCATCCCAACTTCCCTTATTGATAGAATGATCCTAGTCAATTTTAGGGTGGGTCTCTTGGATTCCATAAAATTCTTCCCAGAATCATCAAGATACGATTCCCCAACATCAATCTAAAGAGATTGAACAACCCAATAAATGTAAAATACATCTTAAATAGTATGCCTAACTATTCAGCCCCCCAACAAACATCATCAATGAAAGGCATGATGGTGTAAACACCCCATTTTGCATTTGCTTTATCCATCAATTTATCACCCAATTGTTGTAGATTCATAATATTGAGTGAAAGATATATGAAAAGTTGAAAGCTTGTGAGAGTTTCTCTTTTAATCTTTTTATCCCTTCTCAATTCTCGTGATTCTATTTTTTCTTTTTCGGCATGCTCGACTAGAAAGTACGCACACTAAAGATCACCATACCCTACATTCGATTTAACAAGTATGTACACTTAGGTTCGCTACACATTTCAATAATCTAGAGACTTCATAATACTAGAAAAATGGAATCTCTAGACTTATAAATAATTATATTGGGACCAGAAGAAACCTCTCACCGAAATTTGCATAAATTGACAAAGTAACTAAAATTCTCCTGACATTCGACCTATACTTAGAATCCTTATTTCTCTAGGTAAATGAAAACCCAAGACAAAATTAAGTTTTTCAATAACATTTACACATATCGACTAAACCTAGAAACCTTTGACACTTATGAAAATAAAAATTTTCACATAAAATGATAATTTTCATAATACGGAATGACATTTTTTCTCCATAAAAAATGATAATAAAATTCACATAAAATGATGATTTTTACTACTTGGAATGATAACAATCTCCACATAAGATAAAACCAATTTCCACGTAGAACGACAACAATCGATCACATAAAATAATAAAACTTAAGAAACGATCAAAAAAATTGAAATCTTATTACTTTAAAAAAAAAAGTTAAAAACTAAATTTGGTTATTGAATCCTCATCAAAATTTTCAATTTGCTAATTACACCCAAATTTAAGATATAAAATGATCAAATAGATTGAAAAGGTGGGGTGCCAATAATGTTTTTTCAAATTAAATGCTAGGATTCATTGTCCACAAATAAAATCTTAAAAATAATTCCAATTAAAATTAACAAGCATTAAAAATACCCAATCATTAAAATTAGAGTCAATCGCACAACTTAGATACGAGTCATGTAATCTTATGGAGTCCTCTTCTAACGCTAGCCCCGTTCCTTTGGGTGACTCAAACAATGTTTAGGTCCCATTTGTATAGCTTAGGACCTAAGTAGTTGTTGTATGTTGTCTATCTGCATGAGTCATATACTTTGTCATTTTTTAGGATAGTGGATCTCATAAAAATATTGAACTTATTTGTATCATTGACTCACAGTTTGTATCAAGACGGTTATGTTCTTTTATAGTAAAATATTTTGTTTTTGTCTCGTGGAATACTTCTTTATTTAGTTGTACACGTTTGCACGTTTTAACTATGATTCATTAATTTATATGTTTTTATGTCGAATATCATGTCATGCCCATTTTTTTATAGTTAAATCATTATTGGCATGTCCATGTTTACTTCATCTATACATCTTATTTTGATAATCATTTTTATTTCTTGCATGCTTATTTGTTCCCTCTGTTTCTTATTGTTATCTTTTTATAGACATTGGTTGATTATGTCTTTTGTCAAATATTAACAAAAAGGGGGATAATAGTTTCCATTTGTATGTATTATCACATTTCAATTTTACATGTACACCATTTAGGGGGAGCAGTACTTAAGGGGAAGTGAAGCAATTAGAATATTAGGTTTTTATATTTAAACACTTTTTTAAAATTCTATCAGGTATTAGTATGTTGGTCATTTTGGGAATGTTTTTTAGTTTATTGGTTTAGAGTAGGTTTTGAATCGTAATTGACAAAGGGGGAGATTGTCAATTTCATACTTTGTCAATCTCGGGATTGTGCTGTTTGTTGTACCAGTTTGCATTTGAAGACATGTGAAGACTCTAGTAAAACTGCTCAACCTCAAATACCTCAACAAAATATTTGAAATGTGTATACACAAAGCCTAAAATGTAATGAGACCACATAAGATCATTCCTCAACATTTAGATGATTGTTAAATCAATTCATATTAGTAAGAATAACTTGCTCCTTGACCTGTTCAATAATCAAAACTTCTAGGAGCCAAAAATGACTTGTTGGAAGCTAAAAATTGCAAAAAAAAAATGTATTTTAGTAATTCTACACCCCTTAGGCCCTTTCATAACACCTTGGTAATAGTTTGGAGATCTCATATTAGTAAGATAAAGGGTATTTTGGTAATTTTACTAAGGCCTCTTGGTATTTTACTAGGGCCCCTAGAAACAAACACCCATCCTTTACCGAGGGCATCGGTGTATCCACCAGAGGGACCGATAGAATAATTCCAATAGTTTAAAATTCAAAAAATATGATCGTTGGAGCTACTAGGGGCCTTAGTAATGTTAGAGTGCCCTCAGTAGGTTTTTATTTACTCACTAACCCCTTTATAAGTTGACCCCTTGGCTCTTTGTTGGTGGGTTTGATGGTTAAACGAAGGCAAACTCTGCAAGATATGCCTCCTTAATACTCATCTTGCCCCAAGAAATCTAAGAATGTGCCTTTCTTTTCCCGTTCAGTACCACCACCTTTTCTTTCGCCTCTACCCTATTAAATGCTAGTTGAGGAGTCTGACTCAAATGACAACCAACCCAAGGGTTATAGTAATTATATCTCTTGATGCTCCTCTCTTAAGAAGCGATCTGTTATTTGTGAACTAAACGTTCAAGTATCCATCGTTTACAAATTCAACGTGTTTGATATGCTTTATAGTATAAATTGTGAAGAGATGAATCATTTTGATGGTTGTGCGATCGGAATCTGGCAGATGACTCTGATGGTCCCAACCCGCACTGATCCGAAGTCATTTTTTATGACTCCCTCCTCACAGTGGCCTGGTACCTACCACAGACACTCCGACGCTCAAGTTAGAGAGGCAGAGAAACAACCATTAGTACTGGTTAGCTTTCGATCTCTCTAGTCCCCCCTTTTAATAATGTCTACTGTGTTATTAACCCCCATCCCTCACCCTAGGGTTTCCCCCTCTATAGGCTGTAATATGGGCTACAATCAATGGGATTTCTACTAGTACAACAAGGTTGCTTACCTAACTGAAATATTCCAGATCGATTGGATATATCTGCAGAGATCCCCTCTGGGATTTTCGGGATTGACGTGCACACAACAGTATTGCAATTTTCTCGAGGCCTGGTAGCCAGACTAGAGAGGTTTCTGCTCTGAGCTGCCCTACTTGCTAGATAGCGTCTCATCAGTTAATCTGTGTCAAGTACCATTTGGCCGGCTTGAACACGTATACGATTAAGATTGTTGCGCAATTATTTTCATTTACAACTACCCCTTCTCGAGGAGGTGCAAGATCTTTTCGTCTTCTATTGACACAATGTTGTTCTCCTACTGGCTACTTAGGCCTTTCATTATTGCACTTGCAATATCCAAATCGAGATATTCAATGCAACGTCATTTTGAATCTCTACCGACGGCTTAGATGGATTCCTCTTCATTTGTATCCGTCCACGTGTCCCTTCGCTTTTTTGCACTACCCCTAATCTACGATGCTTTGACTAGATTCAAATTGTCCTCTCAGGCGTATATACTCCTTTGCCTCTTCTTATAAATATGGGACTTGGTGCATTCTTTGTCTACTATAATGCTAAAATTCTATAAATCCATTTATGTATTTTTCTACGAAAACTATTTCTCTTTCTCATTTTACTTTGCTGTAGCAGTTACCTCTTTGTTTCGAGGTAATTTTTTCTTCTTTTTATCTGTTATCTTCATTTTCCACATTCCCATGGCTGTCACTATATCCCAACTCTGACAAAGCCTGTATATTCTTGCTTCGGTGCACATTCAGGTTGGTAGTGACTTTGATATCCCTGATGACTGTCACTAGGGAGAAATCTTTGTCTACGTCGGCCTTAGTTTCCCTCTTTCTACTTTCCTTAGAGAGGTATTGAGTAAGATAAACCGGTCATTTGGTCAAAATTTTGGGAACTTCTACCGTCTGGTGAAGGCTGTGGAGAAGATAGGCATCACCCCCAATGACTTCATCTCCTGGTACAACCTGAAGGTGATTTCCAATCGACTGGGATTCTACTTACTGTCTTCTAAGAGTGCAGTAGTGGCTCTGACCCCTTCTCTCCCAAGTTCTGATAAAGGATGACATAAAGACCCCCTCTACATTTTTGGGGTTTGGTAATTTGCCCCTGACACTTCTCGTGAGGGATTTAGAGTCCCTCAAACCTTCTAGGATAATGTTGTGTTTAGGTTACTGGCTGAAGTTGCCTCTTTCATTTACTCTATCCATGTTTAGTACTACTTTCTCAACTGCCTTTTTTCTTCTCGTACAGAATCTTTTACTTTGGTGATTACGGAGGCTAGGAAGATACAGTGCAAAGCATCTGAAAATCGGAGGTCAGAGGTAGTGGATCTCTGAACCAGAGCTGTTGAGAGAGTGGTAGTGGACAATTTTCTAGGTGACGTCCCTCGGTTACCTGCACAACAAGTTTCACCTGGCCGAGCTGGTCGTACCATGAAGGGTCTTAATCTACTTTCGTCAACTCTACAACGAAGGGATCCCAGTCATCCAGCTCATCCTTCTAGCGTATGGGGCTCGGGTCATTTAATCCATTCTAAGTGACACGATTATACTTATGAGGTTCAACCTGGGCCCTCCAATGTCATAAACATTGACCTCTCGAAGTTCCTTCTTTCCTCTACTATTAGGGCTATTCCATTACTTGTCCCAACCAAGGTGTGGAGAAAAAAGAAAAGCCACTTATCTTGTGGTACCAGCCATTTTGGGGAGGCTGTGCCGTCTGGGGAACCTGCTACCTTTGCTTTTGTTTCTGCTTCTGCCTCTACTACGGTCACTGCTGGGGCTACTACTGGTGTCGTTGTTATTTTTGAATAGTTTCTTGAGGACATTCAGGTAGAGGTTAGGTAGAGTTTTGCCACCACCAGGAAGGATAGCCATGTTTTTCCTCTTCGACCGCGGAAAAAATGCCAGTTAGTCAGGAAGAGTTTGAAGAGCCCTTCCCATTCTGAGGGGTCTGAGGGTGAGGAGCCCCTACTGCGCAAGACCACTCTAGAAGAGGCTGCCTTTGTGTGGATAGGTCGTGGAGCCTATTTCTGGGATGGAAACAAGAGCAAACTCTTCCACCCCCCTTGCCACGTTCACAATAAAGATTGCGAGATTAAGGACCTTATAACCATTGCTTCCCTGCTTTCCCAGTCCATTTTTCCCATGGATTGGGACGCCGTTGACCGGGCCAATGTTGACCTGGGCTTCAGTCGCTTCGTCTACGACTTTCATCAGATAACTAATGCCCTTCTTGCCCTGCTCAACTACTTTAAGATATCTGTGTTCTAACATACTCTTTCTTACTTCGTAGGCTCACGTGTATGGGACCGTGGCCTTCCTGAAATGGCGTAAGGTTAAAAATCGGGCAACTGTCCTGGCTAGAGAGTAGGATGAGAAAATAACTATGCTTCAAGCTGAGTGGGCCTCTTCTAGCCAATTTCTCTAGGATGCTAGAGAGGAGATGGAGGCTTTGCAGGCATCCAACAAGAGGCTGGTAGATCTCCAAGACATTTTACAACTGGAGTTGACCAGTTACAAAGAGAGAGTGCAACGGAGAGATGCAGAGCTAGTAGAACTCCAAGATAAGGTTCAACAACAAGAACTCGAGCTGAACTCACAGAGAACAAGTGTTGATTCAGTCAGGGTTGTTCAGGCCAAATAGGATGAAGTTGAGACAAGGAAGCTGTTGGGATAACTATAAGCCTAATACTCTCAGCTAATGGATGAATCTTCTACGAAGGCCTACCATAAAGGTTTCGAGGCTACTTGACTTTAGTATGAGGATGAGGAGGGGTACGTGGATGACAAAGAAGACCTGGTTGATGCATACAAGGTAACTCCTATCATGGGATTCTCCTTGGATTGGATGTTATGGGCGCGCTCCCCCTTCCAATTGGATGAGGAATGGAATCCTATTGCAATCCTCAATTGAGCCCTTGGTGATCTTATGGAAGCTAGTGCTACCTTAGAATTGAAATTTGGTCAAGCAGCGGGTTCCACATCTCAGCCTATCGATCCATCCCCTGTCCAACCATCCATTCATATCATCTATGTGAACCAAGACGGAGTCACTGGCCCCTCTAACACAATTGTTAAAGTAGATCCTTCTACTGCCTGATCAACCTTCTACTAATCAATCACCTCATTTGAGTGAAAACTTGTTATCTACTACTGTACTTGTGCTCTCTATACTTATCCTATCTTTCTCTTGTACTTTCTTTTAACTATTAATGGAAAAATCTTTTACACTTACTGTGACTTTTGCCATTTCTTCTTTGTTTCATCACTTCTGCTTTGTTGACTATAGTGTTTATATACAAGCTGGTTGAAACAACCCCTACATACATTAAGCTGTTAAGGGACTTACTACTATTTTGCCTTAACGATTAGCCCATTCAACTGCAAGACTATTTATACATGCTTACACAATGCAAACTGCTTTGTACATTGTAAACTGCTCAAGCATACTGTAAACTGCAAATTGTTTCAAACATACTTGCATACTACATCAATCACCCCCCAGGTTCTACCTTAAAGTGAAGTTTACTTTTGATGGAACTTTTTCAATCTAATGTTGCAAATGGTTCTAGAGCCACTGCTATTGAAGAAGACTCTAACTCTACTTACGTTCCTGGCTGTAAGCTAACCCTGCAAATAGCTATTTGAGCAACTGTCCTTGAAGAAGGCTCTGAGACTTCTCATATTCATAACTATAAAACAATCTGTGCTAAGCTAACCCTGAAAACGACTATCTGAGTCACTGTCCTTGAAGAAGGCTCTGACTCTGCTCATATTCGCAACTATAAAACAATCTGTACTAAGTTAATCCTGCAAACGGATATCTGGGTCACTATCCTTGAAGAAAGCTCTGACTCTACTCATATTTGCAACTATAAAATAATCTGTACTAAGCTAACCCTACAAACGGATATCTGGGTCACTGTCCTTGGATAAGGCTCTAAGTCTACTCATATTCGTAACTGTAAAACAATCTGTACTGAGCTAATCCTGCAAATGGCTATATGAGTCGCTGTGACTCTGCTCATATTTTCAGCTATAATCATTCAACTAACTTTTCTCCTAGTGAACTTGTGGTAGAATAGGACCTCGATTAGCTTCTACTTTACCAATGAGGGCAGGGTAGACACACGTAGGTCCAGACTCCAGTTGGATCCACACAGCTACTGTTACTCATATCAGAGCTGAGCCCCGACGAGCATCTTACTCTATCACTGAAGACAGAGAAGAACCACATAAGCTCGAATCCCGACTGGATTCCACTGAAACATCCTTACAACTTATGACAGAGCAAGACCCTAACCAACTTCTTACCCTACCTATGACGGTAGGAAAGATCCATGTAGGTCTGAATCCCGATTGGATCTACACGGCTATTGTTACTCGTGTCAGAGTTGGGTCTCGACCAGCTTCTCACTCTGCTAATAAAGATAGAGGTGATCCATGTAAGCCCGGATCTCGGTTGGATCGTTCTCTTCAGCTTAGTCCTGCAAATACATCTAAAAGGCAAACACAGCAAAACATTTATTGATAATATCTTTTTAAATTACATGCATTCAATGGTCTAAGTAGTTCTTGATCGGACATTGTGAGTAGGTAATATACTTCCTTCTAGCCCACTCTTGTCATTTTGTAGGACCCTTCCCAATTTGCTCCTAGCTTACCACTGTTAGATTCTTTCATATTCTGGAATACTCGCCTCAGCACTAAATTGTCTTCTTGAAACTGTCGAGGATGAACCCTTTTATTGAAGTATTTTTACAACTTCTTGTGGTAATATTCTAGTATGACTAATGCGATGTCTCACTTTTCTTCCAACAGGTCTAATTCTACAACCTGCTGTTGGCTATTTTTTTTCAAACTGTACTACCTTTGTCCTCACAATGGGAAAGCTATTCTTCATAGGGATCACAACTTCTATTCTGTAAGCCATGGCAAATGGGGACATTCCCATGGACGTTTTAACAGTTTTCCTATAAAGCTCAAAAAATTCCATGCAAGACTGACGTTTACCTCCCTTTGGCTTCTCATAACTTCTTCTTCAAAATGTCTAGCAGCACTTTGTTTGTAGCCTCAACTTGCCCATTACCCTGGGGGTACTAGGGTGTAGAGAACACCTACTTTATCACATAATCATTGCAAATATCTCTTATCTGTTCCCCTATAAACTGCCTTTTGTTATCGAAAATTATAGTGCGCGACAAGCCGAATATGCAAATAATGTTCTCCTAGAGGAATTTTTGGACTTTTTGCTATTGAATTTTGGCCAAAGGGATCGCTTCTGCCCACTTAGTGAAATAATCTGTCGCTACCAACAAAAAGGTTAGATTGCTTGATGCCCGAGGCAATGGGCCTACTAAGTCAATCCCCCACTGGACGAATGACCACGGGTTGATGAGGGAGTAAAGCTATGCTGTTGATTACTGAATTATCTTCCCATGCCTCTGGCAACTATCACAATGCTTGACATACAATGCGGCATCAAGTAAGGCCAGAAGTACCCTTGAAAAAGTACCTTATGCGCTAAAGTTCTCCCTCCTAAATGGTTTCCACAGTCACCATCACGAGTCTTTTTCAAAACTTCCTTCGCTTCCTCTAGAGCTAGGCAGTGCAGAAGTGGCCCCCCCACGAACTTTCAGTACAAAGTTCCATCTAGAACCGTGTATCTTTCTGCTCTATTCTTGACTTGCCTAGCCTCCTTCGGGTTGTTGGGAAACTCCATGTGCCGTAAGTAGGCTAGGATCAAGCTTATCTACCCTTGATCTCCTTCAACTATTATCAAACTGGGCAACCTAAACCTGTCTATTGACAGGCGTTCTTGGTAGCACAAAAGTAGTTCTCTCTTGTTCTATCTGACCAACATCGAGGCGATTAAACCAGAGCATCTACATGCCTATTATCTACCTGTGGTATGTGCTCAACCTTTATGTCTCCCGCCCAATGCATAACAACTTTGATTTTTTCAAGGTAGAGCTGCATCCGTGGATCCTAGGCCTCAAATGTCCCATTGATTGGCTGACCACTAATTGTGAGTCATTGTAGACCGTGGCTTCTATTACCCCCAGACCTGCTAAGGATTCGAGGTTGAGCAGCATTGCTTCATATTCCTCCTTGTTATTCGAGGCCTTAAATCCTAGGAGCACTACCTTCTCTATCTTTGCTCTATCCGGGGTGATCAATACTATTCTGATGCCAGATCGCTCACAATTAGATGATCCATCTACGTAAACCTTCCACTTTAATTTGCTCTACAACTTTTGCTCGTCCTCAACCTGCTCTAACTCTTCTACCAACAGGTCTACTATTTATTCCACTAGGAAGTAGGCCAAGAAGTCAACTACTTCTTGGTTTAACACCAAAACTCTGGGTTTGAACTCAAGGACAAACTTCACTAATTGCACCACCCACTTTACCATCCTGTCTGATCCTTCTTCTTTGCCCAGCATAGACTTCAAAGGAAATTCTGTGATAATTTGCACCTAATGTGCTTCGAAGTATGGTCGCAGGAGCATTACCGTATAAACCAGGATTAACCTTACTTTATTGAGTCTCGTATAATGCATCTCTACTTCTGTAAAGGTCTTTCTCAGAAAGTAAATGGATTATTCTCCTGTTATCCCAATTCTGACCAGGACTAAGCTGAGGGCATGCTCAGAAGTGGCCAAATACACCTCGAGTTCTTCTTCCACCTCTAACTTGGAAATTATGGGTGGCTTGCCAATGTATATTTTCAATTTTGAGAATACTCGACATTCTTCTGTCCATTCAAACCTGAAATACCTCTGCAATAACTGGTATAAGGGCTTACACTTATCGGAAGATCTGGTTATAAAAGGATTCAAGGAAACTATTCTTCCTATGAGCTTCTAGACTTGCTTCTGGGTTTTTAGGAAGGGCATCTCTAATAGCACTATGATCTGCTCTAGGTTGACTTCGATTTCTCTCTTAGTGACTCCCCAAGATTTTCTTTGATGCTAATGCAAAAGTACATTTTTTTGGGTTGAGCTTCATTCCCACCTTCCTTATTCGGGAGAAGACTTCTTCTAGATCTCTAACATGGTCTCCCTTCTTTCTTATTTTAACTAACAGGTCGTCTATGTATACCTCCGCTATTTTTTCCAACAGATCTCTGAACAGCTCTGTCGCTAACCTCTAGTAAGTGGCCCTTACATTTTTCAATCCGAAAGGCATCACCTTATATCAATAAAGCCCCTATTCTGTAATGAATATCGTTTTCTCCTGATCTTCCAAGGTGAGTTGTATTTGGTTGTAGCCTGAGTAACCGTCTATAAAGGATCATGTTTCGTGGCTAGAGGTCGCATCCACAAGCTGGTCTATTTTTTTTGCATTGAAAAACTATCCTTAAGACAGGCTTTATTTAAATTCGTAAAGTCTATACAGACCCTGACTTTCCCATTCTTCTTGGGTACGACCACAATGTTTACAATTATAAACCCAGCCCTGATCAACCTGTTCACCTCATCATTTACCATTTTTCTGAATCGTGGCGCTAGTCATCTTGTATTCTACTTAACTAGCTTGTAGGTTGGCTCAACATTCAAGTGATGACAAATCACCTTTGGACTGATCCCTGACATTTTTTTGATAGACCAAGCGTAGACGTCTCGATTTTTCTTTAAGCATTCCATTATCTCCTCCAACTTTTCCAACTCTAGCTTCGCTTCTACACCTACCCATTTTCCCTCTCCTACATCTACTATCTGAATACCTTCCAGGCATGGGGGTCCACCAAGCTTGACCTCTCCTCACTGTAATTGCTATTGCTGCACTCTATCCTCTGATGATTCTTTCCTACTTAACACGCACATTTGCTACACTACTTGGTCACCTCGTACATCCCACATCCCCTACTGTGTAAGGAATCGAAGAACTTGATAATAGGTAGACGGAACCACTCTCATCTCGTGTGTCCACTACTTTCCCAAAATGGTATTATACGTATAACTTGCTTCGATGACCACGAACCTGGTCATCAAGGTCACTGGCCCTGTTCTAACTAGTAACACTATCTCCCCCCAAGGGTGCTCTTGTTGGGGCAAGCATGTTCCTACTGGGACAAGCATGTTCCTACTAAGGCCCATTTTTAAAAAGGCTGATGCATACAAGATGTCCACCGAGTTGCCACTATCTACTAGCACCGTCTTAAGCAAGAAGGTGCCAACCTGCAAGGTTATTACCAACGCATCATAATGGGGTCTTGCCACCTCTTCCAGACCTTTCTCAGTGAACGCTACCGTTTGCTCCCCAAAAGGTTCCAGCTCGGTAGGCCCACTCCTCATTGTAAAAATGTGAGTCAGATGCTCAGCTCTCATTATTTTCACTTTCTCACTGGTTTTGGCTTGCCTAGACTTACTATTATTCATTCTAAGGACAACGTGTATCACAACTACCCTTCCATCCTACCCTCCTACGGACGATTGTTCTACCCTACGATCCTTGTCTTGAAGCATGTCCTCCCTTTGTCTTCTAGGCAAGTCTCTTAGCTTGTCCTGATCTGCCAACTTTCGCAAGAATCTCCTCAAAACTTGACATCTATTGGTGGTGTGGGCTCGCACCTCGTGATACTCATAATACCTCTCACTTTTATTGATCTGATCTCGAGGAAGCAACGCAGGCCATAAAAAATGGTTCGTGAGCAATCAGGGACAATATTTTACTAAGAGGTGTAACGAAATATGTCCTAGTCCTTTTTTGTTCCCCATCTTGCTCACACGACATCTTCCTATCTTGTTGTTGTGGTTGGTGTTGCATGTTAGGCTTTTCCACAGTGTATATGACCTTGCTCCTTCTTGTTGAACTTCAAGGATCATCCTTTAAGCGGATGTACTTTTTCGCTCTCTCGAATAATTCACTCAAAGTCTCTAGCCTCTTCTTCACAAGGGATCTATACAACCTTGAATTAGAGAGTAGGGAATTTCTAAACACCACTACTACCATTTACTCATCACAACTCTTAGTGACATTGCTTCTCCCCTGAACTTCCTGTGAATTTCCTGAGGCTCTCGCTTGATCCCATCCTCATGCTTAGTAACGCATCAACATCTCCTCCAATCTTTCTCTTGTTGATGTACCGTGCAACGAAGGCAGTACAGAGCTCTTCAAACGAACTAATAGATCCACATGGAAACTTGTGGAATCAAATCAGAGCGGTTTCCTACAAACTTGAAGGAAAAAATCTACACATCAACCTCTCTTTCTCTTCTCACAATGAGAACATTTGCTGGAAGTGAACCAAATGCTCCACCGAGTCCTTCGTCCCGAAATAAGGGAATCGCGGTGGCACAAACTTCTTTAGAATTTCTTTGACTATAATTTCTGCTAAAAAAGAAGACTTTTGGATTCCCCAAATAGCTTGTGCAGTTGCTATGCAGACGTTAGCACTCTTTATCATTTCTTTTTCCTTTTTAATCATCTCTCTAACCTCTTCTCTAATTAAACTTGCTACGGGTTTAGTTCGAGTGGCTGTCGTAGCAACCTCTATTCCATCTTCTCTTGTGGGGATTAATAACGGTGTGCTTCCTTCTGTACTAGAAGCATGGCCATCTTTACTTGTTACTTAAAGATCCTTCGGCATGCTGTCTCGTTCCACCTGTTGCCGGTCATCGAGACGTTGACTCAAGTTCTAATTCTATTCTATCAAATCATCCATCCTCTTTTGCATCTCCTCATGCTATTTTCTCATAGCTTCTAACATTGTCAGAAGCTACGCGTCTGTGGTGGGAGCCGTTGGTAGAGGCGCATTGACTTCATTTGTTTTTGTGGATCTCAGCATTGTTTCAACTGAAATCAATTTGCTATTGGTGTTCCCATGGATGGCACCAGTTGTGTGCGGTCGAAATTCGATGAATGACTCTGATGGTCCCAACCCGCATTGATCCGAAGTCGTTCCTTGAGCCTCCCTCCTCGCAATGGCCTGTTACCTACCTAGACACTCCGACGCTCAAGTTAGAAAGGCACAGAAACAACCATTAATACTGGTTAGCTCTCGATATCTCTAATCTCCCTTTTAATAGTGTCTACTATGCTATTTAACCCCTATCCTTCACCCTAGGGTTTTCCCCTTTATAGGTTACAATCATAGGATTTCTGCTGGTATGGCAGGGTTGTTTACCTAATCGAGATATTCTGGATCGATCAGATTTATCTGTAGAGACCCCCTCCGAAATTGACGTGCATGCAACAATATTGCGATTTTCTTGAGGCCTAGCCTGGCTTGCCTAGTAGAATTGACTTTGCTTAGTGTTGTGTTGTCCTGCTAGGTCTCTGCTTTGACCTATCCTGCCTACTGGATAGCGCCTCATCAGCTGATCTGTGTTAGGTACCACTTTGTCAGATTCTATACGTATACGACTAAAATTGTTGGGAAATTATTTCCCTTTACAGTAGTGATGTCTATCCTATGCATGTGTTCAATTTCTATGCAAGTGACGAAATCTGAGTATGATCTTCTATCTCTTGTTGTCACCGTTTTCCATTTTTGGTCATCTCTTTGCACAGTGATCACCCCTCACACCATTGGTCGACTTATAAGGGTCCCTATCACTGATATGCCTATGCCCGTGATGAAATCTAACTACTTGCTTTGGCAGAAACAACTCCAATAAGTGTTATGTGGTCCCAACAACCGACTTTGATGGTCCAAATGTAGTATTTGCTCAACATGCATGCTCACTCCCTTGCGAATCTTGTACAGTATTTTCTTGCGAAACCTATACCCTTGTGTTGGCAATTCTACTGAACTGGCATTCCACCAATATAATTTTCTATATTGTGTGGCCCAAGAAATTCCCATGTGCTTATCGACGTTCATCCTTTTGCTTATCATTTTGATGGCACAACCTCAATCTAAGAAGGGTCTTAGCTTTGTTCATCTTATCTCTCTTTTCGCTTTTGAGTGTCACCTTGGAGCCAGCCTTTCCTATATGATTTCAACGAAAACGTTTGGCAACACGAATCTGACCAACATACTCAAAATGGTCGTCCTACCCTCTACTTCGTCTCAGCCACCTTCCCCTTCTTCAGATGAAAAGTCCCCACCTTTTCGAAGATTCTAGAGTCTTTCTTTGCACATTTTGGCCTGGAGTTCGACATTGAAGCTCACTTGTCCGGACTTGAGTGCCAGCAATAGGCCCTTGGCAAACAACAACATCAGATTCTTGAGTCCCAAAACTGAATGAAACAACATACTATTTGGCTCAAGTTGTGGATGAAGAAGATTCAACACTATTTTCGTTGTCTCATTTAGTCCTGCGGTCCTATGACTCCTTCTCCAAACGCAAATCCCGCTAACTTGGGTGACTCTAGTGACATGTAGGTTTCACATGTTCTTTTTAGAGTATAGGTAGTTTTTTCTTATGTTGTAGTCAATTGTTTGTCTGTTTGAGTCTTGTTCTTGTATTATCGACTCACATTTTGTAATCTAAACAATTATTTATGTTCTTAATCGTAAAATCTTTTGCTTATTTTTCTTGTGCATTCGATCGCTTATTTGCATATCTTTTATTGTTTTGCACACATATGCATGATATGACATTGATTTCTTTAGTTATATTCCTTATATATGTCATTTATCATGGCATACCTATACTTTATAGTTATATTAGTTTTGGCATGTCTTTATTTGCTTTCGCCATGTATCTTGCTCTGATAGTTAAAATTATTATGTATATGCCTATTCTTTTCTCCTATACTTATTGATATATATCTTGTATTGACATTGGGTTGATTGTAAATTTTGTCAAATACTAATAAAAAAAAGAGAAAATATTATTTTCACCCGTATGTACTGTCTCAATTGCATTTTACAAGTAAACCATTCAGGGTGAACAATACTTAAGGGGGAGCGAAGTAGTTAGAATATTAAATTTTTATTTTTAAATACTTTTGTAAGATTCTAATCGGGTGTAAATTGTGTTGGTCATTCTAGGAATGTTTCCTAGTCTTTTTGGTCAAGTTTAGGTTTTGTTTCGTAATTGACAAAAAGGGAGATTGTTAGTTCCATATTTTGTTAATCCCGAGATTAATATTGAGTGTTAGATTGATTTGCCATTAAAGACATATGAAGACTTTGCTAAAATTGCTCAACCGCATGCACCTTAACAAAAAGCTTCAACGTGTGTGCACAAAACCTAAAAGGTAATGAGACCACCTAGACCTTTCTCCAACACTTAGATGATTGATAGGCGACCCATATTGATTAGAAAAACTCTTTCCTTGACCCGTTCCTTCATCAGACCTTTGGGAAATCAAATTTGGTCATTTAGAAGATATTAAAATTTTGACCCACCATCCTCTTTCCTTTTTATATAGGTAAAATCTACTACACTTTCGAACTGTTTCGTCATCGAACTTCCCAAACGTCGTTTTGATTAAAAATGACAAAAAGAGTATTTTGATCACCTACTTATGCCATGGCCCACCCTTAGTGGAAGTTTAAGGATGTTTTACATAGTAAGATCCATTAGATCCCCGAACAGCATGTCAATTGGAGTTACCGTTTGAAAGTTATGGCCAAAATTCCCATCAATGGCATTTTTGTAATTTTAAAGGTGCTACCTTTGGGATTAACGGTGCCACCGTTAGTGCTCAACGGTAATATTTTTTTACCATAGAGACATGAAATCCCTTTTTTCTCATATAAACCAACTCTAGTTCATTTTTGTTGGTTAATTCAAACACTAGAGAAGAAACCCTCTCATCTCCTACCCTTTTCATAAATCTCTTTAGCCATGGAAGGTCCCATTCTTATGTAAGAATACCATTTACCTAAGTATCTCCTATTTTGAACCACTTCATCTATCTACCCTTGCTTGTACACACATTGGCATATCTCAATGGAGCTTGAAGCATCCTCTTGAAGCAATAAGCACATTGGAATGAAGATAACATTCTCAAGGACATGAAGAACTCGATCAACGAATTGGAAAATCAATCAAGTTAGGTCAGGTCCTTATGAGCATTTTTGTTAGTTATTTTTCTTTAACGAAAAAGGTTCTTAGTTCCATCAAAATCAAACTCTTGAAAGAGTTGAGGACTCTACTCAAGAGTACAAAGTTGTGGATTTTCGAAGGACAAAATCTACAAGTTTGAGGAAGAAGTGTTATTCTCAAACCATAGGTTTAGATTTAGCTTTAAAAAATCTTTGTAAGGCTTTGAGGTGAACCATAAACCTCGTATGATAATAGAACCCAAAACCCTAGAATAAGACACTTAGTAGTAGATGAAGACAAGTAGTCGAACCACCATAAATCGATTGTCTCCTTTTACGACTATGCATGGTGCTCTATTTTGAATGAATGACATGACTTGCATATTAAGTGTTTGATAAAATACCTCTTTCATATTTTATTGTTATATGCAATACCATGAATCAATTAAAATTAACTTTATGCATATCTATGTATTTAATCATTTTAGCATAATCAAGAGACCTAGATTAGCTTTGTGTGGTGCATATAAAACAAAATTTTTATCTTACCTATTCACCCCCTCTAGGTTTAAACACAGTGCAAAGTCTGAAATTTCATATCCCTCATCTCATACGTGATCCATTATTATTGAAGAAATCCATTATATCACATGTTCGCTGTGATATATGATCTTTGGGCGATATGACTTTTTAAGGGAAGAAAATCTTGGCCAATTTCAAATTTCTAATTAATTGGGATAATTATTTTTAAATCCTCTCAATCAATAACTTTTTTCAGTTCCTTGATTTGAGTTATAAAAAGAACTAAATTATAAATTAAATTAAGATAATAACTCTTGGTGGATTTAATTTCCTTGGATACTTTCCAATTAAGAAGCTTTTCTAATTTCAATTTAATTGTTTTAATATTTGTTTTCAATTCTGCAATCTTTTTCTAAAACTTTTGCAGAAAATTAGGTTGAATAGTTAAATATTTTTCCTACGCTAAAATTGATCTGTTATGAATCTTTCTCCCTGAAAATTGATCTTTGTGCTATCAAGTTAAGTTATTTAAATTTTATTTGTTTGGAAGACCCTAATATCTACATATGACTTTGCAAAAATATATGAACAAATTGACGTCGTTGTCGAAGAGATTGAGCTCTACAGTTTTTAAAAAAATCATAGGATTAATATTTTACATTTCTGTTTAATTTTCTATTTACTTTAATACCAATAACTACTATTTGTTTCTAGTGCAGAGATAGATAACAAAAGCTTTTGCTTCATAACAGCGCAGGTACTTAATACCTTGACACAGTAAACCTATGGAAAATTTCCATGCACAAACTTTCTATTTTTAAGAATTTCTCAAATAGTGCAACAAGTTTATTTTTCGATTCTTCTTTAAAAAAAAAAATTTCCCAACCAAATTTTTTATTTTTGGCTCTGCAAAATCATAAGAGAAACAACATTGGGTGTCTAAGGAAACCTAGACAACTCAATAGTTTTATTGTGGTACGATGTTTGTATATCACAACGTGGTCATCTACTAGAGTTGGCAAAACATATTTTTTCTATAGGCCTATGAATCATAATAGATTGCAACTTTTTTTTTTAATTTGAAAATTTTGAAAATATTTTGAATTCTAATAGTTCAGTTTGTTAGATGGAACAACTAGGAAATTCAGAGTTTCTTTTTCTTTTTTATTAGGATTAGTTAGCTACTTTTGAACTTTAATTTAATTTATTCTAGAAATGCCCAAATTGTAAAAGATTCATGGAAGGAGGACAATGGGACTTAACTGTTTAAGCCCCTCGAATTCTTACATCGAAATTGGTATAGATGTCCCAAGTCGACTCAACTAGATCACCCCCCATTTTGAAGGGGAGGTAAGTTTCTCCATCCTTGTGAATCTATTGCAAATGGGTTTCTGATTGTTTTTGCTTATTATAGTTTTCACACATCGATTGCATTATTTTAGTAAAGGGCACCCCTACAGAGTGGACATTCAATAAGATAAGGATCAAATTTCTTCATTGATTCCTTACTCTTTATTGAATCACTCAAATCAACCCAAATAATAATTAAAATTTAGTAGACTTGGACTTTAGGGCCCTCCAGGTGAAACTCATTTCAAGTTGCCCCAATTGTTGTTCTTGACCTTAATTAGTTCTTAAGAATAATCTTTCCCTGATTTACCCTGTTGTATGAGGAGAATAGACTACATCTATTCTAGATTAGAGTGATTTAAGAGTGCCTTTGCTACGCATTACGTGTCAACTCTTATCTCAAGATCAGATTGGCCAAGTTTGGTTTCAGATAATATGGTTGGAATATTTGATTCGTTGTTTCTAAATAGTTAGGAGCTGTCTAGCTTTTACCACCTATAAAAAGTCAATTAGATTATTTGATCATGTCTATGTATGCATTGGTATATGCTCGGTGGACGTAATCTTGAATACGACATTCTACCATTGGACTCCAAGATTCAGAGAACTCTCTCTTATATATGTAGAACCCGAGGTACTAGGTTTGTTGAGCAAAATATGGAAAACAATCAGTGTAACCCTATTAATAGAGTAAACAATCATGGTAACCCCGATGATAAAGTGAAGATCCTGCTAGCAAGAAAAAACTAGTAGCTCTCAAATCAATGCATCATTCCTCTAGTATAGTTCTGCCTAAAGTAGAGGTAGACAATGTAAACACCCCAATTTGATCGGGCCCCTACTCGAAAAGGACCCAAAAATATCATATTTTCAATAAAATTCGTTAATGGGCCCAAAAAGCCCAATTTGCCAAACTGTGGCATTTTTATCAATCCGAATATTCCTAAGACCCCGAAAAAGATTAATGAATTTAGAATAAGACTTGAGATACCCACCACCTTCCTTATCTTTCACCATTCTACCCGTGAAATCGAATTACCCCAAACTCGCTTAAAGCCCATGAATTCCCAACTCCAAAAAATTCATTTCTCACCTTATCCAACCTAACCTAAACCTAATTCCATATTGCCCAAATCCTAAAAACCACCAACCACTAAGTCCCATCCTAAAATAAATCCTACCTGAAAGCGCCTTCTATCCACGGGGTGCGCGGATCTGCTTTTGACCCTTGAGGTTTGGGAGTCGCCACCTAGTTGTTAAGGTCTAGGAACCAAACTGACTCTAAAAAAGGCAAACTAATCTACGAAAGAGAAAAAGAGTCTGGGGATCACGTTACGGGGTTGGAAGGTGTTAGGCACCAACCCCGCCCGGCCAAAGTCGGTCTCTACAAACTTCCCAAATAAATCACATTGCTAAAAACCTAAATAAAAAAAAAAAAAAAATTTTATACCTTTCCGATAGCAAGGATTTTGCTCCCTCAGATCTGACAAAAATAGCTCCTTGTACTGTACTCCCTTGCTTCGTTCTGTCTCCGGATTTGATTTTGGATCTCCGAGATCAAGGTATCTCCTTATTTTTGAATCTGAACTCTTCAAGTTCGTTGTGGATTTGGGGGTGTTTTTGGAGGGCTTTTAGGTGTTTTCTAGGCTAAAATTGAAGAAGGGATGTTAGGTAAGGAGTTGGGACTCCAAAACTAGGGTTTATGGGAGGCTATGGGGGCTTCTAGACCTGCTTCTCTTAGGGTTTATGATTTGATACGAAAATAGGGTGTGGGGACCTCTATTTATAGAATTTTTTAAGGGTTGATTTGGATAGAGTTAGTATTTAATTAGAGTTGTGTTTTAGTTAGACTTGTTTTAGGTAGAATTGTGTTTTAATTAGAATTGTTTTAGGTAGAATTATTTTTAAGTTAGAACTCTATTAGATTGAGTTATTATTTTATTAGAACTCTATTATGACTTTTGGTCTTATTTGATTGACTTTTAATGTTTTGACTTTAGTCTTAATTGATTGACTTTTAATATCTTGACTTCGGTCTTGCTTAATTGACTTTAATTTTGACTTCAATTTCACTTGATTGACTTTAATACCTTGACTTCAGTCTTGCTTGATTTAATTTTAATTTTTGGAGAACCCCCCTCTAAAATATCTTTAATTCTTTGGACCCCCAAATGGAGGGGTCCTTAAAGAAATATCCCACGAACCCTCAACAATTTTACTTGAAAGCCCGATTGATCGATTTTTTTAATTCAAAATTTTAAATTAATTTCATCAATGTTTCACTTTAATTATTTAATGTTTTATTTATTAATTTCCAATTTTTTTATTATGAAAATTGTGAAATTACCATTTTGCCCCCAGATAGGACTTTTCACGTTTTAAGTCGGTTTTTAATGTTCTCGGATGTTTTAGAATCGATTTTTCGTAAGGAATTCAATGAAAATATTAGTTTGTGTCATTTATAAAATTTTTTATGTGAAATGGTCATGAACTTTATGAGGGGCATTTTCGTAATTTTATCAAATTCTGTTAAAATTGGTGAAATGATTTATTTGGTTTCGATTTGTTATTTTATGTATTTGAGAAAGTTTTCCTAAGCGTAACGTAGGCTCTAGGGTTGCTTTGAGATTAGGGGTATTTTGGTAATTTGATCAATTTTTAGTGATTTTTATCGTGAAGCTTCTTTTTGGTCTGCAAGATGACGATTTCTATGTTTCTGGGGTCGTATTTTCCAAGCGTAGCGTGGTTTCTAAGGTTTTGTCAATTCAAGATACCTCATCCGGATTTCTGAAACATATCTGGTAACAAAATAAAGCAATGGAATACACATCCATCATTGGGAATCATTGCTATCAGGTTGACGAGTTGATTAATCAGGCAAGTGCAAAAATGGGGTGTCTACAAATGATCCTCTTTGGCAGAGGGTTGAAGCAAACTAGATAGCAAATCTATTTTGGTAGATAATGTGATATCTGAATGCCAAAGCTAGTGACAGTTCATTGTACAGCCTGATTTAGCAATTCGTCGAGGTGTTCGGATCCTTGAGCGTAAACTCTCCCCGAATTAAAAAGGTTGTCAGGTCCTTGAGTGCAAACTCTCGCTGACGGTGTCAGATCCTTGAATTTTAGAAAATTCTCCTTAACTAATGTGACAACTGTGCAAGTGTGTGATTTAAAATCTAAGTATAATGTAAGCATAATCTGAGTATAAACTGAGCATAATTTGAATATAAACTGAGCATAAACTAAGCAAAATTCTGAGAAAACCCTTGACAGTAACTGAACATAATTTCGAGAATACCCTCGGCGGTAACTGAGCATAGTTCCAAGAAAACCCTTGACGGCATCTGGAAATAGTTCCGAGAAAACCCTCGGCGGCATCTGAGCATAATTCCAAGAACACCCTTGGCGGCATCTGAGCATAGTTCCGAGAAAGCCCTCGGCGGCATCTGAGCATAATTCCAAGAAAATCCTTGACGGTACCTGAGCATAATTCCAAAAAACCCTTGGCAGTATCTGAGCATAGTTTTGAGAAAACCCTCGGCGGTAACTGAGCATAGTTTTGAGAAAACCCTCGGCGGCATTTGAGCATAGTTCCGAGAAAACCCTCGGCGGTAACTGAGCATAGTTCAGAGAAAACCCTCGGCAGCATCTGAGCGTAGTTCCGAGAAAACCCTTGACGGTAACTGAGCATAGTTCCGAGAAAACGCTCGGCGACATCTGAGCATAATTCCGAGAAAACCCTCGGCGGCATCTGAGCATAGTTCCGAGAAAACCTTCGGCGGCATCTGAGCATAATTCCGAGAAAATCCTCGGCGGCATCTGAGCATAGTTCCAAGAAAACCCTCGGTGGCATCTGAGCATAGTTCCGAGAAAACCCTCGGTGGCATCTGAGCAAAATCCAAGATAACCCTTGGCGAAACTGAGCAAAATCCAAGATAACCCTTGGCGGTAACTAAGCAAAACTGGCAGAGGAATGAATGAATTTTGGGAAAGAATGAACGAATTTGGAGAAAACTGATTAGAACGAATCGGAGAACGAATAAATCTAGAAGATAATGAATCTGGAAGAGAAATGATCGATTCCAAGAATGATTGGATCTGAAAAAGAATCTGGAGAACGAAATAATGCCATATTTCCTATGTGAGATCCAAAATGCTTTTGTTTGAACGTCAAGGATTTATCAAAAAGTTTTATGAATTTAAAACCTGAGTTTTTATTTCTTTTGAACCTCAAAAGTTTTTTGAAAAAACTGTTATCAAGAGGGTAACCTTAAGTTTGGGGTTCCTATTATTTTTTAAGATTAACATTACTCGAAGACAAAATGCCCCTAGTTTGACAATGTACGTGGCATTGAAGATAATTGAACACATCATGCAAAAATTAAAAAAAATGCCCCTATTATAAGGGGGAAAACTTACAAGAAGAAAAAATAAAAAAAAGAAAATGCCCCTTGTATGAAGGTTTGAAATAATTGATTACCACAAGCGCAATAAAGACTCAACTTTTAATTTTGATTAATTTTATTGAAGGTTTGTGAGTCAGGCTCAAGAGTACAAAATTATTTCCTTTCGAGTTTCATCATAGAATTCACCCTTATCTCCCTTGGTTCACTTGGGGGAATAAAAATTTTCAGATCGATCGTAGACAAGATACTTGTGGCTTCTGAGTTTATGCCTGGTTTAAGTTAAGTATTGACCTTGATTATTCGGACTTCTGATATTTCAGCTCAGACCGCTCTCAGCTTGGGATTTTCTTCTATTTTTCTTTGTTGCTCTAACTTTTGCCTAGATCGCCTTTTCAGGTTTTCAATCTAGCGAGCTTGCTCTAGCTTTTGCCTAGATCGCCTTTTCAGGTTTTCGATCTAGCGAGCTCTTCTCTTTTTTTTCTTGGCTCTGATTGTTGCCAAAGTTGTCTTTTAAGATTTTCAACCTTGCGAGCTTGCCTTAATTTTTGCCTAAGTAGCCCTTTTCGGGTTTTCAACTTAGCAGGCTTTATCATTCCTTATCTTCTTTTTCTCCTCCAAACTTCTAGAGTTACTATCTGATCATGCTCTGCTATCTTCCTTGACTTTTCGCACGGTACTTAGGAGGACTTTCATGGGTAGGCTTAGGACTGGGTATAAAAAGAAAGGGATTTTGAGGCTCAAAAACCCAAATGCCCCTTGTGTGACATTTTCTTTTAAATTATTTTCTTTTTCCTTGAATTTTCTTCCCCACTTTGACAATTTTTTCTTTTGAATTTTTTTCTTTTTAGATTTTTTCTTTGTCGGGGAATCTATTTATTTTTTATTTTGATATGGTCGGGCCTGAAGTAACTTCTCAGGTTGCCTACGTACCCCAGAATTTTGGGATCAGACCAAAACGTAGTTCGAACCTTCCCTCCCTTAAGTTAGGTGATCAGGCTAAGAAATAAAAGGCACAATATTTTTTTTTGAAAAGGCTGCAAAGGGCTGAGAAAAGAGATAATGAACTGGGTAGCAGGGAAATTGATTCGGCCAAAGATGGTCTCCTTCAATGTAGTACTGTTTGATCTGGTCAAGGTTGGTTGGTTCTAGTAATTCGATTCCATCATGATCTTGAAGTCTGACAACTTTTCCTGGTAATATTTCTTTGACGATGAATGGACTTCCTCAATTTGGTTTGAACTTCCCCCTAGGATAAAAAATAGGTGCCCTGTTCTCTTTGAGTACTAAATCCCCGACTTGTAAGTGACGGGCCTTGATTTTCTTGTCAAACGCACGGACGACTCTTCTTTGATAAGCTTGCATGTGGTACAATGCTCTTAGTCGTTTTTCTTCGATCAAATTCAATTCTTCATACCGTTGGCGAACCCAATCTGCTTCTTACAATTGACTTTCTAACAAAACCCTGAGAGATGGAATCTCCATTTCAACTAGCAAGACTGCGTCCATGCCATACACTAAGGAGTAAAGAGTAGCTCCGGTGGAGGATCGAATTGAGGTTCGATATGCCCATAATGCAAATGGTAGTTTTTCTGACCAATCTCGATGTGACTGACACATTTTTCTGAGGATGGTCTTAATATTCTTATTAGCTGCTTCAACTGCTCCATTAGTTTGAGGGCGGTAAGGAGATGATTTATGGTGTGAGATTTTGAACTTTGAACACAATTTGATAACCTCAGCTTTGTAGTGCGACCCGTTATCAGAGATCAGCTCCGAAGGTACCCCGTATCGACTGATGATGTTCGTTTGAATAAACTTTGCAACTCGTGACGTAGTGAGGACAGCATAAGAGGCAACTTCAACCCATTTGGTAAAATAATCGATGGCAACTAGAATGTATTCGTGCTCGTTTGATGCCTTGGGCGATATTTTACCAATAATGTCAATTCCCCAGACTGAGAATGACCATGGTGAAGTCAGACCCACTAATTGAGATGGTGGCACATGTATAAGATTCGCATGTATTTGGCACTTATGACAGGTTTTGACCATGTGATGACAATCTGTTTCCATCGTGGGCCAATAGTATCTTTGTCTCATAATCTTCTTAGCTAACATTTTCCCACTCATGTGAGGGCCACATTCTCCTGAATGTAGTTCAATCATTATCTGTTCAGCTTGATCTTCATCAACACACGACAAGTGAATCCCATCATAAGACCTTTTGTATAAGCTTCCCGCGCACATGATAAATTGAGACGCTAATCTTAGTAGGGTCTGTCGTTCCTTCCTCGATGCTTCTTCCAGGAATTCTTGTTTTTCCAACACTCTCTTTATATATGTGTACCACGGCTTTCCATTGGGTAGTCGAGTAGAAATGTTGATCTGATGATAGTATGCGGGTTTGTCTTTGACTTCAACAATAATCGACCTTAATTCCATGCCAGGGGGTAAATGGATCATTGAAGATAAAGTTGTTAAGGAGTCAGCAAATCTGTTATCTTCCCTTGACAAGTGATGGAACAAGATAACTTTAAACTTACTATCTAAGTTTAACAAATACTCATGGTAAGATTTCAACTTTTCATCCCTAGTCTTCCATTCTTCCAATGACTGATGTATGACCAAGGCTAAATCCCCAAAAATCTCAATTTCTGTAATGTATAAGTTCAAAGCAGCTTCGAGCCCCGCAATGCACGCCTCATATTCAACCGTGTTATTAGTGTTCGAAAAGGCTAACTTAATAGCGATAGGAATGTGGCATCCTTCCGGAGAAAACAAGACTGCCCCTATTCCATACCCATTTTGATTGGCGGCTCCATCAAAGTACAATTGCCATGTTTGGTTCTGCGGTTTTTCTTTAACGTGCAAGATGTTCTCATCTGGGAATTGATCGACAGACTTTATTCCTTCTACTACAGGGTGATATGCCAAGTATTCTGCTACAGCTCTCCCTTTGAAAGACTTCTGTGTAACATGCGTGATGTTAAACTCTGATAGCAATAATAACCATCGCGTGGTTCTCCCTGTCAACGCCGGCTTCTCGAAAAGATACTTGAGAGGATCCATCCGAGATAATAGGATAATTGAATGAGATAGCATATAGTGCCGGAGTCTCTGAGTAGCCCATACCACTGCTAAGCAGGTTTTCCCCAAGGATGAATATTTTCGTTCATATTCTAACACCTTCTTGCTAATGTAGTAGATGGCCCTTTCTTTGCGAGTATCTTTGTCATACTATGCAAGCATGCATCCCATAGCTTCTTCTGTGACTGACAGATAAAGAAGAAGTGGTTCGCCCGGTGTGGGTGAAACCAAAATAGACGGGTTTAAGAGATACTCCTTGACTTGGTCGAAAGCCTTTTGACATTGCTCATTCCAAACTGTTGGTTCATTCTTTTTTAGAAGTTTGAAAATAGGTTCGCAGACGTTGGTGAGTTGAGCAATGAACCTGCTAACATACTGGATTCTACCCAGAAAACCTCGAATCTACTTTTCAGTCTCGGGCGGCGGCATCTCTTGGATAGCTTTAATCTTTACAGGGTCTACTTCGATCCCTCTCTAACTGACTACAAACCCCAATAACTTTCCAGAAGTTACTCCAAATACACATTTCTGTGGGTTAAGGCGGAGTTGGTACTTTTGAATTCTTGTGAGAAATTTTTTTAACGCAGTAACATGCCCTAGTCGTTCTTTGGATTTGACTATCATATCATCTACATAGACTTTGACCTCCTTGTGTATCATGTCATGTAGTAAAGTCGTGGCTGCTCTTTGATAGGTGGCTCCAGCGTTCTTCAAACCAAAAGGCATGACCTTGTAGCAGAAGGTCCCCCATTGTGTGATGAACGACGTTTTTTACATATTTCGAGGATCCATTTTTATCTGATTGTACCCTGAAAATACATCCATGAAGGACAACAAAGCGTGCCCTGCTGTACTGTCCACTAGAACATCTATGTGTGGTAAAGGGAAACTATCCTTTTGGCTTGCTTTGTTTAAGTCTCTAAAATCCACACACATTCTAACTTTTTCATCCTTTTTCGACACCGGGACGACATTGGCAATCCACTCAGGGTATTCTACTACTTCCAAAAATCCAGCGTTAATTTGCTTCGTAACTTCTACTTTGATTTTCAAAGCCCATTCCGACTTCATACGTCGAAGTTTCTGTTTGATTGGTCGAGCATCAGGATATAACGGAATCCGATGTTGGACAATATCTGTGCTTACCCCCGGCATATCCTCGTAAGACCACCCGAACACGTCTTTGAACCTTCTGAGCAAATCTACTATCCCTTTGCGTTCATCAGGAGATAAAGTGACCCCTATACGAATTTCTTGAGGACTTTCTTTTGTTCCGAGGTTGATAACCTCTATTTCCTCTATTAGAAAATGAGCCCGACGTTCCTATTCTTGTTCAAGTAATTTGATTATTTCAGGGGGAGGTTCTTCGTCAGAAGACTCTACCTCCGAAGCCAGATTATTAGTTAAATTATTATTGCGCTCGGGGTAATCAAAAATTTCTTTCATTTCATTAAAAAGAGATGGGGTAACAGGACTCATTGCAGACTTGACAGACTTACTTGACTCAACAGACTCAGCAGAAACAACTAACTTATTTGACTCAACAGAAATAAATGACTCAACTGGCATGTCAGATTGAACATGACTAATGCGACCGACAGACCCAGCCTTGACATGCAACACATGACTGATTACATGATAATTTGATAGAGACCCAACAACGGGTTTGATTACAGACTGAGGATTTGGGATTCCTTTCTCAACTGACAACACTAAGATACCATGATCTTCAATGAATAGCTGATTTATGTTGAGGGAGTCCAGATCGAACTGCTAGTCTTCAACTCTCTTCTCGTTAACTTCTATGCTTGCTTCCTTTTCGGGCCATTCCATGCCAAAAAAGATTTCAAACCCCGGTAGACGAGTACCTGTGATGTGATTAATGAACGACTCTGGGAACCCACAGTAGCGGAAGTCTTTTCCTTCTTTCACAAAATAACCATTGAGGGTCTTTCGATAGGGCTTCATTTTAATGAGATCTGTGGTACGCCTTTGCCTCTTAGCAATGGCCTTATCCCGTTTTGTCTTCCAGTATTGGGCCCAATCTTCCTTAGTAGGTTTATATCGTAGTCTGAATGTGTCGATGGCCTCTTTAATCACTGGTGCCTCCTTAATACCTTGTTGTTTGTGACCTAAACCCATACCAGGGAAGAATCTCATTTTCTTGAATATATTAGCCATGTAGCAATTAAGGTATTTTCTATTGGAAAATATTCTTTCATGGCTTGATCCCATTGGACTGAGCATATCTTTTCAAATTTGAATCCACTGAACTCTACTCCCTGTTGTTCTGGTTGAATCTCAAGCATCGGCTCATCCTTAGCCTCAGTATTATTTACGATCCCTACAATTTCAGCGTCTCCATGAAGAGTAATTACTAGCCCATCCTTGATAAACTTGACCTTCTGGTGTAGCGTAGAAGGGATGGCTTTGATCTGGTGTAACCATGGTCTCCCTAACAGTAAATTGAAAGAAGACTGTATGTCAATGACCTGAAATTCCACAGGAAATTCAGCTATGCCTGTAGACAATCGAAGGTGCAAAATTCCCAGTACATCCCTCTTGGTGTTATCATAGGCTCTAACACCTTGATTAGTAGGTTTGAGATCTTCAGCCTTAAACCCGAGACAAGTAGCAGTTTTCAGAGGGCAAACGTTCAGTGCACTCCCGTTATCTATCAAAACCAAAAGTACCCTCATCCCGTTACAGTCAACTGTAATGTGCAACGACTTAGTGTGGCTTGCCCCTTCTTTTAGGAGATCCGAATCCGAGAAGGATAGGATATTCTCCACGTAAGTTGCCCCTACTATACTGGCCAGCTGATCTGAAGAAGTTTCAAGGAAGACTTTGGCTGTGTTTAGTCCTTGAGAACAGCCTCCCTATGAGCAGTGGAAGCCATGAGTAAACCTCATACTGAGATATTGGTCCCTGATTTTTTCAACGGTTTGATCACGGAGTTATCCTCTTCGATGCTTTCCTTGGTGGGATCATCTCATTCTTTTCTTGCCAGGGCTGTAGGATTATCAACACAGAGTTCTTGTGGCTTAAAAACTCTTCACCCTCGAGTCATATGTCTAACTTCATCACAGGAAAGGGGGAAAGGCTCATTTTTGTTCAGTCAACAAGTATGGATCTTCGGCTGTCAAAGGTTCAGGTTTTTTCAGATTCATTTGGGCCAACAGGTAACTAGTGAACGCGGGACTATCGTAACGAGGCGGGGATAAACAATAGGTATCATCCGAGGTTAAATCAAATGGTTCATAGTTTGTGGTGAAAACCTCATCAGTGAAGGCTATCCCGGCAAGGGGGTAACTGGGCGGTTTAACTTGGATTGGATGGATGAGAGAAACAGGGTCGAATGGTAATGGGGTGTGAGAAACCATGTTCAGGGTTGGTGGAGGTTGATAAGCAGGTAGTGGATTAGTGGTGACATTTGGTGGGCTAGGGATGGTGACCTTTTTGTTGTCAATAAGGTTTTGAATGGCATAGCGCAAGGTGATACATCGATCCGTGTGATGGCCAGGATTTTGATGGAACTCGCAGAACACGTTAGCATTGTGTCCGGCTGGCAAGGGATTAGGTAAAGGTCGGGGTTGGATAGGGGTAAGAAGTCATTTTTTCATCAATTTGTGAAGCGCTACAGTGAGACTCATCCCTAGATTGGTGAACTGACGCGGAGTCCGAGGTTGATTTGGGTGAACCTGGTTATTAGTCCGGGCTGGGGGTTGAACTAGGGTAACTGAGGTATTGGCGATGTAAGTATGGTTGATATTGGGTTTGGAAACATATGATTTCTTAGTCTTGTTATCTGAGGGGTTAGAAAGGATCCTAGAGGCAAATGCATCCTCAAGTTGGCTCCCGGCTTGCAACAAGGATTCAAAAGTAGGGAGGAATTGGGCCGCTAGGTGTTAAGCATATCCTTAAGAGAGGTTCTTTAGGATAATTGCTACTTGTTCCTTCTCCGAAGGTCTATCCCACATTTGAGAAGCCTTGGCCCTCCAGCGACCAATGAAATCAGTGAATGTCTCCCCATTTTTCTGTTTAGTTGTTTCCAAATCCCTTCTTGAAGTCTCAATCTCGGTACTGTACTTATACTGATGCCAGAAGGCCTTTGACATGTTTTCCCATGTACCTACAGTAACTGGATCTTGAGACAGTAACCAACGTAGCGCTGATGCTAATAAAGTTCTTTGGAACAACAATGTCATATGTTCGTCGCTGAGCCCTATAGTGCGCATGTTGGTAACATACACCTTAAGATGTGTTTTCGCACACCCTGTCCCACTGAACTTGTCCATTTCAGGCATCACAAACTTTTCTGGCAAATGGATTCTAGGGATACGATTCAAAGCTTCAATGCCTGCTGCAATTTCATTAATACCCTTTATACTCTTCATCGCTGACTCCAATTGAGAATTCTATTAGATAATGTCGGATTTTCATCAACATACTCCTCGTCTCCGTCGAGCTCGAAGACTTCACGTGGACGTTTCTCTTCAACCTTTTTCCCCTTTGCGTCATCTAAGGGAATTGCCGTCGATTCCGAGGTCTGTTCTAACATTTTCACATTGCCTTTTATATTGCTGATATCATTGGCAAAGGCTGCCGAGATCTTACGGATCTCTGTGAGCTCAGATTCTGAAGCCATCTCTGCTTGTTGACTTGGTACTGTGGTTTTTCTAACCGACTGGACTTACGACTCCAACTAGGAGGTGGACGCTTGAGTTTGGGCGCAATGATAATCCTATATGACCCCATCAAAGGTAGATTTAGTCAATTTCAGTATTACCCCCTTGACAACATTTTTAAGAATCATTTTATTGAGGTTTGTGCACCAATCCATTAATTAATCCATTCACACAATGAGTATTTGAAAAGGAGATATTTATTCAAAAAAGAAAGATAGTTTTATTGAAAATGATTGACAATGTGTTCTTATTAAAACATCTTTCAACAAATTTGATTTGAACTATTTTTACATGGACGCTTGGTTTTGTTTTGATGGTCATCAGGATTGCTGTCAGGCTTGACCCTCTTGGCTCTAACAACTGGCTTTCTGAATTCTGCTGGTCCATCTGGATACCCTAAGGTGCGCTTGTTCCAAGCTTTCTCAATGAGGTGTACTAACT
Organism: Akebia trifoliata; assembly: GCF_017979445.1. NCBI lineage: Eukaryota > Viridiplantae > Streptophyta > Magnoliopsida > Ranunculales > Lardizabalaceae > Akebia > Akebia trifoliata. The sequence goes on from NC_141382.1 coordinate 19,405,281, forward strand.
TTTCAGTTAAAGGCTCGGGGGAAAAGAAAGCTTTGTGCTGAGGTAAGGATAACTCTATAGGTACATCGTACTGTTCTGGGATCAGATTAGGATGGTAAAAAGATGTTGTTTCTAAACCAATCAGATGGACATAGTAGGATCCTTTGGTTCCTAGAACAGGGGGATCAGTCATCCACCAAGGGCACCTAAAATCAATATGACAGGCGAGGCGATAGTCTAACCATTTTCTTCAAGCTTTGACTGAGTTGTGACGCACTAACAGGTTTCTCTTGGAAAAATGTTCTAGCCCATTTTCGAGGTTTGAAAGAACCTTTACGATTTTGAGACGGTCACAAAGCCACATATAGAGTAAGTAGGGGCTTCCCTTGAAGTTTTCCCGCTCACCATTTTTTATAGCATCTAAACCTGAGAAGGTTTCGGCTAGGATGAGAGGTATTGGGTTGGCTTTCCTTGAGAGTTGAGAGGCTATATCTATGAAGGACTCAGGGATAGTTTGGCTATCACTATTAGAGGTTAGTATGTATTGGGCTAGGATTCCTAGGCATAATCGATAATCTCTAGTGGCTCACCAGGCTTCGGGTTTTACATTGATAGGGTGACTGCGGGAGCGATACGGGCCTAGTAAAGATACTAAGTTCAATCTCCCGTCATTGACTAAGACCTTGGCTTCTTCCTTGGAAATGTTTAGTCCTGTGGCGAGTTCACCAGAATATCCGGTCTTCAATGAAGGCCTGACTAGAGGTCCTGAAGTGGATATCCTCATGATGCCGCAATAATCCTCGTGAGTGGGGCATAAATGCATATTCCCCATATGGAATATGTGAAGATAGGGGTTCCATCGCTTAGCCATAGCATGTAAGAGGTTCCAGTCTATCTCAAACTCATGGAAGTAAAGAGCACTCCTCAACATGAATCTCCCAAAATTGATCTTCTCTACAAGGTGCATTCCTATGACGGTTGTTTTGACTAACTGATCGATTGGGTTATCGCCGGCGGCTAACATCCTGGTTTGACACAAAAGGGTATTTTACTACTCTTCCAATGGTCCATGTAAAAGATCAATTTATTTTCTTTTAGAAAATCTTATTCTTATGGAAAATATTTTTTGAAAAATATTTTTTCTGGAAAACGTTTCTTCTAAAGAACACTTCTCTTGGAAAATAATCTTTTCTGAAAAATATTTTCTTTTTCTTCTTTGAAAATTCGATTTCCATTTTGATTTAACTGGTCCGGTCCATCATGATTGTTGGATCGGGATGGACTGGGTCATTATTGTAAAAGAATGGATTCTTTATTGGGTCGGTGCACCCATTTTAATTTTCAAAAATAAAGATTTTTTGATCCTTGAGGACAATCATACACTTTGATCTCATCATTCACATCACTCACATACATTCATCAATCACATGCATTCATTCAATAAACAACCTGGGAATACCCACGATAAGTTCGAGTCGTGACCTACTGGGAAGGTTTCTAAACTCTAAGCTTACTACGTGCAATGCATTTTTATCTAGCCACCCTTGCCCAAGCACACCTATATACCTTTCGATACGTGGTGACTTGGTTTGATATACTGTATAGGTGATAATCTAAAATCTCAATTCACTTCTCTGAAGCCAAAAACAGCCAGTTTGATCTCCAGTTGAGAGGTGGTGCACAATGCTGAGCAAGGGCCCACTTAAATACCTCTCGTCTACAATTGACGTAGTCTATCCCCCTCGTACAGTAGGGTACCGCGGGGCAAGATCTTGCTTAGGCACCGGTTTTGACCAAGAAGTGCAATTGATATACTTAGATTATCTTTTATACCTACGGGTACGAGTCAAGAGTTGTAGCTTTCATAAATGGTTTGGCATCCCACGAGGGGACCAACCACGTACTAGAACTACGTTGGCAATCGGGACATGTGACTGTGTGGCTTACAATAGGTCAAAGGCTCAAGTCGCTCCAGCCTGGGTGCATCAATATACTTTTCAAAATCACCTGATCAGACGGTATTGATGCCCCAGTTTGATATACCCTAAGGTACGTGACTGGAGTTGTGGTTTTCATGAATGACGTCGCATCTCCGAAGAGACCGGGCCACGCACTAGTGCCACGTTGGCTATATGGAACGTGTAAGTGCTCAAAACAGTAAACGTGCATGTGGTGTGTGCAAAACAGGGTGGGGTGTGCCCGGGGCCTTCTTTTTTTTTTTTTTTAAACAAATGGGCCCATGGTCCAATCGACCCAATCATTATAATATGGGTTACATGAATATTCAACATAAGCACTATTCCAATCACATAAATATTTAATCACGATCAACATTACGACCAACATCAAACATGTATTCCAAATAATATTATGGCATGTTAAATAGGCAATTAACATGAATTAATAATATGGTCCGAATCATTGAAATAAACTCATGGTTCCGAGTCTCACAAAAAGTTTATATAGTCCAATCAAGATTATTTTGGGGCGACAAAAAATAATTCAAAATTTTAAAGGATATCGAATTGAGGGTATAATAATGATTGAAGAGGATGTTTTTATTTTTATTTTTTTTATTTATTATTATTTTTTTTAAAGAGTTGAGCCCAATCAAAAGAACTTTAGAAAACAAAACAAAAACCAAAAGACCAACATATGTTGCTGTTGACAACATTTAAAAATTGATTTGCTTTCTTTTTAAAAACAAACTTTTTAATCTTTTATTTTTTTAATCTTTTTTTTTTTTTAAAACAAAAAAAAACTAAGATAATTTTATGAAAGATATTACATGTTACTGTCATCAAGAAAATTCGAACTTAACTAATACAAATTCGAAATCAGCTTTTAAGTGCAGTTCAATGAACAACAACCGATTGAATCTAATTCAAAGGAAAACAAATGAGCTCATTCAACATGAAAACTAGGACCTTCAATGTAATCTGTTTTTACGCAACCCACTGGTGAATCAGGAACATCTGTTTTTACACAACCCATTGGTAAATCAGAAACATCCAGCGAGCAAGGTGTGAAGAATAAAATCGAGAGAAAAAAGGAAAAAAAAAAAACCAGAGTCGCAGCCTATAACAGAAACTCATGGAATTTATCAATGAATTATTCGCCATTTTAGCACTGAGATGAAGAGATTTCTTTATGAACTTCTTTGTTGGTGATTGGAGACTTTTATTTGAAGAAAACAACGGGATTTAAAAACTCTCCTTGCACTCGAAATCGAAGTCACATGCTCCCAGATAAGTGAATAACCGATTGGAAAAGGAAAACTTCACAACTGTTACAATCAATATGGTATTCATCTGAGAAAAACCGTGGAGAAGAAAACCAACATCGAATATAGTCGTGTGATCTCTGATCTCCAGCAAATCTCATATCTCACGGAGGAGACAGCGTCCCTTACCAGTCCATTAATCCATCGTTGAGCAATCAATAATCAGGATGAAAGAAAAACTCGACCGGTTGATCCTTAAATCGGCCGAGATTAATGAGCCAAGGGGTGGATTAAGAACCTTTGAGGAGCAAGGTTTTCGAGTCTCTGTTGAGACAGGTAGAACTGAATGAAGAAGACGATGTGTTCTTCAACAAAAAACTGATTAAAAAAAGTTAAAAGTGAAAGCATTTTTCTCTATTAACACCCCATTTAAAAACGTTGAATTTAAAAGCTTATATTATTTTGTACTTGGGGCACACCAACAGGAGCTGCTGTCGGCAGGAGCTCAAAAAAAAAATTTATTTTTATTTCTATATGCTGTCAATGGGCAACATGTCTCACCTATAAAAACATCTACATAAAAAAAAGTGGAAAACAACTAACTAAAAAGAAGGTTATATACCGAACATGTTTTCTTTTTCTTTTAAAAAAAAAAAAATCCTTTGTTATTAAAAAATGGATCGACATACATTAAAATAAAAATAAAAAATCCTTTTCGTTTCATTATCTCATCCTCAATGATCGTTATTCCACCCTCAACTACGTTATCCGTTGAAATTTGATATTATTTAAAGTCACCCTAAGTGACTCTCGATTGAACTATATATAAGAATAATAATATGCCAGATTAACATGTCCAAAATTGTACCGAAATTAATGATTGGACCCACCAATATAAAAAAAATGATAAACGAGCAATAAGGAAAACTAACTAAAAATAAAATCAAATAAAATAACTAGGTTATTGGCAATGCTCCCATACTTGGGGTCTTTCAAGTTTGATCCTCAATGTCCCCAGTGGAGTCGCCACTGAAAGCGCCCTCGATCCGCGGGGTGCGCGGATCCGTTTTTGACCCTTGAGGTTTGGGAGTCGCCACCTAGTTGTTAAGGTCTAGGAACCAAACTGACTCTAAAAAAGGTAAACTAATCTACGAAAGAGAAAAAGAGTCTGAGGATCACGTTACGGGGTTGGAAGGTGTTAGGCACCAACCCCGCCTGGCCAAAGCCGGTCTCTACTAACTTCCCAAATAAATCACATTGCTAAAAACCTAGATAAAAATAAAAATAAAAATAAAATTTTTTATACCTTTTCGATAGCAAGGATTTTGCTCCCTCAGATCTGACAAAAATAGCTCCTTGTACCGTACTTTCTTGCTTCGTTCTGTCTCGAGATTTGATTTCGGATCTCCGAGATCAAGTTATCTCCTTGTTTTTGGATCTGAACTCTTCAAGTTCGTTGTGGATTTGAGGGTGTTTTTGGAGGGCTTTTAGGTGCTTTCTAGGCTAAAATTGAAGGAGGGATGTTAGGTAAGGAGTTGGGGCTCCAAAACTAGGGTTTATGGAAGGCTATGGGGGTTTCTAGACCTGCTTCTCTTAGGGTTTATGATTTGATACGAAAATAGGGTGTGGGGACCTCTATTTATAGAATTTTTTAAGGGTTGATTTGGATAGAGTTAGTATCTAATTAGAGTTCTTTTAATTAGAGTTGTGTTTTAGTTAGACTTGTTTTAGGTAGAATTGTGTTTTAATTAGAATTATTTTAGGTAGAATTGTTTTTAAGTTAGAACTCTATTAGATTGAGTTATTATTTAATTAGAACTCTATTATGACTTTTGGTCTTATTTGATTGACTTTTAATGTTTGACTTTAGTCTTAATTGATTGACTTTTAATATCTAGACTTCAATCTTGCTTAATTGACTTTAATTTTGACTTCAGTTTGACTTGATTGACTTTAATACATTGACTTCAGTCTTGCTTAATTTACTTTTAATTTTTGGAGAACCCCCCTCTAAAATATCTTTAATTCTTTGGACCCCCAAATGGAGGGGTCCTTAAAGAAATATCCCACGAACCCTCAACAATTTTACTTGAAAGCCCGATTGATCGATTTTTTTAATTCAAAATTTTAAATTAATTTCATCAATGTTTCAATTTAATTATTTAATGTTTTATTTATTAATTTCCAATTTTTTTATTATGAAAATTGTGAAATTACCATTTTGCCCCCAGATAGGACTTTTCACGTTTTAAGTCGATTTTTAATGTTCTCGGATGTTTTAGAATTGATTTTTCGTAAGGAATTCAATGAAAATATTAGTTTGTGTCATTTATGAAATTTTTTATGTGAAATGGTCATGAACTTTATGAGGGGCATTTTCGTAATTTTGTCAAATTCTGTTAAAATTGGTGAAATGATTTATTTGGTTTTGATTTGTTATTTTATGTGTTTGAGAAAGTTTTCCTAAGCGTAACGTAGGCTCTAGGGTTGCTTTGAGATTAGAGGTATTTTGGTAATTTGATCAATTTTTAGTGATTTTTATCGTGAAGCTTCTTTTTGGTCTGCAAGATGATGATTTCTATGTTTCTGGGGTCGTATTTTCCTAGCGTAGCGTGGTTTCTAAGGTTTTATCAATTCAAGATACCTCATCCGGATTTCTGAAACATATCTGGTAACAAAATAAAGCAATGGAATACACATCCATCATTGGGAATCATTGCGATCAGGTTGACGAGTTGATTAATCAGGCAAGTGCAAAAATGGGGTGTCTACACTACCCAATCCCAAATAACCAAATAACCTACAACCTTCAAAAAACCCAAGCACAATATACTAAAACCCACAAACCATTTTCTATATCAAATCCACATCCACACCCATAACCTTAACCCACAAATCATTATCTATATCAACCAATCACCCTTTTGAACACCAAATGTGACACGTGTCATCGTCCTAACTTATCTCCCTCATCCAACTACCTACCCCCATTACCTTCTCTAACCTACTCACATCACCTCTCTCTAAAAATCATCTTAACCCATATCCTTTCCTAAACTACCCACATCATCATCTTTAAAAAATCATCTATTCTTATCTCAACCCATACCCTTCTTTAACCTACCCTTATCATCACTTACAAATCCATCTCCACAAATCAAACCTACACCCCTCTTCTCCAATTAAACACTTCTTTTTTCCAATCAACTCATCTAATCACCCCACCTCCCCATCTCTTTTTTGACATATGTCATCATCCCTTTAACCCTCCTAAAATTCAATCAACTAACCCCTTGCACAACCTATTCTCCTAATCAAAACACCACTCCCCTTCAACCCCCTAATACTCAATCAATAAATCGCCCCCTTACATTCTCATTCTCTTAAACCAAACACGCATCATCTCACCTCACCAAACACTTCACCCAAATGGATTGGGTAGGATCCAAATCATTTGGATAAAAAAACTATCCACTTACCCTCATTACACAACTACCCTTATCCCAACTATAAATTTCATACCCCCATCTTCAAAACCCATGTCATTCTCTACTATTCTATTACTTCACCCCATTATATCCCTAAAGTAACATTCAAACACCTATAAATACCTCCCATCCCCTTCCAAAATGATAACCAAGTCTAAGACTAAACAAATTTTCTTCTCCACTCATCTCTTCTCTACTCCCTTCACTTAATTTACTCTAAAGAATTACACTTTCATAACTCAAAAAGGACTCAAAGAAAAAAACGTAAAAAAAAAAAAGAAAGGAAAAGAAGAAAAAGTTAAAGTTTCAAGGTTGGTCAAAAAAATACATACCCCCCTCTCTCTCTATCCTCTCCATATCCCTCATCTACTATCCTCTTCACCTCTTTAATTTTCATTTTAGATAAACTTAAGATGTGATGCTTTCCCCTTCCCTATCTCTGATAGATCGGACCTTGGTTCGGTTGAAAGTATAGGGATTGTAACCACTTTCAAAACAGAATCGTTTTAATCCTTCAAATCATTTTAGGACAATTGGTATTCGGGTCCTTCTCAATCCATGAGAATGGACTCCTAACCATTAGCTAATACTCTTCAAAATATGTTATTTCAAGGCTAAATTTTTATATGGGTCATCTCATTCGACGAGATGTTTCCTATAGTCTAAATCGATAGCAAATTCCTACTTGGGTACAATTCATCAACATGTGGCACTCTTATTTTATTTGCATTTTTATTTTAAAAGGATCGAGTTATTTTGAGGTTACCACCACTTGGTGAGGAAAAAGAGGTGCCTAATACCTTCCATTTTCTCCAATTGAGCCGCTTACCCTGATCTTAGGTTGATAGGAACCTTATTCAAATGAGAGTCATTAAATGCCAAAAATGATACTTTTTCTACAATCAACATCGAGTGGCCATTCACATCCTTTTACAACAAAAAAAAAAAGAATGGTGGCGACTCTAAACCTTCGTAGAAATGGTATTTGGAAATCCAAGAATCACGTATCTACAGAAAATTTCAAAATAAGTCCAGCTACCATCAACATACTTTCCAAATTTTATGGACTAGAAAATGAGCAACCCTATACACATCTGGACAAGTTTTAACAATCTGTAGTACCTTCAAGAAGAAGAACTTGGATGATGAGAGTGTAAAGTTGTGTTTTTTTTTGTTAACACTGGAGGATCATGCAACCAAATGGTTCAACTCACTTACTCCATACTCCATCTACATATGAGAAGAACTCTCAAACAGGTTTATGTCTAAATGTTACCTTGTGGCCAAAACCAAAAGAATTAGGAAAGCAATTCAACATTTTAAGGAAAAGCTCGATGAGGAATTTGCTCAAGTTTGGGAGAGACTCCGAGACTTACAAATTAAGTGCCCACACCACGGGCTTGAAAAAATGCAACTGGTATACTCATTTTAGAAGGTCATGTTAGCAACATAGAAAACCTTAATCAAGTCTATGCATAAAGGAAAATTTCTACACCAAACCCCTAATCAGGCTTACGAATTTTTAGTACAGTTAGTCGATAGCACTAAGAGGCAGAGTAGTACTAGCAGAAAGTATAATATAAAAGACTTAGGAACTTGAAGGCCGAGTATCTATGAGGTCAAGTTCGACCTTGAATTGAAAAACATCTAGTCAAATTAGTGGTGTCTAGAATTTGACTCAGAAAATTGACACCTTAACTATGTCATCTTCACCTAGAGTTTAGTTCCAAGAGTCAAACCTTTTCATGAACATAGGGAGTGACAACGAAACATGTGCATTCTATGAGAAAACACCGAACACATGATATAATACTATCAAAATTTTCAGGAATTAAGGTCGAGCAAGCCAACGCCATCAACTTGTACGATAATTTTAGGAAACCTATGTCCAACTCTTATAATGAGAGCATCACTCTTATACTAACTATCATCCCAATTTCTCTTATCGATAGAATGATCCTAGTCATTCTCAGGATGGGCCTCCTGGATTCCATAAAACCCCCTACCAAAACCATTAAGGCATAATTCTTCAACATCAATTTCAACAGATTTAATAGCCCAATCAATGTAAAACTTTCATCCTAGATAGTATGCCTAACTATCATGTCCCCCAACACATCATCAATAGAAGCCATGATGAAGATGATGCAAGATCCATCATCAAACTTAGGCCATTGCTAAGCTAAATGTCTAAATGGGACAGTTTGCCCAAATTGTAAAAGAAATAGAGAAGGGTCATTTTTCTAACCAGACGGTACTTGACCCGAGAGGTGATACTAGTAAGAAAATAACACCCCAATGCCGGTATGAAGTAGGTAGTAACTCCAACATAGGTCACGAGGCCATCTAGACCATTCACACCCTAAGGTCTACTAAAAAGTTAATGAACGTTCATGTCCATCTTCCTGAAGAAAGTTGTCAATAAGTCAATGATCCCACTGATCTGCAGGTACCCAAGGCCTTTGAATTAAGAAATCAGAAGAAAGGTAAATAATCACTAAGTGTGCCATTGATCCCTACATATTTGTCTAATGCACCATTCCTTCAGTGCCTTTAATATAATATGAAGGATAAACAATTCAGGGTGATCTCGAAAGTTTTCAAAAACATCCAAATCAACATCCTTTCATTAGATTCCATAAAGAAAATACTTTTGTATGCTAAGTTTTTAAAGAATCTCACAACCATCAAGAGAAATACATTTGTCCCTCGATAAGCTATTAAGGCAGTATAAGCCTCGGGTCTCATTCAGCAAACCACCACCCCCAAATATAAAGACACATGATGCCTTGCAATCCAAATCTATTAGTAATACTGTTATGAAAAAATTCTAGTATATCTAGGGGCAAGTGTGAATCTCTTAGCATACCCAATTTACAAGAAACTAGGTTTAAGAGAGTTAAAACTTACTAACATCACACTTAGTCTAGAGGACAGATAGGTGAAAATCCCCAAAAAATTGTATATTATGTGATCATCAAGGTAAATGAGTTATACTTCTTAGTTGATTTCATGGTATTAGACACAGAGCCCATAATAATTCCAAACCGTCACGTTTTAGTGATTTTAAGTCTTCATTTCCTACCTACATATGATGCTGTAATACGTTGTAGGAATGTGTGAGGACACTACCCTTCAGCAATATGAAGGCTACTTTGAATGTTTTCCACAATAGTTTGCATACTCATGACCTATATAATGTTATGATATTAAATGATTGACACACTCATAATCGAATCCTTTGAAAATTCATACCTTTTTGTTTCCCTATAAAATTATCTAGCTCATTCTTGGCATGGGCTTTGACACTGACAAGTCTATCGAAGATGTGAATGTACTCGTAGAGTCTACACATCTTCTAGATTTCAATAAGTGGAAACTCAAAGTCAAACCTCTCCTTATCTTTACTAGCGTGTGTAGACACCCCATTTTTGTACTCGCCTGATTAATCAACTCGTCAATCCGATTGCAATGATTCCCAATGATGGATGTGTATTCCATTGCTTTATTTTGTTACCAAATGTGTTTCAAAAATCTGGATGAGGTATCTCGAATTGACAAAACCTTAGAAACCACGCTACGCTAGGAAAATACGACCCCAGAAACATAAAAACCATCATCTTGTAGACCAAAAAGAAGCTTCACGATAAAAATCACTAAAAAATAATCAAATTACCAAAATACCCCTAACCTCAAAATAACTTAGAGCCTATGTTACACTTAGGAAAACCCATTCGAACACATAAAATGACAAATCGGAACCAAATAAATCATTTCACCAATTTTAACAGAATTTGATGAAATTACGAAAATGCCCCTCATAAAGTTCACAATCATTTCACATAAAAATTTTCATAAATGACACAAACCAACATTCTCATTGAATTCCTTACGAAAAATCGATTCTAAAACATCTTGAAACGTCAAAAATCGACTTGAAACGTGAAAAGTCCTCTCCGGGGGCAAAATGGTAATTTCACAATTTTCATAATTAAAATATTCGAAATTAATAAATAAAACATTAAATAATTAAATTAAAATATTAATGAAATTAATTTAAAATTTTGAACCTAAAAAATCGATCAATCAGACTTTCGGGTAAAATTATTGAGGATTCGTGGGATATTTCTTTAAGGACCCCTCCATTTGGGGGTCCAAAGAATTAAAGATATTTTAGAGGGGGGTTCTCCAAAAATTAAAAGTAAATCAAGCAAGACTTAAGTCAAGGTATTAAAGTCAATCAAGTGAGACTGAAGTCAAAATTAAAGTCAATTAAGCAAGACTAAAGTCAAGATATTAAAAGTCAATCAATTAAGACTAAAGTCAAAACATTAAAAGTCAATCAAATAAGACCAAAAGTCATAATAGAATTATAATTGATTAATAAATCTATCTAATAGAGTTCTAACTTAAAAACAATTCTACCTAAAACAATTCTCATTAAAACACAATTCTACCTAAAACAATTTTAACTAAAACACAACTCTAATTAAAAGATCTCTAATTAAACACTAACTCTATCCAAATCAACCTTAAAAAACATTTATAAATAGAGGTGCTCACACCCTATTTTCGTATCAAATCATAAATCCTAAGAGAAGTAGGTCTAGAAGCTCCCCTAGCCCCCCATAAACCCTAGTTTTGGAGTCCCAACTCCTTACCTAACATCCCTCCTTCAATTTTAGTCTAGAAAACACCTAAAAGCCCTCCAAAAACACCCCCAAATCCGCAACGAACTTGAAGAGTTCAGATTCAAAAATAAGAAGATACCTTGTCTCGGAGATCCGAAATCAAATCCGGAGACAGAACGAAGCAAGGGAGTACGGTACAATGAGCTCTTTTGTCAGATCTGAGGGAACAAAGTCCTTGCTATCGGAAAGGTAAGTTTTTATTTTTATATATTTTTATCTAGGTTTTAGCAATGTAATTTACTTGGGAAGTTAGTAGAGACCGGCTTTGGCCGGGCGGGGTCGGTGCCTAACACCTTCCAACCCCGTAACTTGATCCCCGAATTCAAATTTTTTTTATGGTAGATTAGTTCTTTTTATCCATGTTAGAGTCAGTTTGATTCCTAGACCACAATAACTAGGTGGCGACTCCCAAACCTCAAGGGTCAAAAGCGGATCCGCGCACCCCGCGGATCGAGGGCGCTTTTAGTGGCGACTCCACTGGGGACATTGAAGATCAGACTTGAAAAACCCCAAGTATGGGAACATTGCCAATGACCTAGTTTTTTGTTTTTTGTTGATTCTATTTAATTGCTAGTTAGTTAGTTTTTTATTGTTCGTTTATCATTTTTTTTTCTTTTCTTTTCATTTGGTGGGTTTAACCTTTAATTTCGGTTCAACTTTGAATACGTTATTCTAGCATATTATTATTTTCATATAATTCAATCGAGAGTCACTTGGGGTGGCTTTAAATAATACCAAGTTTCAACGGATACTTTGTTGAGGGTGGAATAACGATCGTTGAGGATGAAATAATGAAACAAAGGATTCTTTTTATTTTTTATTTTAAGGTATGTCGATTCATTGTTAATGACAAAAGATTTTTTTTTTTTTTTTTAAAAAGGAAAGGAAACATGTTCGATATATAACTTGTTTGTAGTTGGTTGTTTTTCAATTATTTTTTTTTAGATGTTTTATAGACAAGAGATGCTGCCTTTTGACAGCACATATTATTTTTTCTTTTAAAAAAAAAAAATTTCCTTTGAAGTTTCTGCCAACAGCAGCCTCCATTGTTGTGCCCCAAGTATAAAGCAAAGTGAGGTTTTGAATCCAACGATTTTCAATGGGGTGCCATAAGGGAAAATCCCCTTTTATTTTGAACATCTTAATTAGCTTATAAAAGAGACCTTCTTCCCCATTCAATCTTCTCTGTCTCGACAGAGACTTGAGAACGCTTCTCCTCTGCCAAACCCGTGCTCCAATTTGTGGATCTCGAGTGATCGAGATATCAATCGATCAAGCTTGCCTCTACCTCTCAATCGAGCAAGTAAACGATGGAAACGATGGAATAAAAGGCGAGTAGATGACACAATCTGCTACGCGAGATGAGCAGCTCGATTAAGATCAATCCTCACTTGCCTAAACTCGGTTTTGAGCATCATCTATACGTTTCTATTCAATATAATATCAGTTTATCTCTCGATTTCGATGGCTATTTTTTTTTAGTCAGCCGTTCTTGTAAGATCGTTGCGTCTGATCTCAAATTCGAACATGAAGATCTCTGTGGAGATTGGTTGAAGCGTGGTTCTTCACCCTATTTCTTTTAAATAGAAGATTAAAATCATTAGCAGGGGGTTCATAGAGATTTTCTTCGTCTCAGCAAACTAAAATGGCGAATAATCCGTCGAAAAATCCCGTGTTATAGGCTGATCTCGACGTTAATCTGCTGTTATAGGTTGATCTCGACGTTAATCTGCTGTTATAGGTTGATCTCGATGTTAAGCTGTTGTTGATCTCGACGTTAAGCTGCTGTTATGAGCTGAGCTCGACGTTATCCTGCTGTTTTAAAACAGCAAGGCCGATCTCGACATGTGCCGGATGAGTTCAATTCGTTGCCAGCAGCATATGAGTTGCTTCATAGTACTGTATTGGGTTTTAAATCAATTTTTTTTTAAAAAAAGAGGAAATTAATTTGTTTCTAAAAAAGAAAAAATCAAAATAAAAAATAAAGATTGGAAATTTTCTTTTTATTAAAAACAAGGAAGTTCAAAAAACAACAAAAATCATTTTCTAAATGTTGCCAATAGCAACATATGTTCAAGTTTTTTTTGTTTTGTTTTTTGAATTTCCTTGATTGGGCTCAATTTATTTAAAAAAAATAAAAAATAAAAAAAATGAATAAAACCATCCTCTTTATTTCATTGATCATTATTATACCCTTAATTCGAAATTCTTAGAAATTTTGAATTATTTGGTCGCCCCAAAATAATCTTGATTGGACTATATAAACTTTGGTGAGACTTGGAATCATGAGTTTATTTCCATGATTCGGACCATATTATTAATTCATGTTGATTGCCTATTTAATATGCCATAATATCATGTGGAATACATGTTTGATGTTGGTCATAATATTGATCGTGACCATATTTATGTGATAAGAATGGTGTTGATTGAATATTCATTGCGATTCATGATTGGTTTAATTGGACCCATGGGCCCATTTGTTTGAAAAAGGCCCCGGGCACACCCCACCCTGTGTTGCACACACCACATGCACGTTTACTGTTTTACTCACTTACACGTCCCATTTAGCCAACGTGGCACTAGTGCGTGGCCCGGTCTCTTCGGAGATGCCACGTCATTCATGAAACCCACAACTCCAGTCACGTACCTTAGGGTATATCAAACTGGGGCATCAATACCGTCTGATCAGGTGATTCTGAGAAACATATTGATGCACCCAGGCTGGAGTGACCTGAGCCTTTGACCTATTGTGAACCACACAGTCACATGTCCCGATTGCAAACGTAGTACTAGTACGTGGTCGGTCCCCTCGTGGGATGCCAAACCATTTATGAAAGCTACAACTCTTGACTCGTACCCGTAAGTATAAAAGGTAATCTAAGTATATCAATTGCACTTCTTGGTCAAAACCGGTGCCTAAGCAAGATCTTGCCCCGCTGTACCCTACTGTACGAGGGGGATAGACCACGTCTATTCTAGACGAGAGGTATTTAAGTGGGCCCTTGCTCAGCATTGTGCGCCACCTCTCAACTGGAGATCGAACTGGCTGTTTTTGGCTTCAGAGAAGTGAATTGAGGTTTTAGATTATCACCTATACGGTATATCAAACCAAGTCACCACGTATCGAAAGGTATATAGGTGTGCTTGGGCAAGGGTGGCCAGATAAAAATGCATTGCACGTAGTAAGCTTAGAGTCTAGAAACCTTCCTAGTAGGTCACGACTCGAACTTATCGTGGGTGTTCCTGGGTTATTTATCGAATGAATGCATATGATTGATGAATGTATGTGAGTGATGTGAATGATGAGATCAAAGTGCATGATTGTCCTCAAGGATCAAAGAAATTTTATTTTTGAAAATTAAAATGGGTGCACCAACCCAGTAAAGAATCCATTTTTTTACAATAATGACCCAGTCCATCCCGATCCAACAATCATGATGGACCGGGCCAGTTAAATCAAAATGGAAATCGAATTTTCAAAGAAGAAAAAGAAAATATTTTTCAAAAAAAAAAAAAAGATTATTTTCCAAAAGAAGTTTTTCAGAAAATATTTTCCATAAAAATAAGATTTTCCAAAAGAAAAAAAAAAAAACTGATCTTTTACGTGGACCTTGGAAGAGTACTAAAATACCCTTTTGTGTCAAATCAGGATGTTAGCCGCCGGCGATAACCCAATCAATCAGTTAGTCAAAAAAACCGTCATAGGATTGCACCCTGTAGAGAAGATCAATTTTGGGAGATTCATGTTGAGGAGTGCTCTTTACTTCCATGAGTTTGAGATAGACTGGAACCTCTTACATGCTATGGCTAAGCGAAGGAATCCCTATCTTCACGTATTCCATATGGGGTACATGCATTTATGCCCTATTCACGAGGATTATTGCGGCATCATGAGGATATCCACTTCAGGTCCCCTAGTCAGGCCCTCATTGAAAACCGGATATTCTGGTGAACTCGCCATAGGGTTAAACATTTCCAAAGAAGAAGCCAAAGTCTTAGTCAATGACGGGAGATTGAACTTAGTACCGCTACTGGGCCCGTATCGCTCCCGCAGTCACCCTATCAATGTAAAACCCGAAGCTTGGTGAGCCACTAGAGACTATCGGTTGTGCTTAGGAATCCTAGCTCAATACATGCTGACCTCCAATAGTGATGGCCAAACTATCCCTGAGTCCTTCATAGATATAGCCTCTCAGCTCTTAAGGAAAGCCAACCCAGTACCTCTCATCCTAGCTGAAACTTTCTCAGGTTTAGATGCCATAAAAAATGGTGAGCGGGAAAGCTTCAAGGATAGCCCCTACCTACTCTATATGTGGCTTTGTGATCATCTCAAAATCGTAGAGGTTCCCTCAAACCTCGAATATGGCCCAGAACATTTTTCCAAGAGAAACATGTTAGTGCGTCACAATTCAGTCAAAGCTTGGAGCAAATGGTTAGACTCTCGCCTCGCCTGTCATATCGATTTTAGGTGCCCTTGGTGGATGATTGATCCCCCTGTTCTAGGAACCAAAGGATCATACTATGTCCGTCTGATTGGTTTAGAAGAAACATCTTTTTACCATCCTAATCTAATCCCAGAACAGTACGATGTACCTACAGAGTTATCCTTACCTCAGCACAAAGTTTTCTTTTCTCCCAAGCCTTTAACTGAAAAGTTAGTACACCTCATTGAGAAAGCTTGGAACAAGCGCATCTTAGGGAATCCAGACGGACCAGCAGAATTCAGAGAACCAGTTGTTAGAGCCAATAGGGTCAAGCCTGACAGCAACACTGATGACCATCAAAACAAAGCCAAGCGTCCATGTAAAAATAGTTCAAAACAAATTTGTTGAAAGATGTTTTAATAAGAACATATTGTTTACCATTTTCAATAAAACTATCTTTCTTTTCGAATAAATATTTATTTTCTTTTCAAATACTCATTGTGTGAATGGATTAATTAATGGATTGGTGCACCAACCTCAATAAAATGATTATTAAAAATGTTATCAAGGGGGTAATACCAAAATTGACTAAATCTACCTTTGATGGGGTCATATAGGATTATCATTGCGCCCAAACTCAAGTGTCCACCTCCTAGTTGGAGTCGTAAGTCCAGTCGGTTAGAAAGAACCACAGTACCAAGTCAACAAGCAGAGATGGCTTCAGAATCTGAGCTCATAGAGATCCGTAAGATCTTGGCAGCCTTTGCCAATGATATCAGCAATATAAAAGGCAAAGTGGAAATGTTGGAACAGACCTCGGAATCGACGAGAATTCCTTTAGATGACCCAAAAGGGAAAAAAGTTGAAGAGAAACGTCCACGTGAAGTTTTCGAGCTCGACGGAAATGAAGAGTATGTTGATGAAAATTCGGCATTATCTAAATAGGATGTCTCAATTGGAGTCAGCAATGAAGAGTATAAAGGGTATTGATGAAATCGCAGTAGGCATTGAAACTTTGAATCGCATCCTTAGAATCCATTTGCCAGAAAAGTTTGTGATGCCTGAAATGGACAAGTTCAGTGGGACAAGGTGTGCGAAAACACATCTTAAGGTGTATGTTACCAACATGCGCACTATGGGACTCAGCGACGAACAGATGACATTATTGTTTCAAAGGACTCTATCGGGATCAGCACTACGTTGGTTAATGTCTCAAGATCCAGTTACTGTGGGTACATGGGAAAACATGTCAAAGGCCTTCTGGCATCAGTATAAGTACAGTACCGAGATTGAGACTTCAAGAAGGGATTTGGAAGCAACTAAATAGAAAAATTGAGAGACATTCACTGATTTCATTGGTCGCTGGAGGGACAAGGCTTCTCAAATGTGGGATAGACCTTCGGAGAAGGAACAAGTAGTAATTATCCTAAAGAACCTCTCTCAAGGATATGCTCAACACCTAGTGGCCCAATACCTCTCTACCTTTGAATCCTTGTTGCAAGCCGGGAGCCAACTTGAGGATGCATTTGCCTCTGGAATCCTTTCTAACCCCTCAGATAACAAGCCTAAGAAACCATATGTTCCCAAACCCAACATCAACCATACTTACATCGCCAATACCTCAGTTACCCCAGCTCAACTCCCAGCCCGGACTAATAGCCAGGCTCACCCGAGTCAACCTCGAACTCCGCATCAATTTACCAATCTAGGGATGACCCTTACCGTAGCTTTGCACAATATGTTGAAGAAAGGGTTGCTTACCCCGATTCAACCCCGAGCTCTACCAAATCCCTTGCCGGCCGGACACAACCCCAACTTATTATGTGAATTTCATCAAAATCCTGGCCATCACACGGATCGATGTATCACCCTGCGCCATGCCATTCAAAACCTTATTGATAACAAGAAGATCACAATTCCCAGCCCACCAAATGTCACCACTAATCCACTACCTACCTATCAACCTCCACCGACCCTGAACATGGTTTCTCACACCCCATTACCGTTCAACCCTGTTTCTCTCATCCATCCAATCCAAGTTAAATCGCTCAGTTACCCCCTTGCTGGGATAGCCTTCACTGATGAGGTTTTCATCACAAACTATGAACCATTCGATTTAACCTCGGATGATACCTATTGTTTATCCCCACCTCGTTACGATAGTCCCGCATTCACTAGTTACCTGTTGGCTCAAATGAATCTGAAAAACCTTGTACATTTAACAGACGAAGATCCATACGTGTTGACTGAAGAAGATGAGCCCTTCTCCCTTTTCTGTGATGAAGTTAGACATATGACTCGAGGTGGAAGAGTTTTTAAGCCACAAGAACTCTGTGTTGAAAATCTTGCAGCCCTGGCAAGAAAAGAAGGAGAAGATCTCACCAAGGAAAGCATCGAAGAAGATAACTCTGTGATCAAACAGTTAAAAAAATCAGGGGCCAATATCTCAGTATGGGGTTTACTCATGGCTTCCACTGCTCATAGGGAGGCTGTCCTCAAAGCACTAAACACAGCCCAAGTCTCCCTTGACACTTCTCCAGATCAGTTGGTAAGTATAGTAGGGACAACATACGTGGAGAATATCCTATCCTTCTCGGACTCAGACCTCCCAAAAGAAGGGGCAAGCCATACTAAGTCGTTGCACATTACAGTTGACTGTAACGGAATGAGGGTACCTTTAGTTTTGATTGATAATGGGAGTGCACTGAACGTTTGCCCTCTGAAAACTGCTACTTGTCTCGGGTTTAAGGCTGAAGATCTCAAACCTACTAGTCAAGGTGTTAGAGCCTATGATAACACCAAGAGGGATGTACTGGGAATTTTGCACCTTTGACTGTCCACTGGCATAGCCGAATTTCCTGTGAAATTTCAGGTTATTAACATCCAGTCTTCTTTCAATTTACTGTTAGGGAGACCATGGTTACACCAGATCAAAGCCATCCCTTCTACACTACACCAGAATGTCAAATTTATCAAGGATGGGCTGGTGATTACACTTCATGGAGATGCTGAAATTGTAGGGATCATAAACAATACTGAGGCTAAGGATGAGTCGTTGCTCGAGATTCAACCAGAACAACAGGGAGTAGAGCTCAGTGGGTTCGAATTTGAAAAAATATGCTCAGTCCAATGGGATCAAGCCATGAAAGAATATTTTCCAATGGAAAATACCTATAATTGTTGCATGGCCAATATATTCAAGAAAATGAGATTCTTCCCTGGTATGGGTTTGGGTCGCAAGCAGCAAGGTATTAAAGAAGCACCAATGATTAAAGAAGCCATCGGCACATTCGGACTAGGATATAAGCCTACTAAGGAAGATTGGGCCCAATATTGGAAGACAAAACGGGATAAGGCCATTGCTAAGAGGCAAAGGCGTACCACAGATCTCATTAAAATGAAGCCCTATCGAAAGACCCTCAATGGTTATTTCGTGAAAGAAGGAGAAGACTTCCGCTACTGTGGGTTTCTAGAGCCGTTCATTGATCACATCATAGGTGCTCGTCTGCCGGGGTTTGAAATCTTCTTTGGCATGGAATGGTCCGAAAAGGAAGCAAACATAGAAGTTAAGGAGAAGGAAGTTGAAGACTGGCAACTCGATCTAGACTCCCTCAACATCGATCAGCTATTCATTGAAGATCATGGTATCTTAGTGTTGTCAGTTGGGAAAGGAATCCCAAATCCTCAGTCTGTAATCAAATCTGCTGTTGGGTCTCTATCAAATTATCATGTAATCAGTCCTGTGTTGCATGTCAAGGCTGGGTCTGTCGGTCCCATTAGTCCTGTTCAGTCTGACATGCCAGTTGAGTATTTTCGTTGAGTCAAGTAAGTTAGTTGTGTCTGCTGAGTCTGTTTTTCCTGCTGAGTCGAGTGAGTGTGTCAAATCTGCAATGAGTCCTGTTACCCCATCTCTTTTCAATGAAATGAAAGAAATTTTTGATTACCCCGAGCGCAATAATAATTCAACTAATAATCTGACTTCGGAGGGAGAGTCTTCTGACGAAGAACCTCCCCCTGAAATAAGTAAATTACGTAAACAAGAAGAGGAACGTCAGGCTCAACCTCTAATAGAGGAAGTAGAGGTTGTCAACCTCGGAACAAAAGAAAGTCCTCAAGAAATTCGTATAGGGGTCACTTTATCTCCTGATGAACGCAAAGGGATAGTAGATTTGCTCAGAAAGTTCAAAGACGTGTTCGCGTGGTCTTACGAGGATATGCCGGGGGTAAGCATAGATATTGTCCAACATCGGATTCCGTTATATCCTGATGCTCGACCAATCAAACAGAAACTTCGACGTATGAAGCCGGAATGGACATTGAAAATCAAAGAAGAAGTTACGAAGCAGATTAACGCTGGATTTTTGGAAGTAGTAGAATACCTTGAGTGGATTGCTAATGTCGTTCCGGTACCGAAAAAGGATGGAAAAGTTAGAATGTGTGTGGATTTTAGAGACTTAAACAAAGCAAGTCCAAAGGATAGTTTCCCTTTACCACACATAGATGTTCTAGTAGACAGTACAGCAGGACACGCGTTGTTGTCCTTCATGGATAGGTTTTCAGGGTACAATCAGATAAAGATGGATCCTCGAGATATGCAAAAGACGTCGTTCATCACACAGTGGGGGACCTTCTGCTACAAGGTCATGCCTTTTGGTTTGAAGAACGTTGGAGCTACCTATCAAAGAGCAGCCACGACTTTACTACATGACATGATACATAAAGAGGTCGAAGTCTATGTTGATGATATGATAGTCAAATCTAAAGAACGATTAGGGCATGTTACTGCATTAGAAAAGTTTCTCAATGGATTCAAAAGTATCAACTCCGCCTCAACCCATAGAAATGTGTATTCGAAGTAACTTCTGGAAAGCTGTTGGGATTTGTAGTCAGTGAGAGAGGAATCGAAGTAGACCCTGTAAAGATTAAAGCTATCCAAGAGATGTCACCGCCTGAGACTGAAAAGCAGATTCGAGGTTTTCTTGACAGAATCCAGTATGTTAGCAGGTTCATCGCTCAACTCACCAATGTCTGCGAACCTATTTTCAAGCTTCTCAAGAAGAATGAGCCAACTATTTGGAATGAGCAATGTCAAAAGGCTTTCGACCAAGTCAAGGAGTATCTTTCAAATCCACCTATTTTGGTCCCACCTACACTGGGTGAACCACTTCTTCTTTATCTGTCAGTCACAGAAGAAGCTATGGGATGCATGCTTGCACAGTATGACAAAGATACTCGCAAAGAGAGGGCCATCTACTACATCAGTAAGAAGATGTTAGAGTATGAACGAAAATATTTATCCTTGGAGAAAACTTGCTTAGCACTGGTATTGGCTACTCAGAGACTCCGACATTATATGCTGTCTCATTCAATTATCCTATTATCTCGGGTGGATCCTCTCAAATATCTTTTCGAGAAACCGGCGTTAACAGGGAGAACTGCGCGATGGTTATTGTTGCTATCAGAGTTTGACATCACGCATGTTACTCAGAAATCCATCAAGGGGAGAGCTGTAGCAGAATACCTAGCAGATCACCCTGTAGTAGAAGGAATAAGGCCTGTCGATCAATTCCCAGATGAGAACATCTTGCACGTTAAAGAAGAACCGCAGAACCAAACATGGCAGTTATACTTTGATGGAGCGGCCAATCAAAATGGGTATGGAATAGGGGCAGTCTTGTTATCTCCAGAAGGGTGCCACATTCCTATCGCTATTAAGTTAGCTTTTTCGAACACTAATAACACGGCTGAATATGAGGCGTGCATCGCGGGGCTCGAAGCTGCTTTGAACTTAGGTATTACAAAAATTGAAGTTTTCGGGGATTTAGCCTTGGTCATACATCAGTCATTGGAAGAATGGAAGACTAGGGATGAAAAGTTGAAACCCTATCATGAGCATTTGCTAAACTTGGTCAATAAGTTTAAAGTTATCCTATTCCAGCACTTGTCAAGGGAGGATAACAGATTTGCTGACTCCTTAGCAACTTTATCTTCAATGATCCATTTGCCCCCTGGCATGGAATTGAGACCAATTATTGTTGAAGTTAAAGACAAACCCACGTACTGCCATCAGATCAACATTGCTACTCGACTACCCAATGGAAAACCATGGTTTACCGATATAAAGAAAGTATTGGAAAAACAAGAATTCCCGGAAGAAGCATCGAGGAAGGAACGACAGACCCTAATAAGATTAGCATCTCAATTTATTCTGTGCGCGGGAAGCTTATACAAAAGATCTTATGATGGGATTCACTTGTCGTGTGTTGATGAAGATCAAGCTGAACAGATAATGATTGAACTACATTCAGGAAAATGTGGCCCTCACATGAGTGGGAAAATGTTAGCTAAGAAGATTATGAGACAAGGATACTATTGGCCCACGATGGAAACAGATTGTCATCACATGGTCAAAACCTGTCATAAGTGCCAAATACATGCGAACCTTATACATGTGCCACCATCTCAATTAGTAGGTCTGACTTCACCATGGCCATTCTCAGTCTGGGGAATTGACATTATTGGTAAAATATCGCCTAAGGCATCAAACGGGCATGAATACATTCTAGTTGCCATCGATTATTTTACCAAATGGGTGGAAGCTGCCTCTTATGATGTCCTCACTGCACTCGAGTTGCAAAGTTTATTCAAACAAACATCATCAGTCGATATGGGGTACCTTCAGAGTTGATCTCTGATAACGGGTCGTACTTCAAAGCTGAGGTTATCAGATTGTGTTCGAAGTTCAAGATCTCACACCATAAATCATCTCCTTACCGACCTCAGACTAACGGAGCAGTCGAAGCAGCTAATAAGAATATTAAGACTATCCTCAGAAAAATGTGTCAATCACATCGAGATTGGTAAGAAAAATTGCCATTTGCATTATGGGCATATCGAACCTCAATTCGGTCTTCCACCGGAGCTACTCCCAACTCCTTAGTATATGGCATGGAAGCAGTCTTGCCAGTTGAAATGGAGATTCCATCTCTCAGAGTTCTGTTAGAAAGTCAGTTGTCAGAAGCAGACTGGGTTCGCCAACGGTATGAAGAGTTGAATTTGATCGAGGAAAAACGACTGAGAGCGTTGTATCATGTGCAAGCTTATCAAAGAAGAGTCGCCCGTGCGTTTGACAAGAAAATCAAGGCCCGTCACTTACAAGTCGGGGATTTAGTACTCAAAGAGAACAGGGCACCTATTTTTGATCCCAGGGGAAAGTTCAAACCAAATTGGGGAGGTCCGTTCATCGTCAAAGAAATATTACCAGGAAAAGCTGTCAGACTTCAAGATCATGATGGAATCGAATTACCGGAGCCAACCAACCTTAACCAAATCAAACGGTACTACATTTAAGGAGGCCATCTTTGGCCAAATCAATCCTCATATTATCCAGTTACCTAGTTCAAAATATCCTTTCTCAGCCCTTTGCAGTCTTTTTTTTTTTTTTTTTTTTAAAATGATGCTTTTTTCTTTCTCAGCCCGTTCACCTAACCTAGGGGAGGGAAAAATCTGAACTACGTTTTGGTCTGATCCCAAAATGTTGGGGTACGTAGGCAACCTGAAAAGTTACCTCAGGCCCGACCACATCAATAAAAAAATAAAAAAATCTCTATTTCCCCACACAATAAGAAATGAAAAAAAATTCAAAAGAAAAAGAAATTCAAAATGGGGAAGAAAATTTAAAGGAAAAGAAATAATTTAAAAGGAAATGCCACACAAGGGGCATTTTGGGTTTTTGAGCCTCAAAATTCCTTTCTTTTTATACCCAGTCCTAAGCCTACCTATAAAAGTCCTCCTAAGTACCGTGTGAAAAGTCAAGGAGGGTGGCAAAGTAACTCCAGAAGTTTAGAGGAGAATAAAAAGATGAAAAATGATGAAATCTGCTAAGTTGAAAATCCGAAAAGGGCGACTTAGGCAAAAATCAAGGCAAGCTCGCAAGGTTGAAAATCTGAAATGACAACTTTGGTAACAATCAGAGCCAAGAGAAAAAAAGAGCTCGCAAGATCGAAAACCTGAAAAGGCGATCTAGGCAAACACTAGAGCAAGCTCGCTAGATTGAAAACCTGAAAAGGCGATTTAGGCAAAAATTAGAGCAACAAAGAAAAACAGAAGAAAATTCCAAGCTGAGAGCGGCCCAAGCTGAAACATCAGAAGTCCGAATAACCAAGTTCAATACTTAGCTTAAATCAGGCATAGACTCAGAAACCACAAGTTCTTGTCTACGATCGATCTGAAAATGTTTACTTCCCCAAGTGAACCAAGGGAGATAAGGGTGAATTCTATGATGAGTCTCGAAAGGAAATTATTTTGTACTCGTGAGCCTGACTCAAAACCTTCAATAAAATTAATCAAAATTAAAAGTTGAGTCTTTATTGCGCTTGTGGTAATCAAATATTTCAAACCTTCATACAAGAGGCATTTTCTTTCTTCTTTAATGTAACATTTACCCCTTATACTAGGGGCATTTTTTTTAATGATGTGTTCAATTATTTTCAAGGCCATGTTCATTGTCAAACTAGGGGAATTTTGTCCTTGAGCAATGTTAATCCTAAAAAAATAATAGGAACCCCAAACTTAAGGTTACCCTCTTGATAACAGTTTTTCGAAAAACTTTTGAGGTTTAAAAGAAATAAAAAACTCAGGTTTTTAAAAAAAATTTGGATAAAACCTTGAGGTTCAAACAAAAGCACTTTGGATCTCACATTTAACTGTGTCCAAAGATCAACTAGTATCTCACATAGGAGATATAATATTCTTTCGTTCTCCAGATTCTTTTCCAGATTCAATCATTCTTGGAATCAATCATTTCTCTTCCAGATTCATTATCTTCCAGATTTATTCATTCTCCGATTCGTTCTAATCAATTTTCTCCAAATTCGTTCATTCTTTCTCAAAATTCATTCATTCCTCTACCAGTTTTGCTCAGTTGCCACCAAGGGTTATCTTGGATTTTGCTCAGTTGCCGCCAAGGGTTATCTTGGATTTTGCTCAGTCTCCGCCAAGGGTTATCTTGGATTTTGCTCAATTTCCGCCAAGGGTTATCTTGGATTTTGCTTAGTTGCCGCCAAGGGTTATCTTGGATTTTGCTCAATTTCCGCCAAGGGTTATCTTGGATTTTGCTCAGTTGCCGCCAAGGGTTATCTTGGATTTTGCTCAGTTTCCGCCAGGGGTTGCTTGGATTTTGCTCAGTTTCCGCCAAGGGTTATCTTGGATTTTGCTCAGTTGCCGCCAAGGGTTATCTTGGATTTTGCTCAGTTGCCGCCAAGGGTTATCTTGGATTTTGCTCAGTTGCTGCCAAGGGTTATCTTGGATTTTGCTCAGTTTCCACCAAGGGTTATCTTGGGTTTTGCTCAGATGCCACCAAGGGTTATCTTGGGTTTTGCTCAGATGCCACCAAGGGTTATCTTGGATTTTGCTCAGTTACCGTCGAGGGTTTTCTCGAAGTTATGCTCAGTTTTACTCAATTATGCTCAGTTTATACTCAAATTATGCTAAAATTATGCTCAGATTTTAAGCCACACACTTGCACTTTTTTTTAGTCAGGGAGAATTCTTTAAAATTCGAGGATCTGACACCGTCAGTGAGAGTTTGCGCTCAAGGACCTGATAACCTTTTTGATTCGGGGAGAGCTTTACTCTCAAGGATCCGAACACCCTGACGAATTGCTGAATCAGACTGCAAAATGAACTGTCACTAGCTTTGGCATTCGGATATCGCACTATCTACCAAAATCGATTTGCTATCTAGTTTGCTTCAACCCTCTGCCAAAGAGGGGCATCTGTAGACACCCCATTTTTGCACTCGCCTGATTAATCAACTCGTCAATCCGATTGTAATGATTCCCAATGATGGATGTGTATTCCATTGCTTTATTTTGTCACCAAATGTGTTTCAGAAATCTGGATGATGTATCTCGAATTGACAAAACCTTAGAAACCACGCTACGCTAGAAAAATACGACCCCAGAAACATAGAAACCATCATCTTGCAGACCAAAAAGAAGTTTCACGATAAAAATCACTAAAAAATTATCAAATTACCAAAATACCCCTAACCTCAAAACAACCTAGAGCCTACGTTACGCTTAGGAAAACCCATTCGAACACATAAAATGACAAATCGGAACCAAATAAATCATTTCACCAATTTTAACAGAATTTGACGAAATTACGAAAATGCCCCTCATAAAGTTCACAATCATTTCACATAAAAATTTTAATAAATGACACAAACCAACATTCTCATTGAATTCCTTACGAAAAATCGATTATAAAACATCCTAAAACGTCAAAAATCGACTTGAAACGTGAAAAGTGCTCTCCGGGGGCAAAACGGTAATTTCACAATTTTCATAATTAAAAAATTCGAAATTAATAAATAAAACATTAAATAATTAAATTAAAATATTAATGAAATTAATTTAAAATTTTGAACCTAAAAAATCGATCAATCAGACTTTTGGGTAAAATTGTTGAGGGTTCGTGGGATATTTCTTTAAGGACCCCTCCATTTGGGGGACCAAAGAATTAAAGATATTTTAGAGGGGGGTTCTCCAAAAATTAAAAGTAAATCAAGCAAGACTTAAGTCAAGGTATTAAAGTCAATCAAGTGAGACTGAAGTCAAAATTAAAGTCAATTAAGCAAGACTAAAGTCAAGATATTAAAAGTCAATCAATTAAGACTAAAGTCAAAACATTAAAAGTCAATCAAATAAGACCAAAAGTCATAATAGAATTATAATTGATTAATAAATCTATCTAATAGAGTTCTAACTTAAAAATAATTCTACCTAAAACAATTCTAATTAAAACACAATTCTACCTAAAACAATTTTAACTAAAACACAACTCTAATTAAAAGATCTCTAATTAAACACTAACTCTATCCAAATCAACCTTAAAAAACATCTATAAATAGAGTGCTCACACCCTATTTTCGTATCAAATCATAAACCTTAAGAGAAGTAGGTCTAGAAACTCCCCTAGCCCCCCATAAACCCTAGTTTTAGAGCCCCAACTCCTTACCTAACATCCCTCCTTCAATTTTAGTCTAGAAAACACCTAAAAGACCTCCAAAAACACCCCCAAATCCGCAACGAACTTGAAGAGTTCAGATTCAAAAATAAGAAGATACCTTGTCTCGGAGATCCGAAATCAAATCCGGAGACAGAACGAAGCAAGGGAGTACGGTACAAGGAGCTCTTTTGTCAGATCTGAGGGAACAAAGTCCTTGCTATCGGAAAGGTAAGTTTTTATTTTTATATATTTTTATCTAGGTTTTAGCAATGTAATTTACTTGGGAAGTTAGTAGAGACCGGCTTTGGCCGGGCGGGGTCGGTGCCTAACACCTTCCAACCCCGTAACTTGATCCCCGAATTCAGATTTTTTTTATGGTAGATTAGTTCTTTTTATCCATGTTAGAGTCAGTTTGGTTCCTAGACCACAATAACTAGGTGGCGACTCCCAAACCTCAAGGGTCAAAAGCGGATCCGCGCACCCCGCGGATCGAGGGCGCTTTCAGCGTGCTCGTCCTATCACTTGTTGAACCACCTAAGTTGGAGCTCAAACTTCTACTAGACACGCTAAAATGTTGTTACCTTAGCGATTCTAAACCCTACTTATAATCATAACGTCTAATCTAGATTCTAAACATGAGGGTAAACTTCTAGCAATGCTAAGAAAGCACCCTGAGGCTATTGGTTAGACCATAACTAACATAAAAGGAATTAGTCCGTATCTTGTCATGAAAATATTCATCTGCAAGAACACTAAGTCTACAAGATAACCACAAAGAAGAGTAAACCTTACTTTGAAAGAAGCGGTGAGATCCAAATTGATAAAACTACTAAATGCGGGTATCATATACCCCATCTCGAATAATCGTTGGATTAGCCCAATTCAAGTTGTACCCAAGAAATTTGGAGTCACAATTGTGACAAATAAGAACAATGAGTTTGTCCCTACTCGTATCCAAACATGATGGCCAGTATGCATTGAATATAAAAAAATCAATGCCATAACTCGGTAAGGTCATTTTCTCCTTTCATTCATAGACCAAATGCTAGAACGCCTAGCTGGTCATTCCCACTACTATGGCCTAGATGGTTACTTTGACTATAATTAAATCTCAATCGCTTTTGAAGATCAAGAGAAGACTTCCTTTATGTGCCCATTCGGTATGTTCGCCTACCATCGCATGTCATTTGGGTTATGCAACGCAGTTGCTGTATGTTGAGCATCTTTTCAATCATAATCAAATGGTTCCTAGAAGTCTTCATGGATGACTTTTCTGTATTTTGGTATAGCTTCTTAAATCTACGTTTCCAATAGGGAGTGTTATGATCGAAGTGTCGTAATGGAGTGTGAGGACTCCCAAAGGTCTTCCTAAGTGAATACTATGGCTCTATCTCCTAGATTGACTTTAGGACCTTTGTGATATTCATCCCCATCGAGACTTGATATACTCTGACTTCATGTCTTATTCTCTTTACTTGCACTTGGGCGTCATTCCTTGTTTATCTCTCCACACTATATTCTCCGTAAATTGTGTGGACTACTCTATATCCTTCTTGTCTTCATGTCGATCTTCTCGTAGTGGAAGGGGATGTAGTTGTTCATGCTACTGTCTTCATCATTCTCTTTCCTTCATGGTAGTTGCTGCATATCTCCTAAGCTTCCCTTCCTCAATCATATCTTGGATGATATTCTTGAGTTTGTAGCAATCATTAGTTGGGTGATCTTCGGCCTTATGATATTCATAATAGGGCTTCATTCGATAATCCTTTGGTGGTGGGATAAAACTTTGGTCATCCCGAATATACCTTAGTATTTCTAATATTTTCATGTTCAACGTTGTATAACTTTGCCTTGTACTCCATAATGACCTCCTCGCATTTTGACTCATTTTTCTTTTGACGTTTGGTTCCTTAAGTTTTTTAGTTTCTTTTACTGGCTCTACCGAGTTCACCGTTCTTACTATTGAGGTTTGTCCCCTACTTTTCATCTTCTTTTCTACCATGATGTATTTTTTCACCTTCAATTATAGGTTTTTCAATCATGTGGGGTCATATTTGATCAAAAACTCATGTAGTCGAGTCCCCGATGTAATTGTTGTCATATAGGTTGCACATATGATTGCTTCATTGGGGTTATCTACTGTTAGTAACTTTGTTTTGAACCAGGTAGTGAAAGCTTGGATTGACTTGCCTACTTTTTGCTTGAAGTGAAACAAGGTGTTCACTCCGACTTTCCTCTTCCGATTATGATTGAATTATGTGATGAAGATTTCTTAAAGCTCAGAAAAATTGTTGATTGACCTCAGAGGTAAGCCCTGGAACCATGTGACAACTTAAGTGTCAATGGAAAAAGTTTACAGAGTAGCGCGTCGTCTCCTTGGTACAAAATCATCTAATTTCGATAATGCATGACGTGGTCCAAGGGGTCCTTCATCCCATCGAACTCCTCAAATTTTGGAGGATGAAAGTTTCTTGGCAGGTCAATCGCCAAAATTGTTGGGGAGAATGGTGCTCCTCGAAGCTCCTTGATAATGTCACAAGCAAACTAGTTTGCATCCCCTCCCCAATTGTTTTCTTTTGCCTTCTTTAGAGAAATTCTTAAACTTCCTCCCTTGTGATAGGATTTCGAGCCTCCAAACTACCCTCGAATACATGTGTTCTTATTGAATTCATAGTTTGCTTGAGTTTCATATGCTAGGTTCCGTCGTGCTTAGGTTTGCTGTGTTGTTCCTCTATTATCTCTAGCTCCTCCCTTGTTTTTTGATCTTTCCGAAAGCATCTTTCTTAACAACTCATTTTCCCTTCTGATTACTTGAATTTCGTCCTTCAATTGATGAAGCCCTTGTTGTATCGCCGTTCTCATCTCAATCAACATGCAATGGACAACCTATATTGGGTCTTGTGAAACTAACTGAGGATTCACTGGCTAATGGTTTGATGATGGAAGATTTGCTGGTAGAGAGTTTGTTGGTAGAGGATTTGCTAGTTCCTCAGTCCCTTCTTGCCTTGGCTTTCCCTTGTTGGTCGTTTCTTCTTATATCTTATCCCACGGACAGTAACAAATTTTAGATGCAATTTCTTGTATTACCTCGAGATTTGCAACTTTTACCTTGAATCTACAAATCCAGCGCTCTTAGGCGTACCTGCAACACAACCTCTCTGAAGCCCTAGTCAAATTTAGTGTAAAAATTTGCAAAGTTTTCCCTAGGTCAAAGAAAGCATACCTTTTGCACCATCTTCCTTCCATATTTATAAAGATCCCATCATGATATTTTTGTATCCTCCTCTATTGTTATCTTCCTCTAAATTCGGAGTTTTATTTGGAATATACCTCATTTTGGATCAGGTCTGGATTCATATAATCAAATTTAGTAACGAATTCCTCGTACTTAGGATAATACTTGATTTTTCGCCAATTAGAGCCCATATATTTCAGAAATCAAATAACGGTTCTGTTTTCCTGCTCCTGAGATCCGACTTCGAGTTTAGTATTGGTTTTATCTCTTGTCTTTATGTATCTTTCGGACTCAGATGGTCGTGACGTTACTTTATGCTTTTGGGACTTTGTTTCTCCCTCTACCACGTGTCATCATTTGATGTCATCACAAAATAATCATTCACACTCTTGTACTCCAAAAATCAACCCTAGTATGTGATTTCTAGTTTTGACTTTTGAATTTCTTCTCATGGATAATTTATAACCAATGATTTGAGCGGACATCAAAATACTATCTGTAATTCATCGATAATGATGTGGCATTTTAAATGTCTATCTCAAAATTTATAAAGATGTTCTTATCTTTACTATTATAATGAGTGAACATGGGGGTAGAAGCGCTTCGACACCAAAATTTGGATTTCAAAAATGCCCCCATCTTAACATTTAAACTTAATATAATCAAGGATATTTTGGTAAAAAAATCAAGAAGATTGCAATCCTCCCCTAAAATCATTATGGTTAGTTTATTAAAATTAACAAATATCTTTTCTACTGTGTAATCTTTACCTTTTAATAAATATTTCAAATTATAAATAAGTCGTTCAGAGACATGTCTAATGTAACACATGAAATATTTTAGTTTAATACGTTTTACAAAAAAAAAAAAAAAAAAAATTGTTGAAGTGACCTTCAGATCGGACCACACATCACAAAAATAGATAAAAAATTATCCAACCAAAATCAAGTAATTAGATTGGGTCAGTTTTGGATCCGGATTTATTGAAAATAAAATGGTTCGGATGTAGTTTTAACTAATAGGATTGAGACAAATTTGAATTCAGATCCGAATTTGAATAAAAAAATTCGAATATAAATATGAATATACTCATATTCAACCTGAATCCTACTCTAGCTCTATTGTTGGATATAAAATAAAACTTGATGAAGTGAGGTTTGGTGGGTAACAAAAATTTCATAAAGTAAGGTTCACTTGTAGTTCTCAACTCAAAGGGATATAAATGCAACAGTTAAGTCTGCCGCGTAAATCTCCCTAGAAATTAATATTTCAAACATATTGATGGAACATTTGTAACGACTCTGCTGAGGCTAGCAAAACAATACGGAGGTGACATCACCGTCATAAATACCAAGGTCTGGATGAAGTCTTGCCAAAAACCATCAAGCTGATGGGCTCACTATGAGAATGAGATATAGACTTGTAGAAGTAAACAAATAGATATATGGTTCTGATTCAAGAGATGGTCAATTTAAAGACCTTATCAGATGTTAAATCTGAGTGGGCCCAGTTTACACGTTCATCACGCCTCTAGGGTTAAGCACTTATCAGGTCAAAATAAAATTTAAAAACAATGGCAAATCACCGTCATCCGTCAATATTAATGCCTTGGGTTACTTAAATTAGAGAGCTGATATTGACACCCTAATTTCTTAAATTATTCATCACACCCTAATTAAAAAATTAAAACACACAATTCAAACTCGACAAAAGTTTGATTCAAATTATTATCTATACATTACAAAACATTATAACACTTATTCAAACAATTTCAATAGTTATTTACAATTATGATTAGGACTCGTATAAAATCTTAAACTCCAAAATAAAGAAATATACTAGAAATTTTCTTCTGGAGAAAGCTTAAATTGGAACTCCAACTTTTACTTGTTGTCATTTATTTATTTATTTTCTTTATTTTTTAATTGGGATGTAAATAAGTAAAATTTGGGGTGCCAATAGCAACTCTCTTAAATTAGAGCTATTTATTACATTTTTCTTAAGAAGTTTTATTTTAAAATTTTAAAATGAAAACTAATCAATTTTATTGAATCTTGAAACAAACTAGAAGTTTGGTCGGACCAAGCCCTCTAAATATTTTAGGCCAAACTATGGTCTAACATGTTAGGACTGGTCGCATTAAGATGTAGCGTCCTTGGATTTCCAGAGTGCTTTTTTTGCTCACAATGCAACAACCATTTGCCATGTGACGCAAATGACACCAGTAATAAGAGAGGAAATTTCTATCTCTTGCTCATAGTGGAAAATGAAAATTTCTTGATCAAAACACCTTCTGCCATTCTTAAACATGATCTGTTGCCATGGAATTGTAGAGGACGAAATTCTACGAATTAAAAAAAAAAAAAACTTTATAAAAAAACTTTGTTTTTTTTTTTTTAATATGAGTTTTTTAATAAAATCTAGAAGGTTGTGATGTTAGATTGATAATGTGAAAATTCATGTGGTCTCAATGATCCATTTTAAGATTTTAAATATCAAAATTGAAATTTATGAGTAGAGGACGTGTGGATAGGAGAGAGAAATTTTCTCTCGATCAATGATGTCATTTGCACCACATGTTTAATGTCTGTTTAGCTGTAAGTAAAAATTCATTCCTATTTTGCATGTGCTTGAAATGCCCAACTTCAGAAAGTAATAACTTCACAACTTCATTTCTCTCAATTTTAAGGAGTTGTAACTATTTAATGTTATGAGGTAAGAGTTATAACTTCTTATAAGATGAGAATTGATAATTCAACTTAAATCCCGGTAGGTACAAGAAAATAAATGACGATGATGATTTTTAATTGTATTGAGATATATTGATAGAAATCCAAACCTAACCTTTGTCAAATAAATTTTATTCACTAAATGATAATTAGAAACGTCACAATATTAGCCAATGGAGCTACACCACTTGATCTTGGGGGGCCACAAAGCCTATTAAAGGAACATATACATACCAACTACCAAGCACAGGCTAAATTGTTATGATATTGGAGTTAGCATTCTATGCATCTCAAGGATATGAGTCGTGCTAGGGTGACACAGGATTTACTGTGATTCTCACAATTCTAACGTGGACATGTATACATAATCATAGATGGTTTTTACTCGTATCGCAAGGAAACACATCTATGATTACGTGCACATCCCACGTAAGACTTGTAAGAATCGCAGTAAATATTTTTTGTCATTTCAACATTTTCCCAAGGATATATCTCACAAACAACTAAATATTGGAGTTGTAACTAACTTTCACCATCAACTTTCAGCAGTTGAATTTCAAAAGTTCAATCCTACCAAACAGACCTTAAATGAAATCATATAAATGCCATCATCATCAACCTCTAATTTTTCTTCCTGGAACCAAAGAAATTTAACTCTTGTGAAAACCACAAGGTTCGATTTTCTTCAACCTTAATTTGAACCTCATCAACAAGATATTGTTCTTGAATAAGTTAAAGACTAATGAATTTTTAGTAGAAAGACGATCATTTTGACAAAAGGTTGAGTACTAAATGAAATAGTTAATAAAAGAATATACCCTATAGACTGAAAGTTTCAAAGATGATTGAAGAATAATCCAATTATTTTATTTTATTTTTGTTAGAGACTACAGATAAAGGCATTTAAGTCATTACTATTAATCTTCTTATTTGAAGGATCCAGTCAGGTGTCTTGTTCCAAAGCCAAGGTCAAGACCGTATGGATATGTGGTCCATCCCTTAGCGAATGTACACACGAAGGATCAGTTTGATTATTGATATGCATCCATTGATAATAACATTGCCTTAAGAATGATTTCTAATTATTGGATTTAAATATTTTTTCAAGAGATTAGATTATGATTTTCGGTATGTAGGTTCACCAAGCGATGGACCTCATATCCATATGGTCAGTGGGTACTCAAAAAATGCCATGTGGCATAAAAT
Source organism: Akebia trifoliata (assembly GCF_017979445.1). Classification (NCBI taxonomy): domain Eukaryota; kingdom Viridiplantae; phylum Streptophyta; class Magnoliopsida; order Ranunculales; family Lardizabalaceae; genus Akebia; species Akebia trifoliata. Next base: position 19,439,271 of record NC_141382.1, read on the forward strand.
GAGGTGCCACCTAAATTAGTAATTAGAATTATAAACTATGGACGAATCCGTATTGATACTTTATTACACTATATATAAAATGATTTATAGACCATACATATTGAAATCCTATTTTATTGATATTTTCTTTCTCTTTTTCTTTTATTTTTTCATTTATCCACATCCCATTATTTTCATTTTACAACCTATAATATTATTAGATTGACTTTTCTTTGATGAAAAAAAATGTTACAGCTATATATGATCAATATATCATATAGTGACGGGTTCCTTAGATCCAGATAATACGAAGTAATGAGCTGGTTATTAGTTGTATAATTATGAGTTTATAGGATGGGTTGGTCCTACGTTATTAGGAATGGGACAACTGATTAGATACCAACTCTTACCAAAATCCAAGCCACCCCTTTTTTGGGGTTTGTGTGCCCACATGATCTTGTTGGAATAAATGGGCAATATTTTATTAAAGAGCATCCCTAAGTAAAGAGCATCCCAACTTAGGTACAGTGAGGTCTATTGATCATTTATATCTGTTGTTCCATGAAATTTCCATCCACTCCTAGGTGGACCCGTACATCAAAATCAATCCAACTTCTGACCTCTAGTAGTTCATCATGAACGAGATAATGTGAAAGAGGACTTTTGGGATTAAACGTGATGGAGACAACTCATGCTCAAATTCCAAAAGTTATTAATGATCCATGGTCGATTTATTTATTTATTTTTTTTTTTACAAGACAACAGATGGATTGGATGAAAAGAATTTGAAGGGTGTCACACCAGATTTTGTATTCGGTCAAGTTGACTAATCCTCATGATAGGTCAGGTCACATGACTGAACTCTCACTTCCATTCTAATATATTTATGAATTGCTCTTATAATACACAATTTCATCCAAAGAGTATTTGATGAATTTATCTCTACGCACTTTGAGTTGAATGTAAATATATGGTAAATATAACTAAAAAGAAAATGTAATCATTGTGGAGGGATAAAATCGTCTCATATCTGGATCGTCCACTCGCATCATCTATGCGCATCTCGGGGTAGACACATGGCATCATATAAAGAGAATTCTATCTTATTAGAGAATATTCTATATTTAAAAGGATTATTCTCATTTTTTATGTAATTGATATTTTAGATAAGGGACAAGGTGGTAAATTATAATTAATTAGGATTAAGGTTCTAATTAAGATTTTCTCTATTTAAAGGGTGGGAGGCTATTGTAAAGGGGGAGAAAAGAGGGAAGAGAGAAAAATATAGAGGAGGTCATGTAACTGGATATCTATAGTGAAACAGCTCCCCGAACCTGTGGAGTAGGCACGTTTACCGAACCACGTAAAATTTTTTTTATGTTCTTTCTCTTTTTTGTTGTTATTTTTTCTATTATCTCTATGATCTATTGGTGAATGGTCTTGCTAAAGATTAAATCTTAAGGTCAATCACAAAAATGACCTCCACAATTGGCGCCGTCCGTGGGAACAGACAAGGGACACGACGCACACATAGTGAAAACAAGGAAAATCATCAATGGAATAATCCATATTTATTTCGATCGGATCACATGCCATCACGCATGCGAATAGCCAAGGTGTAACGGCCATGTACTCTGACACCTAGAGTTTAGGTGTAGCTCGCCCCGGAGTCACCCGGGAGCACCCATGTAATACTATGTAAGGCTCGTTATGAAGCCATGTCAGCCCCCGTACCAGGGCATATCTGTTAGCTTAGGGTACATGTCAGCCCCGTGCCAGGGCATCCTTGTTAGCTTAGTGGCATTTTCATAATAAGGGAGTATGACCGGCCTCCACTTTTGATGTTTCTTTCTGGAAACCTAGTAAAGACTTAGCATACACTTTGTAGGAAGGGTGTCAGTGCTATCCTAATCCCTAGCCTACACCCACGTTGTTGAAGCCCTTGAAGCCCAGTTCCGTGGAAGTCCCGCGTGCCATAGGATCATCATTTGCTTGTAACGCATCTATTACTTTTGTAACGCGTTGCACCGTGTAATTCAATATTATATTAATAAAGTTACCTCCGGACTTTGTCTCGTGTTGCCTCGTTTACTTGTTTGCTAGCTACGTGTGTGTGGTGTACGATCATTTTACAGGCTTGCAAGTGGATTTGACCCCCTTGCGCCGCATGACCCCGCTTCGAAAGAATAGGGCCGTGACAGTTGGTATCAAAGCTACAGTTGTTTGAGCACAGTTGGTTTCCCCCCTAGCTCTTCCCCCGAGATTCCATTTAGTTCAAGCGAACGATGGTAAGAGGAACTACTAGTACCGCGGACCAACTCGCTCCAAACACACCAGCACCACGTACAAACAAGAAACGCATTGAGGTATTGGAGGAGAAGATAGCCATGCTCCCCGGTATAGTTGATGGTATTACGCGAATAGATGATCGCCAGAACACGCTGGAGGAAAGAACCGAGACGTACAGAACCAGAATGACTGACCTCGAGGAGGATACCCGAGGATCCATAGCCATGTTACAGGAACAGATTATGGAGCTCACTACTAAGGTAGGTCTCCTGGTAAGAGCCGTTGGTAACGAGCGACCTACCGGTAGTGATGCTTCTCCCTCGCGCCTGCGAGTCCCTGAGTCACGCGCCTTCAGTGGTGCATGCGATGCGAAAGAGCTCGAGAACTTCCTGTTTGATATGGAACAGTACTTCCGTGCAGCTCGTCCGGATTCAGAAGAGGTAAAAGTAATAATTGCTTCTATGTATCTTGCAGGTGACGCTAAGCTATGGTGGCGAACAAAGTACACCGAGATGAAGAGTGGCCAATGCTCCATCGATACATGGGAAGACCTCAAAAGGGTGCTGAAGAATCAGTTCCTACCCGAGAATGTGGAGTTCATTGCCCACAGGAAGTTGAGGCAACTCCAACATACTGGTACCGTGCACGACTACGTCAAGCAATTTTTCGCACTAATGCTTGATATCCGTGATATGTCAGAGAAAGACAAGCTGTTCTCATTTATAGAAGGGTTTAAGCCTTGGGTTCAGATAGAACTACAGAGGCAACGTGTGCAAGATCTCACGACTGCTATCGCCGTAGCTGAGCGGTTGACAGACTATTCTTCCGTGGATGGGAATAGAAAGAAGGTATCCAATCAGTCGAAAGGGTACTCTTCGCAGAGTGAACGCACCCATGGGTCTTCCAAAGGTAAAAATGGAGGATCTAGACACAGTCCAAGCAGGAGATCCCACCGGAATTCCTCCCCTTCGAAGAACACAGGTACCCAGTCCAACAATCATCGCAACAAGATTCAGTGTTACTTGTGTGGTGGTCCTCATAAGACATTCAATTGCCCGCAAAGAAGCAAGTTGAACACATTGTTAGCTTCCAAGAGTGACCCTAGTCACGAGAGTTCAAGTGAGAAAGATGAGGATGAATCTTCTCATATGGGAGCTATGCATCTATTGAATGCAATGAAACAGACCTCTGAGACTAAGACGATCCGTCAACGTAAGGGTCTCATGTATGTTGATATGGAGATTGGTAGTAAGACCACCTAGGCAATGGTTGATACGGAAGCTACACATAGCTTCATTGCCCCTGCAGAGGTGAAGGGCCTCAATATCCGGCTCGAAAAGGATTCAAGCCGTATGAAAGCTGTTAACTCCGAGGCCACTCCTATACAAGGGTCGGCCAAGTCCGTGGCTGTCAAGATAGGTCCATGGAAGGGTAAGCTAGATCTTTTCGCAGTTCAACTCGATGAGTTCCGAGTTATCATTGGGATGGACTTTCTGCGATAGAACAGGGCCGTTCCGATGCCATTTGCCAACACTTTGGGCTTGCTAGGTGAAAGTCCAAGCTTCATTCCTCTCTCTACAAGTAAAGAAGAGGGAAAGATGATCTCAGCCCTTCAGCTGAAGAAAGGGTTGAAGAAAGGTGAGCAAACGTTTCTTGATACCTTACGAGTTGAACCTGATGATCAGGACCATAGTTCAACTCCCCCATTGGTAAAATAGGTTTTGACTGAATTTGATGATGTTATGCCGGAAGAACTTCTGAAGACTCTACCGCCACGTAGGCCGATTGATCATCAAATTGAACTAATACCTGATGCCAAGCCTCCTGCAAAGGGGCCATACAGGATGAGTCCTCCGGAACTAGCTGAGCTACGCAAACAACTTGATGGACTTCTAGAGTCTGGATTTATCAGACCTTCGAAGGCACCTTATGGGGCGCCTATTTTATTCCAGAAGAAGCATGATGGGTTATTACGACTTTGTGTAGACTACCGAGCGCTGAATAAGGTTACCGTCAAGAATAAGTATCCGATTCCACTGATTGCCGATTTGTTTGATCAACTTGGGGCAGCCAAGTACTTTTCCAAGTTGGATTTGAGATCAGGGTACTATCAAGTACGGGTTGCAGATGGAGATGAGCCGAAAACTACCTGTTCTACTAGGTATGGTGCTTATGAGTTCTTAGTCATGCCCTTCGGCCTTACGAACGCACCTACGACATTCTGCACCTTGATGAACGACCTCTTTAGACCGTACCACGACAAGTTTGTTGTGGTATATCTTGATGATATCGTAGTATATAGTTCTACCCTCGAAGAGCACGTTCAACATTTACGCAAGGTATTCCAAGTACTTCACAACAATCAGTTGTATGTCAAGCTAGAGAAGTGTTCATTCGCTTAAGAGCAGATCATGTTTCTTGGCCACGTTGTGGGTAATGGACAGATCCGGATGGACATGGAGAAAGTGCGAGCTATTGATGAATGGAAAACCCCTTCTACTGTCACAGAACTCAGGTTATTCCTTGGTCTTGTGAACTATTATAGACGTTTCATCCAAGGTTATTCCAAAAGAGCCGCACTTCTCACAGACCTATTGAAGAAAGATCACACTTGGTCCTGGTCGGACAAGTGTCATGAGGCGTTTGAAGACCTCAAGCTTGCTGTTATGCAAGACCCAGTCTTAGCTCTACCCGACATCACAAAGCCGTTTGAAGTTCAGACAGATGCATCTGACTTTGCTATTGGAGGAGTGTTGTTACAGGATGGGCATCCGCTTGCTTATGAAAGTCGGAAGCTCAATGATGCTGAGAGACGTTATACCGCACAGGAGAAAGAGTTGTTAGCCGTCGTACACTGTTTGAGAGTTTGGAGACATTATTTGTTGGGATCACAAGTTCATGTGAAGACCGATAATGTGGCAGTGAGCCATTTCCTAACTCAGAAGAAGTTGACACCGAAACAGGCTCGTTAGCAAGAATTCCTCGCAGAGTTTGACTTTACCTTGGATTACAAGCTAGGAAAGAACAACAGCGTGGCCGATGCCTTGAGTCACAAAGCAGAGCTAGCAGCACTTCAGCGACAAGTTTCTCAGGTTACCAACACTTTACAACAGAGAATTCGTGATGGTTTGAACAGTGATCCCCAAGCAAAGGCCATATTGGATATGGTACAGAAGGGGAAAACACGCCGTTTCTGGCTTCAGGATGGGTTGTTATATACCACCAAGAGCCGCATGTTTGTTCCACGTGCGGAAGGGCTAAAACGAGAACTGATGAGGGAGTGTCACAACACTCCATGGGCTGGCCATCCGGACTGGCGCCGCACATTAGCTCTCTTGGAGCGAGGATACTACTGGCCGAACATCCGTGATGATGTGTTAGACTATGTGAGGACCTGCCTCATTTGCCAGCAATACAAGATCAAGCGCGACAAACCAATTGGGCTATTGGAACCGCTTCCAGTCCCCCAAAGGCCTTGGGAAAGTGTTTCTATGGACTTTGTCTCAGGTTTGCCGAAGGTTGCAGAGTATGGATCCATCCTTGTGGTTGTGGACCGTTTCTCCAAATATGCTACATTTATACCGACCTCGACATATTGCTCAGCAGAAGAAACATCACACTTGTTCCTCAAGCATGTCATCAAGTATTGGGGTGTGCCCAAGAACATTGTCAGCGACAGAGATTCAAGATTTACAGGGAAATTCTAGACCGAATTGTTCAGATTACTTGGGTCTCAACTTGACTTTTAGACCAGCGGACATCCTCAAATAGATGGACAGACTGAAAGATTTAATGCCATGTTGGAGGAGTATCTCAGGCATTTTGTCACTGCCAACCAAAAGGATTGGTCGAATCTACTTGATGTCGCACAGTTCTGTTTCAACCTTCAGAAGAGCTCTTCCTCCAACAAGAGTCCTTTTGAACTTATTACTGGCTAACAACATTTAACTCCTCATACTATTTTTTCAGGATATCAGGGACAGTGTCCAAGGGCGTACAAGTTTGCTAAGTTTTGGCAAGACAACAAGGAAATTGACAGATCTTACCTTGAAAAAGCGTCTAAGCGGATGAAGAAATGGGCTGATGAACATCGTCGACCAGATCGTTTCAAAGTTGGTGACTTAGTTCTACTTAAGACAGATCAGTTGAGAAGGTTCAACCGAGTACAACGAGCACACATGGGACTACTACAGCGTTATGAAGGTCCAATGCTCATCCTCTCTCGAGTTGGCAAGGTCTCCTACAAACTGAAGTTACCGCACTGGCTACGCAACATCCACCCTGTCTTCCATGCCAGCTGTCTCAAGCCATTCCATGCAGATCCAGCACACAGCATTCCAACACGTTCACCTTCTCGTTCAACAATCCAGCCGGAACGTGTTGTCGACCAAGTTCTCGTCAAGCGTCAAGTCAGCAGGAGTTCAAGCAAGCAGCAACACATGGAATACTTTGTCACATGGAAGAACTTGCCAGAATGTGAAGCCACCAGGGAAAGAGCAGAGAACCTACAACCATTCAAACAGAAGATTGAAGAGTTTGTCAGGAACAATGCAACGAGGACGTCTGCAGAATAGGTGGGGGAGACTATAACGGCCATGTACTCTGACACCTAGAGTTTAGGTGTAGCTCGCCCCGGAGTCACCCGGGAGCACCCATGTAATACTATGTAAGGCTCGTTATGAAGCCATGTCAGCCCCTGTACCAGGGCATATTTGTTAGCTTAGGGTACATGTCAGCCCCGTGCCAGGGCATCCTTATTAGCTTAGTGGCATTTTCGTAATAAGGGAGTATGACCGGCCTCCACCTTTGATGTTTCCTTCTGGAAACCTAGTAAAGACTTAGCATACACTTTGTAGGAAGGGTGTCAGTGCTATCCTAATCCCCGGCCTACACTCACGTTGTTGAAGCCCAGCTCCGTGGAAGTCCCGCGTGTCATAGGATCATCATTTGCTTGTAACACATCTATTGCTTTTGTAACGCGTTACACCGTGTAATTCAATATTATATTAACAAAGTTGCCTCCGGGCTTTGCCTCGTGTTGCCTCATTTACTTGTTTGCTAGCTACGTGTGTGTGGTGTACGATCATTTTATAGGCTTGCAAGTGGATTTGACCCCCTTGCGCCGCACGACCCCGTTTCGAAAGAATAGGGCCGTGACACAAGGGCTTGCTTAAAAACCCATCGCAGGAGTGGTCTACGTCGATGTTTCAGTCCGCACAACTCAGATCTACGACCAATGTTGGGCCACAACGAGTGTGCAAGGTATGGTGAACGTGCATAAGAAATTAATTGAAGGTCGTGGATCAGAGGTGAGTGTGAGTTCGATTGGGTTCTAGTTTCTTTGGTTTTTCTGGATTGCGAAAGACAGTTTGAAAGAGGGAAAAACATAGTTGAGATGGTGGTCCATCGTTTTACATTATTTGGGAGGCTCAGATGAAACCCTATATAGGGGAATGGATGGAGTGCTGTCGTCTAAGAAAGCCAAAGGGAGAAGAGAGAGGCTTTTGTTCCAAAAAACAGAAAGAAAGAGCTTGGAAGGACATGTCTCCATAGCAAAAGTTAAGAAATTGAAAATATAAGGGTGCACCTATCTCCATAGCAGCCAGAGCCAGAGATCAATGACTAAGTATTTGAATGGAATTGTGAACGAGATCGTCTATATGTATGTTTCAGTGGTGCTTCTTCCCATATGTAGCAGTAATGAAAATCGATGACTCTTACACATCAGATGCTTGACAAAAAGTCTCATAGACTCGTCCCTACATCAAAGAGTTGCGATAGGGATACCTTCAGAATAACTTGGGTCGGATTGTACCTAGTCACTACTAATTTGGGCAAGGATAAAGTCAGGGTCTCTTTGATACAAACAAGAGTTCAACCGTAATGCCCAGGTATGTCTTAAACTTACCCAATTGTACATGCCTTATTTCTTAAGGAACAAACACAAAAAGTTAGTTGGGTGTGTGCCTGTACATCATTCTTGATGTATCTGACCCTCTTAAGCACATATAGTTGTATAATGACTAAAAGATAAGAGGTGGAATAGAGTATAAAGCATGCACATAAATATTTGATGTGCATTAATACATTTAAAAGGTAAAGGGTATAAATAATTAACAATTAAAGTTACTAGTGAAGTGTGTCATGTGCACATCGGCTTTAGTAATTTTAATAAAGTAACATAAAGATATACTAACAAGATAAACTTGATTTATGTCCTCTACATCATTAGAAGCGAATAAAATGTTAATCGGTACTTGAGGAGTTTAAACGAGTCCAACGTGCTAAGAGGGAAAATATCAGTTCAATAAGAAACTGACTCACCAAAATTTTATCGAGCTCGTTAAGTCGCTCGGGGGCTTAGTCATGCCGATCCAATTTGTTAGTTGGGTCGGCTTTACAAATAAGGTTAGGAGATAAACAATAGTGCCACGTGATGCAGTTTGTTACACGAGTTAACTCATCATGAAATTAGTATGGGGGCTAATGCTTGGGGGCTTAGTTTAAGTCCAATTCATTAGGAAATTTGGTTAATTACTGTATTTGGGGGCTTATTTATGCCGAGCCAAATTCTTATTAGAAAGGTCGGATTGACAAATAATTTTGGGGACTAATTTTATGCCCAACTCAATCGAGTCTACAGACTTAGCCGAGTTAAGTAGCTTAATTTATAATTCAATTTATTATTGTATGATTAGGAGCTTAGTTCGAGCTCATAATAAGGGTCCTATGTGACCCAATGTGTTACTTGAGGAGGCTGGATTTAAAAGTAGTATGGGGGCTAATCTCGTATCCTATTTGATTGAATTTAAGAACTTCGTTGAGGTAGGAAGTTCAGCCCATAATTCTAACTTACCAAGATAAAATGATTATATTCTATGAACTTTGTGATCTCCGTTTGTTCAAGTTTTTCAAGGCGATTCAGAAAATTTTTATAAGGTGAGAAAGTCGGTTCCCTCAGTGGACCCATGTGTCACTCTATGAGGTGAGTGGCACGAAACTCTAATAAGGTTGGTTCCCTCTGTGGACCCGTGTGTCACTCTATGAGGTGAGTGGCACAAAACTCAAATAAGGTCGGTTCCCTCTGTGGATCCGTGTGTCACTCTATAAGGTGAATGACACGAAACTCTAATAAGGTCGGTTCTTCACGGACGCGTGAGGACTCGAGCGTCACTCTATGAGGTGAGAGATGCAAAATATAATATGATCAATTATTCTATTATTTATCTAAGTCTTGGATCATGTTGGGATCTAAGCCCGATCTGGGATTTCGATCAGTTCTATGATTATTTTTCTAAGTCTTGGATGTTGGGATCCAAGTCCGATCTGGGATTTTGATCGATTCTGTGGTTATTCATTAAAGTCTTGGATCATTTTGGGATCCAAGCCCGATCTGAGATTTCGGTCAATTATGTGGTTATTTATCAAAGTCTTGGATCATTTTGGGATCCAAGCCCGATTTGGGATTTCGGTTGGTTATTTTATTATCTATCAAAGTCTTGGATTATTCTGGGATCCAAGTCCGATCTGTGATTTCGGTCGGTTCTTCTAATATTTATTAGAATTTTGATTCATTAATGAAATCAAGTCTAGCTCGTAGTCAAGTCTATTATTGGAACATCTATTTATTATGGGAGCTCAATCGAGTTGGATATCAAATTTGCTAAAAAAAAAAAAAAATAGGCTCAGGGGATCAAGAATCATACTAATTTAAAAATCAGGGATGGAGTTCACTCAAGTCAGAAGTACTTCTCGAAGGCGGATCTCAATACATCGATCTCCACCTTCAAGAGGGGGCTATGTGAAGGGATAAAATCGTCTCATATCTGGATCGTCCACTCGCACCATCTATGTGTATCTCGGGGTGGACACGTGGCATCATATAAAGAGAATTCTATCTTATTAGGGAATATTCCATATTTAAAAGTATTATTCGCCTTTTTATGTAATTGATATTTTAGATAAGGGGCAAGGTGGTAAATTATAATTAATTAGGGTTTAGACTCTAATTAGGTTTTCTCTATTTAAAGGGTGGGAGGCTATTGTAAAGGGGGAGAAAAGAGGGAAGAGAGAAAAATATAGAGAAGGCCATGTAATTGGAAATCTATAGTGAAACGGCTCCCCGAGCCTGTGGAGTAGGCACGTTTGCCGAACCACGTAAAAAACCTTTTGTGTTCTTTCTTTTTTTTGTTATTTTTTGTTATTATTTCTATGATCTATTGGTGAATGATCTTACCAAAGATTAAATCTCAAGGTCAATCACAAAAATGACCTCCACAACCATAAAATAGATAATTATTTGAGTAAAATTAAATAATTTTTTCTTAGATTAGATACATGATCATTCCATAAATAAATAAATAAGTTAGTGTAGAGGTCAAATTTTTTATTCGCCTCAAGACCTGACCTCCTTTGCTTGATTGATCTTGGTTCATTTTACGATAGGTAGACCGAGCACCACAAACACTCCCAAGTCAGGAAAAAGTAAAGAAATTGTATCGCTCTTTCTTAGCAAAATTTGCATACCTTTTTCATGTTATGGATGCCCTATTAATAGATTTTTAGGATAGTTTCCCTATTTTAGTAAGTTTCCTCAATCATCCCTATCTCTAATAACATATGTCTTTGATCTTCTCTTTTTTCGGTTTGTATCCCATTTGAAATCGGATTGTCTGATTTAGTATGGAATCCCACAATTTTAGGGATCTACAACATTATTTGGACTCAAACGTATTCTTCGACCTTGCAGCTTATATTATTCCTTTTACCGATCTCTTATCCCTCCCGAAGGTTCGGATGCCATACCCTTACACGTTCTTATCATGTGTTTCGTAACCCGAGGTTGATAAATTTTCCCTCCACAATGCCCCTTCTCTAAAGTTTAGGCTCAACCTAAGGTTCCGAAACTCATTATCCGAACCTATGCCTTGAGGCATTGTACACGTGGTTATGTTGGGTTAGTCCCCCTTTTATTGGTCGTGTTAGTTTAGTGTCCCCAGGTCCTCTTCTAAGGTCTTGTTTACATGTCGATTCTCTATATGTCGTCTTTAATGTGCTGGTGGAAAAGTGTGAATAGGTTGGAAGAGGTATCGTGTTTCGTGTATCGTGTTGACAACTTAATTGGCTATGACACGAGATTTTTGTTTCCAAATATCTCTCCCATTTTGAGTTTGAAGTCACCACCATTCTTTTTGCAAAAGGGTGTAAATGGTCACCCATGATATATTTTTTAAAAATTCATTTTTTGGCATTTATTAACTCGTATGGATAAGGTCTATCGGTTCAACCTTGGATTTAGGTAAAGGGGTCCATATTAAAGATTATGGAAGGTGTTAGGCACCCTACCCCCTCCACCATTAGTGGTAACCTCGGATTCGATCTATATTTGAAAAGAAAAGAAAAGGAAAGTAAAAAAATCTTATATGTGCCCTCAAGTACGAGGGACTTTGATGTTGGTTTAAACTTTTGAGGGTACCCTTATTGAAAAAGAGGCCATTCGATGGCTCAAACCTTCCATAGTGTGTGCATAGGTGTGGATAAATGGGAGTAGTAGAAGAGGGAAAGTTGGAAAGGAGAGAAAGGGGAGAAGGAGGGTGTTTATCTTCTTTTTTAATTCATGTCCTACCTTGTTCTTAGGTTGATCTTCAAAGGATAAGTCTTCTTTGACTTGTCTTGATTTATTTGAGAAAGGGTAGAGAGTTGAGAGTGGGCTATAATTTGTGAATTAAGAATAGAATGTTGAGTGTAAGCATTGAAAGATAGATTATTTTGTCTTGAGAGTTCAAGCATGATGAGGGAATTGTGTTGAAAATGGAGGGATTTTATAAGATTTGAAAAAGATTTTTAGGAGTAGAATTGGTTGAATTAATGAAAATAGATAGAATAGTTTGAGGATCATGAGAGAGGGTATTTGTAAATTGATAGTGGTAGGAGGGCATTTGTGGAAATGATTTATTTGGGTTGAGTATTTGGTGGGGTTGAAATGAGTGATGTTTGGTTGAGGAATGGGAACGTAAGAAATTGATTTATTGGTTGAGTGTTAGGTAGGTTGAATGTAGTAGGTTTAGGTTAAAAGAATGAGTTGTATAAGAGATTAGTTGATTAGGTTTTGAAAGGGTAAAGGAGATGGTGATATATGTCAAAAGGGGTGTGGAGATGGAGTGTTAGATGAGTTGATTGGAGAGAAGAAGTACTTGATTGGAAATGAGGGGTGTGGATTTGGCTTATGATAATAAAGTTTTAGGAAATGATGAAGGTAAGTTAGAGAGAGGTATGGGTTGAAATGTATGGTAGATGATTTTTTAGAAAAAGGTGATGAGAGTAGGTAGTTAGATGAGAAAAGTGAATTGAGGTGGTGACATGTGTCCCACCTTGATGATCTTAGGTAATTGGTTGTGATGTTAGGCTTGGGTTGAGAATTGGGCTTAGGTAGATTGGTTGGGCTTGGGTAGGATAGTTGGGTAATGGGTTGAATAGGTATTAGTATTGGGTTGAGAAGTTAATGGGCTTAGGTGGTAGGTTGGGTTTGGGTATAGTAAGGGTTTGCGAGTTGAATAGTAATGGATTTAGATTAGGGTTGGGATGGGTTAAGAGATGAGAGGAGTGATGAGTGATGAGGAGTTTTTGGCCCATAGGTTACATGGGAAGGGCCTTAGGACATTTATTGGAAGAAATAGAGATTTTTGAAGGTTTGGCCTTCGAGGGCCCATTGCAATTTTTATAGATTTTGAGGCATTTTGCATCGAAGCTCGATTAAATTTGGGTGTCTACAGTTACCCCTCTTTGCAGGAATTACATACAAAGAATAGACAAAACCTTGATTTGTACGGGCCCGAGGGTTTTGCTCAAATAAGTTTTGAAAACACCAATTTGGTTTGACGAATTTGATAACAAGAAATGGCTACCCAAGCATGTGGTCTGACAGAGTGAGCCTTGTGATTTCTTCGACCTCATGGCGTGAAGCTTGTGTGAAGTCTCAGATTTGTAATAATTTGGTGAAAAACTTTGAAATGGGAGCTTTCTAACGAGTTTTAGGCAATTTCAATTTGACTTTTGCAAAAAAAATTTTGTTTTTGTTTTTGTTCTTTTAATAGAATGATTGGGACCTATGGGACCCTCATGTATTAGTTTGAGCACAACACAAAATATGAACATACTGGTAGGTACATAAAACACGAACTATGAGAATTTTGATTGGTCCGTGCTCTATGTACGAACTGTTTGGATTATACCTAGTCTGTACTGGAGGACGGACTTAAATTATTTTCTTCAGTCCGTGGTCAATGTACGGACCAGAACCTTCTTTTCTCACTTTTTACCCAACAGAACCTCATTTGTTCTCTTCCTTCACGATTTAAAGATTTTCACACATTTTAGGGTATCAATAGCCCACTTATGCTATGGGGAATTCAACCAACTTTGATCTCGTGGCTGAAAGCTTATCTCCCACTCTTGAAAGTGGTCCCAACCTACCAAATCTCAAAAGGTACGCCATTGTAGACCTATTTTTTCAATAATGGCTTAACTCTATGACTTATGAAGAGAAGATTAGGTGGGACTCCAATAAGCTTGGGTTCACTCTCTCTTTGTTGAAGGTTACCATTATGTGGGACTTGATGGAAGCTCTTATGGGATTTTGGATCCCGGAGCTCAATTTGTTTCATTTTGGAGAAAAGGAAATGACTTCTAGGATTGAGGAGTTTGAATGCATTCTCGGCCTTTGCTAATCATCTCGGGTGGTTGTACCACCTTTGCATGAAAACTGTAGAAAAGAGGTGTCGAGATTCTTTGGGATCTCAGAACAACAATTAGATTGGATTGATGAGAATTTAAATCTTCTTAAGGTTTTTAAAACATTTTTGCTTCGGTGGCTTGAAGACGTGGATTCCCTATCTCGGTTTGACATTTTGACATTGGTAATAATGAATCAACTCTTATTCCCTCGAAACGATGGGTATGTGAATTCGACTTTGATAAGTGTACTCGACCAAGTTTGACAACATTTTAGACTTGCTCATATGCCCCTAGGGGAAACATATTTATTTCTCACGGCTTGCTTGAACAGAGAGAGAGAGAGAGAGAGAGAGTTTATCACGGGTGTGTTTTGTTGTTACAGGTAAAGTTCTCATTTTGTCCATTTTAAAATTTGAAATATTGTCATAAGAGTTGACTTTCCTTTCTGTGCAGTTTTGGTTCTTTGATCATTTAGCTTCGACTACGACCATTTGTCGTCATTTCAGCGTGCATGCCGATTTGGTGGTTTTGATGAACAAGAGAAAGCTCCATGTTCGTTCCAGTGGCAAGTTGGGTTGGTTTGAATGTTTGCAGGATATGCTCGATGATGAGGTGGTTAGGCACCTTCTAGCCTTCAACTTCGCCTGTTCTTTCTTTTTCACGGAGTTGCTTTGCCATATTGATCGGTTTGACTGGGGTCACTCACGACATCCCTCTTCGTGTGTTGAGGCAATTTGGCAAAGAACAGGGCATAGTGACTCATGGAGATTTTGGTGAGTTGGTCGGGTCATTTTCTCATTCTTCTCCCTAGTGATAATTACGCGACCAACTAGAGAAAACTTGGACAAATGTGGTGATTCTTGACTATCCTATATTCCCTAGCTATTCTTTTACGAATTACTAGATTTGGATACAACAACAAATTGCTGAGAGGGCTTGTGCGAAGCCTTCGATTCAAGTGAGGTCTTATGATTCTCTTTTCTTTGATCACCATTATTGACTAAAAGAGATGAGGATTTCTCACAAGTGGATTGAGAAGCTTTGACTACATTCTGTGAATAACTTGAAAACCCAGATAACTCGACTTAAGTCTTTGAGGAGTGAGGAGTCTTCTATCCTGAGGGCTGAGATTGATGATTTGCGGGGGAGACTTTCTCAAGGTCCCTACTTCGATGCTTTTGCATCTTACCTGGTGAGTTGTGATGCTTCACATGCTGCTAAGGTGGTGATGATGGGACAAGTCGCCCGAATTAGTGCCTTGGAAGAGAGACTTGTTTCTTTCTTTATTTCTTGTCGAGATGTGTGATTGGCACCATATATATTTTTTTGTATTTTTATTTTATTAGGAAAAAATGTAATGTGAAACTTTTTGAAATGAAAAGAAAATAGGTTTTTTACTTACTTGGCCTCAGGTGTATCTATTGTTTTGAAAATATGAAGTTTGAATAAGTCCTAGATTTTTCATCATTGGCTAAACTAGTAGTTTTGAAAATATTTGAATTTTTGTGAATTGTCTTTATCGAATGGATATTGTAGATACAGAATATTAATTTTTTTTCAAAAAACCTTTGTTACTTCGATGAATTCTGTGTTTTTTTCAACTATCGAGGATATGATGTCGGTAGCTCTTTGGCTCCTTTAAAGTCATCACCAGTACCCTAGTACTGGGTGAATATCGATTGAGCGTAGGACTTGGGATTTTGATAAAATTTTTACCGTTCACAATTTATACTCATGTGGGTTAGGAGTTCATTTTATTTTATTTTTCTTTCTTTTTTTATTTTTATTTTTCCTTATTGCCCCTAGTGCTAGTTACGATTTTCACCAGATTTGATTTTCACATTTTTGAGCATCGATGCCCTTTTGATTTTTCATCGTGCCGGTGGCTTTGATATTGTCATAGTCTGATTCTTTTACTCATAGCGCCTTTTCAAGTTTTCCCTATGCCCTTTTCAAGTTATACTTGTATTTTTTTGAATTTTTACATTACAATTCCTGCTTGGAGTCTCTATGTCTTTGTAGCTTGGTAATTCAAGTTGAGCTGCTAAATCGACGACTCTACTCTTGTAGTAGCTCTCTTTATTGAGTGATCGATCTAGATTCTCCTCTCGAGTTTACTGATGACTTTTCGTAGTTCGACAACTAAAGTTGACCTGCTAGATCTACTACTTTATGCTTCAAGATGTTATCTTTTTTTTTAATACCTGATCTGGATTCCCCTCTCGAGTCTTCTAACAACTAATAAGACTTGAGGTCTGGATCAAGTTACAAAATCATTGGTGCTGCTATTATCATTGTGATACGTTAAAATATTCCCTGATCTGAAAGGACTTTTGGTGGGACAAAATGTTGGCTTAGGCTAATGATAGTGAAAAAATATAAAAAGATTAAAGTCTGGGTCTATCTCGAGTGTGTTAAACCTAGGGTTTGTCTATTTTTATTTTGAAAAGGTGATCTTGTCTCCTAATAAGGTCTCTTGAACTTGTTTAGGCTAGGGATTTGGGTCGAACTCAAAATCAAGTATCCAAATATTTTATTTTCTTGATTTTTTGTGTGTAGATACGTGATTTTCGATTATGAGTACCACTTCTGCTGAGGTTTGGAGTTGCCACCATTCATATTGTAAGAGGGTGTAAATGGTCACCCGTTGCACATTTTTAAAAAAATTGTCATTTTTGACGTTTAGTGACTCTCGATGGATAAGGTACCAATCTAACCTTGAGATTGGGGTAAGCGGTTCGATTGGAGAAAAGGGAAGGTGTTAGGCACAATTTTCTCACCACCAAGTGGTTGTAACCTCAACTCAACTCGGTCATTTTGACTAAAAATGGAAAATAAAGTAAAGTGCCACGTATCGACGAATTGGACTTTTTAGGCTCGTTGGCAAGTTTTATTAGAAATTTGATATTTTTGATTTTGGGAGTGGAGTGGTGAGGGTGGGGTACACCAAATCTTTTTGGGTGGGCCTACTAGACCCTTAGGGGATCTTAGAAACCTCCAAACTGATCAAAATGTCACATTTTATTGATTCGGGCTTTTGAGGCTCGTTGGCCAATTCTATTAAAAATCTTATATTTTTGGGGCCCTTTTGAGTGAGGGCTTGTTCAAATTGGGTGTCTATAGCTGCCCTTCTTTACAGGAATTACATGCAAAGAGCTTTAATGAATAGACTAAACCCCAATTTGTACGGGCCAGAAAACTTTTGCAAAAACTCGACTTTTGAATTACTGATTGCATTGATAACTTTTGTAGAAAATGGTTACTCAAGCACGCGGTCTGCCAGAGTTTTACCTTATTAATTCCTTAATCTCGATGGTGCGAAGCTAGTGTGAGATCTCAGATTTGATGAGTTTTGAAAGTTGGATATTTCTTCGGTCGTGTTTTGACAAATCAGAGTTGAGTGCAACTCGAAAGGATTTTTGAAATTTTTTTGCTTTTTAATTTTTGATTTTTGATTTTTGATTTTTGATTTTTATCTGATTTTTTTGATTTTGTATATTTGATTTTTGATTTTTATTTGATTTTTTTGAATTTTGAATTTTATCTGATTTTTTTTTGTTGATTTTTGAAAATTATTATCGGTTGATCCGTATGTACAACATGGTTGATTATGAAATGATGCTTATCCGTGTTTGGAATACGGATGTCATTTGTTTCCTTTACATCCGTTTTTCAAGAACTGATAACACGATGTTTATTTCATCCATGGCTGGAGCACGGATGCAACGCTGTTTTCTCCCTCCGTACTGGTAACATGGACCAGTATGAATTCAAACATTTTAAAACCTATGCACCACTTCCTTTTCTCATTTCTTCTTTGATTTTCTTCGGTTTTCTCTGGATTTTGGCGATTTCTCTTCCTTTCTTTTATCCTCTCATCGATTTCACTAGTTTGGCGCTTGGTGGATTGGTTTGGGGCAATTTTGGAGCGCACGTTGTTGCATTCGAACGTTTGCGGAGATGATTTAAAAAACCTTAAGGAGTTCGAGTGGGCTACAATTTCGTATTGAGCTGAGCTTTTCATTTTCTTCCTTTTCTTTACCTTTCTCTTTCTTGCCTATTTTGTATTATGATATGAGAACATTCATTTTGAGTTTGCCTTGGACACAAACACTTCTTTTTGCCATTTTTTGTTGCTTTTTTGTATTGATTTATTTACACAATTCTTTGAGCATTTTAGATGAACATTCTCACCTTTGACTTTACCTTTTGAAATGTTATCATGATTTGAAAACAATGTAATTTGCCCTTTATTATTGACTATTGTCGCCTTGTTTTGCTTGCTCTATTTCATTATTTGATTGGTCGTGAGTGTATGGACTATTTGTGGGTGGTGGATTTTATGAAATTTTGAGGGGCTGGGGGTCATTTTGGAGGAGAATTTCCCAGAATGTTTGAGAATTTAGGGGTGTGGTGGGGGGCTAAGCATGGTTTTGGACGGATTGTCAGGTGATGGTTGTGGCTGGATTTTCGGGTAGTGGATGGTTTGCGATTTGAACTTTGGGTCGTGATTTGAGGGTGAATTTTGTAGGGTGTGTTTTGAATGGTAGGTGTTGGTCCTTTGTATTGGCTTGGATGAAGTGATTCGGGTTGAATGAAGCTGGTTTATGATGGGTTTGGAACGGATTGGTTGGGATCTTCGAACAGTTGATGGAATGGATTGGATTGGGTTAGGGATTAGGGGTGGTTAGGGGATTTTTGAGAAAGGATTTGGGTGGTTAAGGGATGGTTTTGGGACTGCAAGTGGACTGGAATTGTGGTCAAGGAAATATTTTTGGGGATTTTTGGTGGAAGGATTTTAGTGGGAGTTGGGGGCTGTTTGGGTGACAGACTTGGTATTGTTTTAGTAGGAGATTGAGGCTGGTTTTAGGGCTGTTTAGGTTGAAAATTGGGGCTATCTAGGGATTGTTCGGGTGAGAAATTAGAACTGTTTAAGGGTAGTTTAAGGACAAGATGTGGGACTGGATTTGGACTGTTTGAACAAGTCGACTTCTTCTTCTTTTTTCCTTCGTTTCTCTAGCATGCTTTTGTTGTAGAAATATTGCGTATCATGCTTGTTCTCCTCTTTCCTTTTTGTTTCACCTTGCTTATATGAACATTTTGCTTTGGGTATCCACACATTTTCTTTTTTTTTTTAATAACATCTTGACATAATTGGGATGGATAATTGAGTAATTTATCTTGGATGAGTAGGAAGGGCATTTTGGATATTTGAACAGATTTTAGGTTAGCAAATGATTGATTGATCAAGTTTGAAAGTTTTGGTGAGATGGAGTGGGCAATTTTGAGGTTTGATAGGTGCAGGTGGCGAATTATGGGTGTTAGCGTCCTACTTTGGATGTGTTGGATGAAATGGGCTTTAAAAGGTGAAATCTGAGGTTGGGACGGCGATTCACAGGTTTTGGGTGGTTGCATTGTTGTTGGTTTGACTTTTGGCTGGATAGATTGAGTGGTTGGGTAGGTGGGTTTTAAATCAGGCTTATCTCTCCTAGGTTTGAAATGTGGGTATGTTGGGTTCGCTTAGGTGTAGCTTTGAAATGGGTGGACGTAGGTAGGCGGGTAGGGTTGGATTATGGCTAGGTTACATTGAGATAAGCAAATAGGAAGCCTTTTTTCTATTGACTCAATGGCTTATTGACTTGTAGATGGGTAGAGAGAGGAGGACCAGGGTGACCAGGCATTCTTCGGATGAGGAGGAGGAGGCGAAACCTAGGACCCGGACTCGCTTTGCTCTAGGGTCTGGGGTGGCTACAGAGACTGGTAGGCCGGGTCGGCCTTTGTGGAAGCCCGATTCATCTTTCATGGCTGGTTCTTCTTTCAGCAGTCGGGCAGAGGAGGCTATCACTTTTCAGAGCGGTCCAGTTGAGGACCTTGCAGGTAGTACTGGTGGGATAGGCAAACGAGGTAGCAGAGGGGGTAGAGGCCAGGCAGATAGGGTTGCGGGTGCAGGCAGAGTAGTCTGAGAGGTTCTCAGGATAGAGATCCCTAAGGAGGAGAGCGATACCTCTCTTCTTCATGGGTTAGCGAGGCATGTCTTCATGCTTGTTCGATTGGATATCCCCACCCCCTATCTTTCGGCGAGCTTCAGGTGTACGTGAAGCTTGTTTCTATCTACAGTTGCACTATTCTCAAATGATATCCGGACTCAATTCTCGATGATGGGTTTCGGAGCTTTCTTGTAGATCCAACGCTTAGAGATGATCGACCTCTATTTCTAGCCATGGTTGAGAGGTGGTTTCCAGCGACTCACCCCTTTCATATGCCGGAGCTGGAAATAAACATCCAGCCATCAGACTTCGTGGCGATTATGGGCATAGCTATGGATTGAGAACCCCTACCTCTGACTATGCTGACTGTCAGGAGGTAGGCGAGCTATGGTGTATTGCCAGGGTCCTTGCCTCCATGGTTGGGAAGATGGGACAGATTAGTACAGAGGTGTTGATGGGACTGTTACTAATCGAGGGAGAGGATGGGACCCCCCACACCTACCGATAAAGAGTGGCCCGGTTTGGAGACAGAGATTTTGATACAGTTTTTCGCATTTGCTTTCTCATTCTCATTGACAGTTGTTTCTTCTTAGAGGATGACTTTTCAGTTTCTACCACTTTCTTTTCCATGATGTACGACATTGATCATATTGGCCATTTTGATTGGGGGAACCTCATTTATGGTACCATTCTTGCCGGACTTGATCGAGTGGTGGAAGGGATCACTATACCCCATGAAGCTGGGATCTCTATTCACTTCTTCTGACAGTTTATTGAGGTAAATAGATCTCAATTTCGTTTCTTCTTGGTTTCTTCATCGATATCTTGTGCATTGTCTGACACTTTTCAACCCTTTTTCCAGATTTTTGTCCATGTATATTTTCCATTTTATCTGCCTACCCGTCGTCATCCTGATGAGGGTTATCCATTGGGTGTCTTTTGGGTTACTAGATATGCCAGGGCTATCAGGAGTAGCCCTAGGAGTGCCCGGGCCCATATTGGCAGATGTCGCCTTCGAGACGTGAGTATTTTAACCATTTTCCTCTGTTCTTTTGAACTTGGAGTTATCTGTACATGTTGTCTGATTTTCTTTTTTGCAGATCTTCTCTGTTACTTTACGATACCTTCCCCGTACTGTCAGCGGGAGGCAGGAGGTGAGGAACGCTTACTGTCGTAACACTAGGCGACAATGCTACCCCTATTTCATTGGAGAACAGAGGTACACATTTTATCTGGGGGAGCGTCTATTCTTCCAGCACGACGGGAGGCTTCGCATCCTTGTCGCTCCACCTGAGCCTATTTCGGGGGTTATGACGATGGATGAATATCTTGCCCAATCGAGGACCGTAGATGCTGCTGGGCTGGTGACTACCAAGCTTGGTTCCGAGAGGCATCCATTGGATACATCATGCCTACAATCACTGCTCGGGCTATGATCACTGAGATCTGAGGGGTCCTGATTTAGGAACATGCTATCACGGTATAAATTGTGTCCCTATATCTCTTTCCTTATAACTTTATGCCTTTTATCGTTCTCATTTGGTTAGTACTTTTGATCCTAGGCCGATGACCTTCGTCTCCTTCGAGAGGGTTATGTCCTTATCGAGGAGCAGGTAGCGAAGGCCATGGAGATGGAAAATAGGTGGAGGGCCTCCAGGGTTAAGGTGAAGGAGCAGGCGGCTTGTATCGAGGCGCAAGCTGCCCATATCCAGGAGCTAGAGTTGGAGATGGCCTTACGAGAGTTCTGGCCGAGATAGTATGTTGCTTTTGTTTCCTTTCTTTTCTATTGGTAGATCGTAGTTCATTTGTATCCTGTTTTGATTTGTTCTTTCATTATCTTTTCAGGACTATCATCTACGTTGAGATGGAGCGAGTACCTCTACGTGCCCTCTGACACCTCCCAGGGTAAACATTTGCATTTTAGTTGTTCATTTCCATGCATATCCAGTATATATCTGCATGTTTCTTCACTTGCTTTGTTTATTTCTTTTCAGGCCTCCCTTTCCACTGGTCCCTTTGTTCTAAGTGCTGGTATCGTGGGGACTACAGAGCAGGATGTTGCCTTTAACGCGGAGCTATTCTTCACGGACTTCGATGGACAATTGTGGATGCACGGTTTACCTTCTTCCGGGGTGTCTAGCTTGGGTGCAGTTGCTGGATCTTCTTCTAGAGTAATCCTAGAGACTCAGAGCACCCAGGATGATGCTACCCCCCCTTTGATATGATTTTATTTCTTGCAAAACATGTAGATATTTTTGTATTAGACTCAGACATGTTGTATAAACATTTTGGCATGTTGTATATATGCAATCATGTTTATCATTTCTTAGCATTTATTGTATCATTATAATTGTGCATGCAATTGACTCGGGTCTTAATAGGCTTCCATAGAATGATATCAATTATCAGTGTCTCCATAGGCCCGTTGAGTGTTTGTGAGCCTGCGAATAGGCCAAGGGTGCAATCAGGGTCCAAAGGACTCTTCGAGTATTCTCTCGAGCGGTGTGAGTTGTTTGGGGGCCCATGGGCCTAATGGTGAGTAATACGGGGGCATGTGGTTTGTGGGGTTTTGACCGCCTGAATCGATCCATTATGATCACAGTGAGCCCCTATGTGCCTAGTATACATTTTGAGAGCTTTCGAGAGTTTTGACCACATTTATCGAGTATGTGGGAGTCCCGATTATTTTCCATGTGATTTTAAGGTTTTGGGACATAAGATGACCGTTACGTGGTCCTTAATATTTAAGGAATCAAATAATTCAGGGCCCTAAGGTTAAAAAATGTTCTGGTCCATGTTTTCAACATGGATAAGCGTTGTCAATTTTTCATCTGTGCTCCCAGTACGGATGAGTCATCTGGGAATTCATCCGTGCTTTGGGCACGGATAGGTCAATTTTGGCTTCTCCGTGCCTTAAACATAGAAGAGTCCATTTTGATTTTCATCCGTACCTTAGATACGGATGAGCCCATTTTTTCTTTATCCGTGCTTATGCCACGGACCATAACGATTTTCTATTTTACAAAGCATGTTCCACCATTCGAGACTTCTTTCTCAAGACTTCTCCCCTAAGCTCCATGAAGATGCCTCACACTCTTCCTAACTTGAAAAGGTATGGCATTGTTGATCCTTTCTTGAATAGCTGGATAAAGGTTATGGATAGTGATGAAAGGGTTCAATGGATTTTAAATAAATTGGGGTTTACTTTCTCCTTGCTAAAGATTCCATTACAATGAAGCTTGATTGAGGCAATGTTAGGGTGCTCAGTTCCCGATCTCAACCTTTTTCAATTTGAGGAACATGAAATGACTCCTACCATTGAAGAGCTTGAAGTGTTGTTGGGTCTCTAGATGACGGATATGGTTGTTGTTCCACCTTTGCGAGATGGTTATCGAGGCGAAGCTTCCGACTTCTTGGGGATAAACCGCAAATTTTTAAAGATCCCAGATGGTGGATCGGTTTTGAAGACGATGTTTAGATCTTTCTTGATCGTCTTACAAATCCCTCAAGATCATTGATTCATTTTAATGCTCTCACGTTTATGGTAGTGAGTCAACTCTTGTTTCCGGGTGGTGGAGACATTATGGACCTTTCCCTCATTTAAGTGATTCAATAAGTCTGAGAGGGATGACGGTTGGCTCCCATACTTTTGAGTGAGATATTCCAATCCCTTACGGTTTGTTCATCCGGTCATGATCGAATTTTCCAAGGATATGCTCCACTCCTACAGGTAAACTCCAAACTTAACATAGATTTGAATTTAAATTTACTAGTTTTTCAAAAGTTTAGAATGCTTCTATTTTTGTAACTTGGGTTTATGGACCACGTGGCTTCAACCGAAGTTGTTAATTGTCCGTTTTGCATTAATGCCAATCTTGTCCTCATGATATCGAGACAAGTTGCTCCATTGATCTCAAGTGATAAGGAGAAGTGGTATGCTTTCATTTGTAACCTTGATGTTGAAGAGGTGAGATGGGTTGGTGTATTCCAACCTCAAGGGTCTCCCTTGATTGCATTTGACGGGGTTCGTTTCCTTATCTTGATTGGTTTTTACGAGGCGACTTACTATGTACCGACTCGGATTCTTCAACAATTATGTTATGATCAGGGTGTGCTTATCCCTGAGAATTTTGGTGAACTGGTTGGTCCTTTATCAACCTCCTTTCTGAGTCGACTCATGAAAGAATGGAGTCAAGTTGAGGTTTTGACTCGACCCATCTTTTCAGCACACCTATTCCCGTCATACTTGCATTGGATCTGAGAACTCATCTCTGGGAAGCCTTCGGTGTCGATTGTGCCCTGAGCATGTCCTTGTGCTTCATCCTTCTTTGATTATCGAGATCGAGTGGAGGAGTCCCAAACTGATCATGCCAAATTCAGGCTATTTTGCTCAAGTTTGAGAAGAAGATGCAGAGAGAGATTGCTCGACTGACATCTGGTCTTGTATAGTCAGGATCTAGTGATAGTGGTGAAGTGGCTAGGCTTTGAGCCGAAGTTGCTGAGTTGAGGGATAGGCTTGCCCAGAAGTCCCCATTTTGATAACTTTACAGCATATTTGGTGAGTTATGATACTTCGGATGCTAAGAGAATGATGACTAGCTAAGCTGTCCGGATCAGTGCTTTGTAGGAATGCCTTGACTCCTTTTTCATTTCTTACCATGACATTTGATGGACTATGTGTTGTATTCCTGTTTTTTGGTATTTTCTTGTCATTTAGGGATGTATGCCAAATATTGAAATATTTAATGTAAAGAAAATAGGTTTTGTATTTACTTGGCCTTAGGTATATCTATTGTTCTTGAAAACATAAAGTTTTGTTGAATAAGTCTTAGATTTGTCGTCATTGGCCAAAATAGTAGTTTTTATTTTGAAATTTTATGAAATGTCGTTATCAAATGAGTAAGATAAATTCAGAGTTTGTAAAATCTTTGGTTGTGTCGGTCGTGGTGTTTTTACCAAAACCAGGGGATACGAGCGTCAATCACTCTTTTGATCCTTATAGAGTCATCCCCAGTGCCCTGGTATTGTAAGAATATCATCTGCTCAAGCCTCAGGATTTTAGAAAGATTTTACTGTTCACAATTTATATTGTTGCGAGTTAGGAATTCTTTTTTTTTTTCTTTCGTTTTTTTCATTGCCCTTATTGCCCCTAACACTAGTTACAGTTTTCACCAGACCCGGTTTTCACATTTTTGCACATCAACTTTTTTTTTTTTGGGTTTTCATCGTTACGGTGGCTTTGATCTTGCCATAGTCTGATTCTTTTACTCATTGTGCCCTTTCAGACTTAAAAAAAATTATTTTTCACCATTGAATTTTATTTTTAAATTTGGGTGCTTACTGGTCGTTCATTTTCAACACCTTGGATCAAGCTCAAAAAATAATATTTTTTTAATTTATTATTTTTAAATATGCATATTTTCATAAAATCTAAAAGGTCGTGTTGTTGAATTGTAAATATGATAATCAATGTGGGCCCAACAATCTTTTTTAAGATTTGAATTCTAAAAAAATAAATATGTGGGCAACAGGCAAGAGAGAAAATCTCTCTATTGTTGATATCATTTGTGCCACTTGTCAAATATTTGTTGGGCTGTGAGCAAACGCATTAAGTGGGTATGTCACGCTCCCCGATTTAGTATCTAGATTTTCCCAAATCTCAAGGGTGAAGCAAAAAATAATTAAAAATCCAAATGAAGATCTTCAAAACTTAAATACGATATGGATTTCTTTCAAATAATTTCGACAGAGTTTCCCCTAAAAATTGGACTTATGAAAAAATTTTACCTCTAGAAATATACTTGTATAATCAAAATTCATATTTCTATTATCTTTCAACCACCATATCATAACGAATATAAATCCCTTAAAAACATACTATAATTACAACTGAAAAGTATATATAGATCAACTACATATCTCATATTGATCAACATTTGTTCAAGTCATAAATATTAATTTTCACTCTCTGGATATATATATATATATATATAATAATACACAACACACATAATACTAATATATACAAAGAAGTCCAAAACTATACAAAATGTTTTTGCTAAACTCAAATCTTAGCTCACATATAATACAAATAATGCTCATCATCTTGATATTGTGATCCCTCTATATAATGTTTTTATCAAGAATAAACATCTTGGTAGTTGGGACATCTGTAATGTTTTATTGGTAGAGTGAGTAACAGGGAAGTTACTCAATAATAAACTCACATTTCAAATTAATAGTCTTAGTATGAATAGATAAACAAGATAATCTATTATAAATAATGCAGGTTTTTAAATAAATAAACAAAACTAATAACACTCGAAATATGTTAATTTTTAATAAAATAGTAATGAAATATTTCCTTCTTATAATAAAATAAAAGAAACATAAACACACCATAATAATATCAATCTTGGTAATGTATTTTATAAGAATGACGAAGTATATAACTGATACAAAAATATCGATATATATATATATATATATATATATATATATATATATATATATATATATATATATATCGATGCTCAAGTACTTAACCAGTGTGGAACTTACCATTAATTCTTAATTTTACGATAATTCTGGCAATTTACCATAATTAGTTGACTGTGTTTTTCAGCTCAGGTTGGCTATTGATCCCTAACGGAGATCAATCATTTGACTACTATACACTGTAAATGATCATTTGACAAGTCAACTTTATCGTACCTCTGTAGTATGTATATGTCCTCAATCAATCTAATAATTTACAAACCATCTTTATAATACAATTTGTTATTTTCCAATAAAGACAAGATATGAATTTTCCAAATAGTAGATACAAAAATATTTTCAAGTGGTATCCCATACTACCGAAAAGAATATCAAACCCATATTATTCTAAATTAATTAATTACTTCTAGAAAGAGCTACCAGTTAATCTTATGGGCATTCATTACCCCTTTAATAGATAACAAAAATAATAATTATATTTTTCAAAATTCATTTAAAATAAATTTGTAAATTTGAAGATATTCCCAAGTATTCTAGAATGATAAACATACAATAGTATATCAAAAGTAGTACATTATAAAATAGTAAACATGTAGGTTCACCGTCCTACGATTACCGTCCTAATTGCATCCCATGCTCTATTACACAATGCTCAAAAGCACTCTAAATCTAAAAATTCCTCAATACAAATATATACAATCGAAAATCCCATTCTCGATTATAAACAATCGAGAATCCCATTCTTGATTATAAACAATCGAGACTTTCATTCTCGATTTCAAACTTAATTTGAACATTTCATTATTTTACTTTTAATAGATAATCACTCAATGAAAATACATTTTCAAAACATGACACCTTAATAGTTTTTAAAATGAACACTTGATGAAAATTATTATGAAAATCAATTTGTTAAACAAATTGATTTTCTAGTTATACTTACCCAAATTCATTTATTTTTATTTCACGATATTTAAATATTAGAGAAAAGATATAAAATGAATTATTATACAATTCGATACATGAATTTTGAATTTAAATCATAATAAATTTGAATCTAACTATCAAAATTAAAATAAAACAGATGTCATTGAAAACTATATTACGAATTTGAAATTATAAATTTTCTACTTTCGCAACTAGGTTTTTTGAGTCCCTATAGCATAAAAATAATTTTTTTAGGTTAATTTCTTCAGTGATTCAATGAAATAATTTGATAACTAAGTAGATCTTGAAGTCGTGGCTATTTTCTTCTTCAGTGCCAAATCTTAATTCTCATCCTAAACATGGTTAAATCTCGATTGAACGCAACTTACGCGAACCCACTTTCGAACTCACTCAGTCTCTTTTTCGATTTTAATGTCACAAATATAATGAACATCAACTTATTCTTTACTTTGTAATAATATAAAATTTTATATTATAATATATAAACTAATACAGTTGCTTCCACTCTGTTCCGAAGAGTAACTAGGACCAATTCAGTCACGTTTTCCTAAGCGTGTAGTGTGAGAGTGTGAGTGACCCTAGAGTGATGGTCCTTGTGAGTTCTTGAGAGTCCTTCTAAGGTTTGGAGGAGTTCTTCAAGTTATTTTTTCTCCCTTTTTCGAAATTGCTTTTTGTATGGATGCCGATTTGAGTCTCGGGCAACCCGGGAGCTCAGGCCCCGCCCAACAAGCCACTTTTGATTTAAAACTCTCTTGTATCACATATTCAAACACCTTTTAAATTATAATATTTTATTATATAATATAATAATATATAATATATAATATAATATAATATAATAATATTTATTTTTATTTTAATTACATTCTATCCCTTTAACATTTCAAAATTTTCAAATTTATCCTTTTTGATAAATAATTATAATTACACCCAATTTAATAAAATAATTTATTTTAATATTTTAATAATATAAAATTAATTAAATATTATTATTTTTTCCATACATTTTTCTTTTCTCTATTATGTCCATTACATTAGACTAATTTGAATTGTATATCGAATTTTTGAAATTCTTCACTGATTTTTCTCTATTGACCAAAATACCCTTTGTGCTCTAAGTTTTCTTAATAAAATTGATATTTTCATAAATTATTATATTAAACTTAGATTTAAGCATGCAGACAGTCTAAACTATGTTTTTCGATTCTTTTGAATTTAATAGTTATGTCTGCTTGACTAAAAGAGCTTCCTATAAATTTTTTTGTTTTATCTACTTCAACTAAATGTTCTAATTATTTGATAATAATCATGATAAGATTTTCCGAATTGTACATTTCATTTTACAGATTCTCCTCCTAGAAGTTATTATTTTAAATCAATAATATCATTATTTTATTTTAATAATTTATTTATTTTTTTTAATAGGAAAATAGGTCAATATAGTTAATTTAATTCCTCGATATATGTAATAAATTTCATGGCATTATAGGATATGTCAAAATTGCATCATATTATCAACATTCTTTTGGTAATTCTAAATAGTGCTGTGAATAACGTTCTCAGTGCCATCGATGAATAGTGGCTGGTGCCATCGAAAATTCAACCTTGCTACCAAAAATTGGTATTAGGGTGTCCATTCGGTGCTACTAAATGACGATTAAGAATATAACTGTTGCATTTTTTTGTGCCACCAAGAATAGAGTTGTTACCCACTATTTTTCCTTATATTGAGAAGTTTTGACTTCATTAGGGCTTGATCAATTGTTAGATAACTTGTTCTCTCCCCTTTCCACACCTTGAAAACAATCTCTACACACATAAGAGTTTAACTTAGGTGAATCCCCCTTCAATCTTCCTAAACCTTTCATTTGATCCCATTTCCACCATCAAACCTTACCTTGGATACATATTTGTACATTCATGGAGCAAGGTGCAAAAGGAAATGATGAAAGGATTGATCACAAGGACTCGACAAACTCAAAAATTTGATTGGAAGATCTAACTGTCAACTTATGGGTTTAGTGAAGGTTTTTATAATTAGTCAACTAGTTGATTAAAAATAAACATCCATGATGAATTTGAGATAATTATTTGACTTTTTAGAAAATTGAAATTAGAGGTAGAAATGTTGAATTCGATATAAATATCACGCATTAGGACTATTTGAAGAATAGGATACAATATTGAAATTGCAAATTTGAAATTTTTTATTAAAGAGGGTAGAATATAATTCCTCAAGTTGTTAATTCATATCTTGAGAAAAATCCAATGGTGAACTTTTGAGAAAATTCTGAAAGTGGAACTTTGGGTAAAACTCTCGGATTTTGTTATGTTTATTTTTCATGAAATCTGAGTACATTATTTAATTCAAAATGACCAAAAAATATACTTTAGCCATTATGCATGCTTAAATTCGAGTTCAAATGAAAAAATTTCAAATCCTCGATTTTCGTATCAAACGGGACTAGAAGAAGTAAATTTTTGTTAGAGCGAGAATTTGAAGCATTCGATCACACCATTAAGTCCACTCATCAATTTCTAAGCCCGAAAAGTCGAACTAGCTTCAAATATAGAAACAAATTAGAAAATACGAATTTTGTCTGGATATTTTATTTATATAAAAGATTAAGTTTTTCTTTTATTTTCATTATCTTTCCCAACCTGTCAAAGACCAATTGACTTATATGATTTAGAACTCGATGGTTTTAACTAGATTTCGATCGAGATTCATCTCGATTGTAACTTCATTGGTCATCGACGAAGAAGAGAAAGTTGTTCGCATCGATGAGATCTACGACTTCACCATCATGGATTTTTTATTTCCCTTCTCTTTCTTCATTTTTTGTAAAAAAAACCAGCCATGCCTTCGAGTATGTTTTGATATGTTTAACACGAGTTTTCTTGAATTTAAAGTTAGATTTGTCCTCAATCAAAAAGGGAAAAAAAAACACCGTCATCGAGCTCTTTGCAACCAACCAAATTGTTTCATAAACTAACCGTACCCAAGTTCAACTCACCTCGATTCCTACACTATACATCTTGATTTTCGTACAAATTTTTCATTTTCAACAACCATGGATTTGGTAGGGACTTATGATTCTTGTCGGTATTCATAGATTTCGAAAATGCATTTAAGATTTTTATAAAACTTGTGATGTTGTTTTAAGACGTAAATTTTCTTCTTTTATTTCAAATTCATGCGCAACATACATGTTTGATGTGTTTTAAATTGTATTTTTAACAATTGATATGTGGGGGAGGGGATAGTGTATCGAAGAAGCAATGAAAAACTAGAAGAAAATCAATTTTTTGTACAGTTTGTCCAGTGCTGTCGATAGCACTAGCGGTGCCATCGCCAACTGCCACCAGACCTTGTTTTGGTAAATTGTTTCGTGCATCTGCCAAGACTCCATTTTGACTCAATTTTTGGTAGTTTTTAAGTTGAATGATCAAAATGAATTCTAAAGTTGAAAAATAATTTAATATTTAATGAATTTATATTGAGTTGATAAATATTGAAAAAAAGAAGTTTATTTTTGAAAAGTTGCAAAGTGCAAATATCGAAAAAAAGAAAAAAAATAATGAAACGATAAGATGCCAATATCACATCCTAGAGGTGATGTCTGTATTGTTGTGCTATGTGTAGGTTGATGAATGGATATCTAAGGGTAATTTACTTTCTATTGTTACGATGTGATGTGCATATATATTAACGATATGTTAACACGATGTGTTATTTATATTTTCTTTACTATTATTTAATTTAGGCCAAGTGACTACAGTTGCATGGTAGGAAACTTGATATCCATTCTCAACTTTATAATGTTAATTTCTTATTTTTTTCAAAGAAAAATAATATGTATATGTAGCTATTTTGTAAACTATTAAAGAGCTTGTGAATACCTGAAATGATATGCTGGCATATCATCATCAGGAGTGATATACTATTTTAGGATGTACGGTAGGGACAACTAAACTCATACTTGGTATGGAACTCGTATGAGCTTGGAGTCACAATTGGAATTCAGATTTATTCTTTTCTATATTTTTGAGTGAACTTGAAATGTAAAGGTTGTTGTATACAAGTGTGGATGTATAATGGGAATCACATACACCTTTGGTAAGTATAGACGAAGATGGCTAGTCAGTGATCAGTAAAAGTTTATAGTAGTCGAACGTCTTGACACGTCAAAAAGAGACCCATTGCTTACGGTCATGTCAAACGACCAATCTAATAAATCTTAAAAGAACCTGTGATTTTAGATATAAGTTTTGATTTTCGCCATTATTACTTCAAAAATTATTTTAAATTTTGTGGGTATATTCTCTACAAATCCTCACGAGTCAAACTCGTCCACTAGGGGTAACTTAGTGGTTTAAGGGCTTGTTGTATTCATTAAATGTAGTCGAAATGCCTAAGAAAATGGTATAGTTATTTTCTAAGGGACTAGAAAAAATGAGTTTAGGGGTTTGATCAACGTCTCAAAACACTGATTTATCTGTATTTTTCTCAGGCATTTATCTCAATTTCCATCTTTATTTCATTAGATTAGGTAAATAAATAAATTTTAAATCTCAACTTATCACATTTTATGTTATACTATGTTAATTAGGTTTAATTGTACAAAGTAAATGTAATTATCAAAAAACTAATCATATGTGTTCACTGTATAGGTCAATGATCAACTTATGTAGATGAACACCAAATCAATCAATCAAGAATGCATTGCAATCAGAAAGACCAATCAAACAACTATACAAAACTAGAGATCTAGATGTTTCCAGATCAATATGGTGCAATCAAAAAACAATGTGGTGTAGTCCACCTCGAATTGATCATCTTAAAAAAGTTTCAATGTACTCTGCAAATGAGATTATACCCAAAAGTGAAGGCAACTATTTTTTGATCCTTCTAGAGCACTTCAAGTTTATAAATAGATCATTTTCCCAATTCGAAAAGAATCTTTGAGCTCGTGTCTTTTCTCTCTTCTCCCCCAATGCCCTTGACATTTTCTTTGTAATTTTTCTATTTTTTAGTTATGATTTATTTCAGCAACTTCTGTAATTTCTCAAGAAGACGATAGTGTATTTTTAATACCACATGAATATAAGTATTTTTTCTATTATTTCTTCTTATATCCTTGTAATGACCATAGACTAGACTCCCTACATTAGTGAGAAGAGAAAGCCTAGGAACAAGCTTTAATTATGTGGTTATGTCTTTATCTTTCTATGTTCTTTATGTTGTTTATAGGGTTTTCTTCAAGGTTTTATCCAACTCCAATTGATCAAAGCTTTAAATGAATCTCTACACCTCATATGCTAACTTAGACATTTTATGCTTAGATAAGACCAAGATAAAGCATGCTTAATCTAGATATTTGGTGGTAGAGAGTTCACATATTAGTGAGGGAAGGAATCCTAACTATAATTTTATTTCAAACTTCGTGCCATATCTTCTAATCAATATGTCAGAACGTTTGACTACTTCTAGATTGTTCGTGATCACTGACTAATCATCTTCGTGTATGCCTATTAGACGTGCATGTAATTCTCAAAGTATAGAACTCTATTCATAAACAATCACCTTTACAATACAATTTCACTGGTAAAGATAGAAAGGAATGGACCCGGATTCCAGTTATGACTCCACTCTCATACGCATCCCATACCATGTATGAGTTTGGTAGTCTCTACCGTACATCGTAGGATAGTACATTACTCTGGATGATATGACGCATTATCCTTTCAGGCATTCACAAATTCTTTAACAACTCACAAAGTAGCTACATAAATATATATATATATATATATATATATATCGTTTTCTTTAAAAACAAACGATAAATTATCAATATAAGGTTGATAATGGATATCCAATTATCTACCATGCAATTATGACCACGCGACCAAAAATAAATAACAGAACTTAGTGTATCGCGCTAAAAAAATTTAAATAAACATGCAACCAATTATTATCCCTAGATATCCCTTCACCAATCTACACACAACACATCAATGTAAAATGCAGACATCACTCCTTGGGTGTGATTCTGACATTTTACCGTTTTATCCCTTTTTCCATCTTCTTGATGTTTTCACTCTTTTTTTAAACCAAACATTTCTTTTCAATCTTTCAAATTATTTTTATTCATTCAATCGAAAAACTATTAAATTTTAATTAAAATGGGATCCCAATATGTATGCGAAGTCAAACTGTCAAAACTAAAAAATTGGTGAAAATTTAGCTAAGTGTCAGAAAATCAATTTTTCAAAGTTCTCAAAATTGAAAATGGATTTTTGAAAATGAAAGCCTTGAACACGAGATTCGACACCATGTAATTTTTATAGCTAAATTCAAAGTAACACGAAAGATATTAACTTTTGAAATTTTGTCGAAAATGTCGAAATTTATGTTTTGTTCTTCAAACCAAAATTCGGATTGTGATTCTTTAAGATTTCGATCTTGAAACCATTCTCATTATTCCGAAATGGGGCTAAAATCTTAATTTTATTAAAGAACTTAAAGTAAATATCTGAATTTTATTAAAGAACTTAAATAAATGAAAAGTAAAAAAAGAGGATATTTACTTAAATATTTTTAATGAAATAAAGGGTGGGAATTCATGTACAAGCTGTGGGAAGAGCAAGTCAAAAGCTAGAAAAGTTTTGCTCAAATTTTTTTCTGACGGTGGTATTGTCAGCAAGCTAATGCTTGCTCAAAATTTTGATTTTTCAATCTATTTTTTAGGGTTTCCTTTCCATTATTCAAATCCCTTGATCCACCCATGAAACTAATGTTAAAACTTGATAAAAACACATCAAATGTCTATTTCTAATATGAATTGAAAATCAAACAAAGATTTCTATAATTTATAAAGACAAGTTCGATAAAAATTCCTAAATGCATGTTTTGAAAACTACGGTTACTACTAGGAATCAAAAGTCTCCTACCAAAGTTCGTGGACGCCAAAGGTGATAAGCTAGCATGAAACTCAACATTGGATGGCACGATTGTTGAGGTTTGGTTGAGTTAGGTGCAAAATGAGCTAGGGTTTGCAGAACATCGACGACGACGCTCTCCTTCTCTTCTACAATAAAAGATAGATATAATTTCTAACTTGATAAAGTCTTTGGATAGAGTGTGTTGAAGTTCACTCGAAGTACACGGCTGGTTTTTGTTGGAGGATGAGAAGATGATCTAGAATAGGCAAATAAGGATGATAAGGTTGTAGCTCTTGTCTTTGCCAACAACTTTGCCTTCTTCGTGGAGTTTCAATTCGGCTTCGTTCTCAACGGTTCTTGAAGATAATGAGTCGAAACCCTTGGGTTGAGAGTGGACTGGTGTTTGGTTCTTTGGAGACTTAGAAAATGACTTAAAAAGAAAGTCAGCTTTCTTTTATAACAAGGTTGAGGGCATCCTTGTAATTTTTTATTTATTCTGATGGTCGATGATATCTTGTCTTTCTGAACTTGGAATTCGACGAATGAATATTCCATTTCAAATAATTTTTTGTTACAGACCTAATGGTGACGTCGAATTTTCTTGATTATCCCTTTAAAAAAATTTAACTATTTTTTATCCCACTTAACATGAAATTTGAAGATTTCATAACTTTTTCATTCGAACTCGAATTCGAGCTTGCTTATAGGCTAAAGTATATATTTTGACCTTTTTGAATCCAATGGCAAAGTCAATTTTCCTTAAAAGTGAATATAACAAAATTTGAATATTTTACTCAAAGTTTTTAATCAGGTTACTGCTCAGTCCATAGCTAAGATAGAAATTCAGTTGATTTAATTAGCTATTTCCTTTGAAGGGAGAAAAAAGGTCAATTTCTTAGTCAAACTATTCCTAAACCTAGAAGTCAACCTACGGTTCCCAACGGACTAAAGGGTCAATACAAGATAAGAAGCCATTATAAAGATCCATAAGATTCCATCCAAACTATCCATACCTTGAGGTCAGAAAAGAAGGTAGACAACAAGATTCAACCTATTGACGAGGAAGATGATGTCCTAGAGAAAGATAAAGTTCAAGTAGAAGAAATCGTAGAATTTTCTAAAAAGAAGGAGAAAAATTTGAAGAACCTTCCCATCGTTCCACTAATTCTAAAAGTTCCATTTTCCTATTGCTTTAGAGACTAAGAAGAGTATGCAATTCAAGGATGTCTTCGAAGTTTTTCAAAATATACACATTAATATTCTATTATTAGATGTCATTAAATAAATACCTTCTGATGCAAAATTCCTTAAAGATTTGACCATAGTTAAGAGAAAAACACCATTTTCTTGGGAAGCCATTATGGTAGTCCATCCAGCAAATGGTTGCAACAAAATTTAAAGATTTTAGATGTCCGACAATTTCCATTTACAGTAGAGATCAAGTGGTTGAAAAATGTCTCTTAAACTTAGGGACAAGTGTGAACATTTTACCTTACTCGATTTATATACAACTAGATTTGGGAGTTTTAAAACCCATCAATACATGTTGAGCTTAGCCAATAGTTCTATTAAGGTTCCCAAGGGTGTAACTGAAGATGTAATTGTAAAAGTCAAAGATTTTTATTTCTCGATTGACTTTGTTGTCTTAGACACAGAACTAGTCATCAGTCCACATAGTCATGGTCCTATAATCTTAGGACGCCTATTTTTAGCAACTTCTGACGTAGTCATTCATTGTAAAAATGAGATTATGACTTTGACATTTGGGGATATGAAACTCAAATTGAATGTTTTCAACAATTTTCAAAGAATTGATGTAGAGGAAATGAACATAGTAGATGCGCCAGTCAATCGAATGGGTCAAGATTTAGAGTATTTTGATCCCCTAGAAAGATATTTGACCCACTCTTGTCAAGATTTTAACATAAAAGAGTCCATAAGGGAAGTCAATGCTTTGCTTAAATTTGTTCCTTAAACTCTACACGTTGACACGCAAAAGTCGAAAATCTTCCTGTTTATAATTCCATTCTTATTCCTTTCCAAATCGAGCATCCCAAATTAAAACTCAAAGTTCTTTCAAAGACTTTGAGATACGTATTTTTTGGCAAAAATTAAACTTTTCCTGTAATAATTTCCTCTCATCTTAGTGTAGTCTAGGAGGAAAAGTTATTAAAAATTTTTAGAAAACAACAAGAAGTTATTGATTGAACCATAATTGATATAAAGAAAATTAGTCCATTTATGATGATGCACCACATTCGTCTAAAGGATTTCGTTAAACCTTCCTTAAAATCTCAGAGACAACTAAAACCTGTCATTAAAGATGTAGTCTAGAGTGAAGTAATGAAATTATTAGATGCAAGTATCATCTACCTGAAAGCACCCTCGATCCGCGGGGTGCGCGGATCCGCTTTTGACTCTTGAGGTTTGGGAGTCGCCACCTAGTTATTGTGGTCTAGGAACCAAACTGACTCTAACATGGATAAAAATAACTAATCTACCACAAAAAATCTAAATTCGGGGATCATGTTACGGGGTTGGAAGGTGTTAGGCACCAACCCCGCCCGGCCAAAGCCGGTCTCTACTAACTTCCCAAATATATCACATTGCTAAAAACCTAGATAAAAATAAAAAAATTACATACCTTTCCGATAGCAAGGATTTTGTTCTCTCAGATTTGACAAAAAGAGCTCCTTGTACTGTACTCCCTTGCTTCGTTCTGTCTCCGGATTTGACTTCGGATCTCCTAGATCAAGGTATCTCCTTGTATTTGGATCTGAACTCTTCAAGTTTGTTGCGGATTTGGGGGTGTTTTTGGAGGGATTTTAGGTGTTTTCTAGACTAAAATTGAAGGAGGGATGTTAGGTAAGGAGTTGGGGCTCCAAAACTAGGGTTTATGGGGGGCTAGGGGAGCTTCTAGACCTACTTCTCTTAGGGTTTATGATTTGATACGAAAATAGGGTGTGAGCACCTCTATTTATAGATGTTTTTAGGGGTTGATTTGGATAGAGTTAATGTTTAATTAGAGATCTTTTAATTAGAGTTGTGTTTTAGTTAAAATTGTTTTAGGTAGAATTGTTTTTTAGTTAAAACTATATTAGATAGAATTGTTTTTAAGTTAGAATTCTATTATGACTTTTGGTCTTATTTGATTGACTTTTAATGTTTTGACTTTAGTCTTAATTGATTGACTTTTAATATTTTGACTTCAATCTTGCTTAATTGACTTTAATTTTGACTTTAGTCTCACTTGATTGAGTTTAATACTTTGACTACAGTCTTGCTTGATTGACTTTAAATTTTTAGAGAACCCTCCTCTAAAATATCTTTAATTCTTTGGACCCCCAAATGGAGGGGTCCTTAAAGAAATATCCCACGAACCCTCAACAATTTTGCCTGAGAGTCCGATTAATCAATTTTTAAGGTTCAAAATTTTAAATTAATTTCATTAATATTTCACTTTAATTATTTAATATTTTATTTATTAATTTCGAATTTTTTAATTATGAAAATTGTGAAATTACCGTTTTACCCCCGGAGAAGACTTTTCACATTTTAAGTTGGTTTTTTATGTTCCAGGATGGTTTAGAATCGATTTTTCATAAGGAATTCAATGGAAATATTAGTTTGTGTCATTTTTGAAGTTTTTTTTGTGTGAAATGATTGTAAACTTTATGAGGGGCATTTTCGTAATTTTGTCAAATTCTGTTAAAATGGGCGAAATGATTTATTTGTTTTTGATTTATTATTTTATGTGTTTGAGAGAGTTTTTCTAAGCGTAACGTAGGCTCTAGGGTTGTTTTGATGTTAGGGGTATTTTGATAATTTGGTAATTTGGTCAATTTTTAGTGATTTTTATCGTGAAGTTTATTTTTGATCTGCAAGATGATGGTTTCTATGTTTCTGGGTCGTATCTTCCTAGCGTAGCGTGGTTTCTAAGGTTTTGTCAGTTCGAGATACCTCATCTGGATTTCTGAAACACATCTGGTAACAAAATAAAGTAATGGAATACACATCCATCATTGGGAATCATTGCGATCGGGTTGACGAGTTGATTAATCAGGCGAGTGCAAAAATGGGGTGTCTACAGATGCCCCTCTTTGGCAGAGGGTTGAAGCAAACTAGATAGCAAATCTATTTTGGTAGATAGTGCGATATCCGAATGCCAAAGCTAGTGACAGTTCATTTTGCAGCCTGATTTAGCAATTCGTCAAGGTGTTCGGATCCTTGAGGGTAAAGCTCTCCCCGAATTAAAAGGATGTCAGGTCCTTGAGCGCAAACTCTCACTGACGGTGTCAGATCCTTGAATTTTAAAGAATTCTCCCTGACTAAAAAGTGCAAATGTGCAAGTGTGTGTACTGTGAAAACTGGGTAAAATCTGAGTATAATTTTAGCATAATTTGAGTATAAACTGAGCATAACTTCGAGAAAACCCTCGGCGATAACTGAGCAAAATCCAAGATAACCCTTGGCGGCAACTGAGCAAAATCCAAGATAACCCTTGGCGGTAACTGAGCAAAATCCAAGATAACCCTTGGCGGAGACTGAGCAAAATCCAAGATAACCCTTGGCAGAGACTGAGCAAAATCCAAGTTAACCCTTGGCGGCAACTGAGCAAAATCGAAGATAACCCTTGGCGGCATCTGAGAAAAATCCAAGATAACCCTTGGCGGAAACTGAGCAAAATCCAAGATAGCCCTTGGCGGAAACTGAGCAAAATCCAAGATAATCCTTGGCGGCATCTGAGCAAAATCCAAGATAACCCTTGGCGGCAACTGAGCAAAATCCAAGATAACCCTTGGCGGAAACTGAGCAAAATCCAAGATAACCCTTGGCGGCATCTGAGCAAAATCCAAGATAACCCTTGGCGGAAACTGAGCAAAATCCAAGATAACCCTTGGCGGCAACTGAGCAAAATCCAAGATAACCCTTGGCGGAAACTGAGCAAAACTGGCAGAGGAATGAATGAATTTTGGAGAAAATTGATTAGAACGAACCGGAGAACGAATAAATCTGGAAGATAATGAATCTGGAAGAGAAATGATTGATTCCAAGAATGATTGAATCTGGAAAAGAATCTGGAGAACGAAAGAATGTTATATCTCCTATGTGAGATCCAAAATGCTTTTGTTTGAACCTCAAGGATTTATCAAAAAGTTTTATGAATTTAAAACCTGAGTTTTCATTTGTCTTGAACCTCAAAAGTTTTTCAAAAAAACCGTTATCAAGAGGGTAACCTTAAATTTGGGGTTCTCATTATCTTTTAGGATTAACATTGCTCAAAAACAAAATGCCTCTAGTATGACAATGAACATGACCTTGAAAATAATTGAACACATCGTGCAAAAAAAATGCCCCTAGTATAAGGGGGAAAAGTTACATTAAAAAAGAAAGAAAATGCCTGTTGTATGAAGGTTTGAAATATTTGATTAGCACAAGCGCAATAAAGGTTTAACTTTTAATTTTGACTTTTTATATTGAAGATTTTGAGTCAAGCTCAAGAGTACAAAATTATTTCCTTTCGAGACTCATCATAGAATTCACCCTTATCTCCCTTGGTTCACTCGGGGGAGTAAACATTTTCAGATCGATCGTAGACAAGATACTTGTGGCTTCTGAGTCTATGTCTGGTTTAAACTTGGTTATTCGGACTTCTGATGTTTAAGGTCGGACCGCTCTCAGCTTGGGATTTTCTTCTATTTTTCTTTGTTGCTCTAACTTTTGCCTAGATCGCCTTTTCAGGTTTTCAATCTAGCGAGCTTGCTCTAACTTTTGCCTAGATCGCCTTTTAAGGTTTTCGATCTAGCGAGTTTCTTTTTTTTCTTGGCTCTAATTGTTGCCAAAGTTGTCCTTTCAGATTTTCAACCTTGCGAGCTTGCCTTAATTTTTGCCTAAGTCGCCCTTTTCGGGTTTTCAACTTAGCATGCCTTATCATTTTTTTATATCTTTTTCTTCTCCTTTGAACTTCTAAAATTTACTGTCTGATCATGTTTTGCCACCCTCCTTGACTTTTTCACACGGTACTTAGGAGGACTTTTATAGGTAGGCTTAGGACTGGGTATAAAAAGAAAGGGATTTTGAGGCTCAAAAACCCAAATGCCCCTTGTGTGGCATTTCTTTTTCAATTGTTTTCTTTTTCCTTAAATTTTCTTCCCCATTTTGGATTTCTTTTTCTTTTGAATTTCTTTCTTAATTTTTTTATTATGTGGGGAACTAGATTTTTTTTATTTTGATGTGGTCGGGCCTGAAGTGACTTCTCAGGTTGCCTACGTACCCCAGAATTTTGGGATCAGACCAAAACGTAGTTCGAAACTTCCCTTCCCTAGGTTAGGTGATCAGGCTAAGAAATACAAGGCACAATTTTTTTTTTGAAAAGGCTGCAAAGGGCTGAGAAAGGAGATAATGAACTGGGTAGCAGGAAAATTGATTCGGCCAAAGATGGCCTCCTTAAATGTAGTACCATTTGATCTGGTCAAGGTTGGTTGACTCTGGTAGTTCACTTCCATCATGATCTTGAAGTCTGACGACTTTTCCAGACAGTATTTCCTTAATGAATGAATTTCTCCAATTGGGTTCAGACTTTCTCCTATAATCGAGGAGGAGTGTTCAATTTTCTTTGAAGTCTGATAGTTAAATCCTTGACCTGTAAATGATGAGCTTTGACCTTTTTGTCAAATGCACGGGTGACTCTTCTTAGATAAGCTTGCACATGGTACAGGGCTTTAACTTGTTTTCTTCGATGAAGTTTAATTCTTCATACTGCTGACGAACCTAATATGTTTCTAGCAAATGATTTTCCAACAAGACCCTAAGAGACGAAATTTCCATTTCAACTGGCAAGACTGTTTCCATGCCATACATTAAGGAGTAGGGAGTAGCTCCAGTAGAGGATCGAATTGAAGTTCGATATGTCTATAGCGTGAATGATAATTTTTCTGACCAATTTCGATGTGATTGACACATTTTCCTGATGATAGTCTTGACACTCTTACTAACTGCTTCAACCGTTCCATTGATCTGAGGACGGTAGGGGGATGATTTGTGCTTCCGGATCTTCAACTTTAAACATAGAGTAATGATTTATGCTTTGAAGTACGACCCATTATCAGAGATCAGTTCAAAAGGTACCCCCATATCGACTGATAATATGTGATTGGAAACTCAAGATGTAGTAAGGATAGTGCTGATACATTTTATAACATCTTCTTTAATTCCATCGATATAGACGAGTATCTATTCCGTGTTGAACAACACCCAAGCTTGCACCTAACACATCCTCATCAGATCACACGAACAAGTCTTTTGAAATTTCTGAGTAAATTCATTATCCCCTCGTGTTCCTTTAGGGATAGGAGGGTTTCTATTTGAATCTCTTTAGGAAATATTTTCTGTTCCGAGGTCAATAACCTTTGTTTTCTTGATTAAACGTTGAGCCTGACTCTTATCTTCTTGCTCAAGAAAGAAATCTATCCTTGAAGCCAGATTAGTAGTTAATTCGTTAATGCACTCGAGATATTCAAATATTTCCTTTAGCCAATCAAATTCAAAAGGGGCGACAGACACCTCTATGACTCGACAAACTAACTCGATTCGATAGAAAAAGAGTAGACTCGATCTAAAGAAAATATGACATTGAAAAATTGGACTCGAGCTAACTCAAATAACTCATGAAAACTCAATACAACTACCCACAACGGGCTTGATTAGGACTAAGGACTGAGACATTGCTTATAACCGACAAGACTAAAGTACTATGATTTTCAGGGAATAACTGGGCGATGTTAAGAAATTCTAAAGGATTGATTTGGCGTTGATGTTCGTTCCAACTGACTGGACTAGTAACCCTAGCTAGACGGTGGACGATTGAGCTTAGGTACAATGATAACCCTTAAACCTCTTTGAAGGTGAATTTAACCAATTTCAGTGTCACCCCCTTGATAACATTTTAAATGAACCCTGAGATTTTATTGAATTTTGTGCACCAATCCATTAAACAATTCATCCGCTCAATGATTATTCAGAAGGAAATAATTTTATTGCACTCTTGAAAATTATTGGAAATAATGTTTTCATTGAATAAAACTTTCACAAATCTGATTATTTTTTTACAAGTCATTTTTTTTTTAGAAAAACATATTTTGATAATTTTACAAGATCCATGCAAAAAAAAAAAAGGTTTTTGGTGAAAAACATATTTCAAAAAATTTTCATGCAAAAATAGATCTTTTGTAAATCATTTTTCCTTCATTTCCTTTTCTTTCGGAAAACATTTTCTTCTGAAAAATATTTTTTCTCTGAAAAATAGTTTGTTATTTGGAAAGCATTTTCTCTTGAAAAATCTTGTTCTTATGGAAAACATTTTCTGGAAAATACTTTTTCTTAGAAAACAACACTTTTTTTTGAAAATATATGTATGTATTTTAGAGAACATTTCTTCTAGAAAATACTTTCCTTTAGTAAACCATTTCTCTTCTTTAAAAATGGGTTGAAACCCGAATTTAGAAAAGAATTTGATTTCCATTTTGATCTAAATGGTCCGGCCCATAATGATCGTTGGATCGAGATGGACTGGGTCAAGTTTTAAAATGGATTTTTTATTGGGTTGGTGTACCCAATGATACTGTAATTTCAAATCAGGTTAAACAACAAAAAATTTATCCTTGAGGACAAACCCGCACATTCCTGATCTGATCATTCATATACATTCATCTCATCATTCACATGCGTTTTGATCTCATCATTCACATGCGTTTTGATCTCATCATTCACATCACTCACATACATTCATCAATCACATGCATTCATTCAATAAACAACCCGGGAACACCCACGATAAGTTCGAGTCGTGACCTACTGGGAAGGTTTCTAGACTCTAAGCTTACTACGTGCAATGCATTTTTATCTGGCCACCCTTGCCCAAGCACACCTATATACCTTTCGATACGTGGTGACTTGGTTTGATATACCGTATAAGTGATAATCTAAAACCTCAATTCACTTCTCTAAAGTCAAAAACAGCCAGTTTGATCTCCAGTTGAGAGGTGGCGCACAATGCTGAGCAAGGGCCCACTTAAATACCTCTCGTCTAGAATAGACGTAGTCTATCCCCCTCGTACAGTAGGGTACAGCGGGGCAAGATCTTGCTTAGGCACCGGTTTTGACCAAGAAGTGCAATTGATATACTTAGACTATCTTTTATACCTACGGGTACGAGTCAAGAGTTGTAGCTTTCATAAATGGTTTGGCATCCCACGAGGGGACCGACCACGTACTAGTACTACATTGGCAATCGGGACATGTGACTGTGTGGCTTGCAATAGGTCAAAGGCTCAAGTCGCTCCAGCCTGGGTGCATCAACATACTTCTCAGAATCACCTGATCAGATTGTATTGATGCCCCCAGTTTGATATACCCTAAGGTACGTGACTGGAGTTGTGGGTTTCATGAATGACGTCGCATCTCCGAAGAGACCGGGCCACGCACTAGTGCCACGTTGGCTAAATGGGACGTGTAAGTGAGTAAAACAGTAAACGTGCATGTGGTGTGTGCAAAACAGGGTGGGGTGTGCCCGGGACCTTTTTCAAACAAATGGGCCCATGGATCCAATCAAACCAATCATACATTTAATCAAAACCAAAATCATTCAAATCATATGAATATTCAATTAAGATCACATTATTCCCATCACATAAGCACATTAACATTACGATCAACATCAATCATGTATTTCAAGCAAGATCATGGTAAATTAATCAATAAATATGGCATATGATAATGATCAAACAAACATTACAATAGGCATAATTTTTATAATTTTTAAGGTCCAATCAATGATCACTTTTGGGTAATCCAAAATAAATCGAGATTCCAATAGGTGTTACATTGATGAGAGAATGACAATGGTTAAGATGAGCTCACTCTCAAGAACATTAATTGTGCCAACATTAGATAAATTCAGATTTTCTGTGAATTAGGAAAATACAATCTGAACTTGCATCGATGATATCTAAGGCTCCCGATAACGAAATCGAGTGAACTCAAGTTCTAAATTAATCTACTCGATGAGATCTACATTTTATTAATAGGTGTCCAAACTTAGTTCTCACCAGAATGTTCTGTAAAAACGTTTTAACATTGCTGTCCCAACTTTTATTCAGAAATAATTTCAGATTTACAGATTGAACTTGCATCGATGATATCTAAGGCTTTCGATAACGAAATTGAGTGAACTTTGATTCTAAATTAATCTACTCGACTAGATCTATGTTTTATTAAGAGGCTCCCAGACTTAATTCTCACTAGAATATTCTCTAAAAAAGTTTTAACATTGCTGTCCCAACTTTCATTCAGAAATAATTCCAGATTTACAGATTGAACTTGCATCGATGATATCTAAGGCTTCCGATAATGAAATTGAGTGAACTCAGATTCTAAATTAATCTACTCGACGAGATCTATGTTTTATTAAGAGGCTCCCAGACTTAATTCTCACTAAAATATTCTCTGAAAATGTTTTAATATTTCTGT
Organism: Akebia trifoliata; assembly: GCF_017979445.1. Taxonomy (NCBI): domain Eukaryota; kingdom Viridiplantae; phylum Streptophyta; class Magnoliopsida; order Ranunculales; family Lardizabalaceae; genus Akebia; species Akebia trifoliata. The sequence continues at coordinate 19,484,177 of NC_141382.1, forward strand.
CTAACCTTCATCATTCCATCATTTTCATAGGTTAAATTGAATCTTTCATTATTTAGGGGTCATCAAAAAGTGATCCTTAATTGAAAAAAAAAAATGCAATACCCAAAATCATCTACAATCAAGATAAAAATTAAATAAACAGAAAAAATAAATAAAATAAATCCAACTAAATAATAAAAAAAAATCTAGGTCATCTTGGCAATGCTCCCATACTTGGGGTTTTTCAAGTTTGATCCTCAATAGTCCCCAGTGGAGTCGCCACTAAAAGTGCCCTCGATCTGCGGGGTGCACGGATCCGCTTTTGACTCTTGAGGTTTGGGAGTCGCGACCTAGTTATTGTGGTCTAGGAATCAAACTGACTCTAACATGGATAAAAAGAACTAATCTACCACAAAAAATCTAAATTCGGGGATCATGTTACGGGGTTGGAAGGTGTTAGGCACCAACGCCGCCCGGCCAAAGCCGGTCTCTACTAACTTCCCAAATATATCACATTGCTAAAAACCTAGATAAAAATAAAAAAATTACATACCTTTCCGATAGCAAGGATTTTGTTCCCTCAGATTTGACAAAAAGAGCTCCTTGTACTGTACTCCCTTGCTTCGTTCTGTCTCCGGATTTGACTTCGGATCTCCTAGATCAAGGTATCTCCTTGTATTTGGATCTGAACTCTTCAAGTTTGTTGCGGATTTGGGGGTGTTTTTGGAGGGATTTTAGGTGTTTTTTCTAGACTAAAATTGAAGGAGGGATGTTAGGTAAGGAGTTGGGGCTCCAAAACTAGGGTTTATGGGGGGCTAGGAGAGCTTCTAGACCTACTTCTCTTAGGGTTTATGATTTGATACGAAAATAGGGTGTGAGCACCTCTATTTATAGATGTTTTTAGGGGTTGATTTGGATAGAGTTAGTGTTTAATTAGAGATCTTTTAATTAGAGTTGTGTTTTAGTTAAAATTGTTTTAGGTAGAATTGTGTTTTAATTAGAATTATTTTAGGTATAATTATTTTTTAGTTAGAACTATATTAGATAGAATTGTTTTTAAGTTAGAATTCTATTATGACTTTTGGTCTTATTTGATTGACTTTTAATGTTTTGACTTTAGTCTTAATTGATTGACTTTTAATATTTTGACTTCAATCTTGCTTAATTGACTTTAATTTTGACTTTAGTCTCACTTGATTGACTTTAATACTTTGACTACAGTCTTGCTTGATTGAATTTAAATTTTTAGAGAACCCTCCTCTAAAATATCTTTAATTCTTTGGAGGGGTCCTTAAAGAAATATCCCACGAACCCTCAACAATTTTGCCTGAGAGTCCGATTAATCGATTTTTAAGGTTCAAAATTTTAAATTAATTTCATTAATGTTTCACTTTAATTATTTAATATTTTATTTATTAATTTCAAAATTTTTAATTATGAAAATTGTGAAATTACCGTTTTACCCCCGGAGAAGACTTTTCACGTTTTAAGTCGGTTTTTTATGTTCCAGGATATTTTAGAATCGATTTTTCGTAAGAAATTCAATGGAAATATTAGTTTGTGTCATTTATGAAGTTTTTTTTGTGTGAAATGATTGTAAACTTTATGAGGGGCATTTTTGTAATTTTGTCAAATTCTGTTAAAATTGGCGAAATGATTTATTTATTTTTGATTTGTTATTTTATGTGTTTGAGAGAGTTTTTCTAAGCGTAACGTAGGCTCTAGGGTTGTTTTGATGTTAGGGGTATTTTGGTAATTTGGTAATTTGGTCAATTTTTAGTGATTTTTATAGTGAAGTTTCTTTTTGGTCTGCAAGATGATGGTTTCTATGTTTCTGGGTCGTATCTTCCTAGCGTAGCGTGGTTTCTAAGGTTTTGTCAGTTCGAGATACCTCATCTGGATTTCTGAAACACATCTGGTAACAAAATAAAGTAATGGAATACACATCCATCATTGGGAATCATTGCGATCGGGTTGACGAGTTGATTAATCAGGCGAGTGCAAAAATGGGGTGTCTACACTACCCCATTTCTAACTGTCAGCTGGTGAGTCCCATTCAGGTTGTTCCTAAGAAATCTAGTATCATTGTTGTAGTGAACCAAGACAATGAGTTAGTTTTTACTCGAGTCTAAATCGGATGGAGAGTGTGTATCTATTATAGGAAACTCAACTCAATGACTTCTAAAGATCACTTTTCGCTACCTTTCATTGACCAAATGTTATAGCATTTGGTAGGACATTCCTACTATTGTTTCTTGGATGGTTATTCCGGTTGTAACCAAATACCCATTGTTCCTACCGATTAGGAGAAAATAACTTTTAGTTGTCCCTTCAGAAGTTTCGTGTACCGTCGCATGCCCTTTGGGTTATGCAATGCACTGGTTATTTTTCAACGGTGTATGATGAGTATATTTTTAATCATGATAGAAAGATATCTCGAAGTATTCATAAATGATTTTTCAATTTTTGGATTAAGTTTTGAGAAATGTCTCCAACCCTTGAGTTTGGTTCTTATGCACTGTAAAGAAGTCAACTTAGTCCTCAATTAGGAAAAATGTCATTTTATGGTAACATCCAGAATTATGTTAGGGCACATTATTTTTACGAGAGGGATTGACATAGATAGAGCAAAGGTAGGTTTAATTGAAAAATTACTACATACTAGAATAGTCAAAGAAATTAGGTCATTTGTAGACTATGTAGGTTTTTATCGTAGAATCATTAAATATTTTGAGAAAATCTCGAAGCTTTTATGTGAACTTTTAGGCAAGGATGTTTCTTTCAACTTCTCAGAGTCATGTCTTTCTACATTTAAACAACTTAAATTCGAATTAACCTCGACACTCATCATTCATCATCCAAAGTGGAACATTCCATTTGAGGTTATGTACGACACTTCAAATTATGCGATAAGCACTTTTTTGGGTTAGTGAGTCGATAAACATCATTGCGTTATCCAATATGCCAGTAAAATACTTAGTAATGCTCAACTTATCTACTTTACAAAAAATAAGGAAATGCTAGCAGCGGTCTATGTTATCTAAGAAAGATTCTAAAACAAGGTTAATCCGTTGGATTTTGCTCTTGTAAATATTTGATCTCGAGATTTGAGACAAAAAGAGTGTAGAGAATGTTGTAGCTGATCACCTATCTAGGATGATTACTGAGTCATTTGAGGAATCTTTACTATTTTTGAATCCTTTTCGGATGAGTAACTTATCCAAATCTCCAATTTTAATAATACATGGTATGTGGACATTGTCAACTACCTAGTTACAGGTCAATTGCCAATCTTAATGACCAGGCAAAAGAAACTTCGTCTTATTTCGAAAGTCAAATGATATTTCTGGAATGAACTATACGTATTTAAGTATTGTTTCGACTAGATTATTAGACGTTGTGTTCCAACTTGTGAGCAAGTCAATATCTTAGAGTTTTGCCATAATCATACTTGCAGAGGGCACTTCAGTGGTAAGAAAATCGCTGCGAAAATATTACAGTGTGATTTCTTCTGGTCGTCCATTTTTCGAGATGCCTACAAGTTTAGCAAATCTTGTAGTTAATGTCAGAAATTAGAAAAAATTTCTAAGAAAAATGAAATGCCTCAGAATCCTATCTTGATCATCAAGATTTTTGGCATTTGGGACAACTATTTTATAGGACCCTTTCCTATATTCTAGGGTTACCAATATATCCTCATTGCTGTTGATTATGCATTCAAATGGGCATAAGTTGTGGCTTGTAAAAAAATGATCACAAGGTGGTGATCAACTTTGTAAAGAAGACCATCTTATCAAGATCGATACTCCGTGAGCTATTATAAGTGATGGTAGCTCGAATTTCTACAATAAAATTTTTGTAACGTTTGATAAGGAAATACCTCATAACTCACAAAATTGTAATACCTTACCATCTACAAATATGTAGATAGGTAGAGATTTCTAACAGGAAAATCAATACCATTTTAAAAAAAATAGTCAATTATTCACGAAAAGATTGGTCTTTGAGATTAAATAACTCATTATGGGCTTATTGAACCACTTTCAAGATGTCAATAGAGATGTCTCCTTATTGGTTAGTTTTTGGCAAGGCCTGTCATCTCCCTATAAAACTTGAGCATCGAGCATATTGAGCGATCAAGTACCTCAACTTTGATCTTGATAATGCCAGTAAAAATAGCAAATTACAGCTCAATGAATTAGAAGGATTAAAAATGACTATTACGATTGTGCTAAACACTGCAAAGAGCGTATAAAATTTATAATGATAAACACATTCTTCGATGAAATTTCGAGCAAGTCAAAAAAGTTTTGTTATACAACAACAGACTCCACATTTTTTTAGGAAACTTCAAGTCTCACTGGATTGGCCCATTTATTATCAAAATAGTTTACTACCATGGTATTGTAGAAGTCCTTAATTCTAAGTATGGATCTACTTTTAAAGTGAATGGCTATCGTCTCAAATCATATCTAGAGTGTTTACCTCTAGAGGAAGTTCTTCTCCACGATGAACCTATTTATCAAGATTAATAAAGTTTTCGTCTGGCTAAATACGTTAAACTTATAACTTTTATAAGACAACCCATTCTTTTTGTTTTTGTTTTTAGTAGTTTAGGATGAATACTATAGTTTTTCGCTTCAGTTAGGCTTAGAACTTGGTCATTTTCTTCATCGAGAATAGTTACCAGTTTGGAACAAAAGTGGTAGGTTCTAAAAGAAAAACCATAATTGATCTCATATGTTTTGGGATGCACAAAAATTAGTAAAACTGAAAAGTCTATATATTGATAGGTTTCCCCTTACTAGCCATCTTCAAATCGTCACGAACGAATCGGAATGGCATACCTGATGCACCTAAGCTTTACGTGCTAAAAAGTGACGAGTTGATCCCTTATCACGTTAAGCATTGCTCATAGCTACCTTCCCATCTAAAATCTTAGGGATTAGTACTTTTTTTAGTATTTCTTTTCTTTTGAATTTTAGGATTCTTTTTAGCAAATTAAGATTAACTTAATTAGTATTTCTTTCATTTTAGGATTATTTTCTTAGAAATTTAAGATTTTTTTGTCTCAAGGGTAATTTAGGAATTTTCCATCAACCCTAAAATCAAATAATAAGTCCTAATATCTAACTCTTCTTCTCCATCTCCATTTTCAAATTTGTCTAAAATCATAGTCATTAAAAATCGATCTCGCAAATTTTCTTCCTCAGTTGTGTATATATTTCCTTTAGGTTTTTATTTATTTTTGGTTGCATATCGGTAAGACTAAAAGGATTTTTTGTATTTTTAGTGGGACTAGGAGAACGCTTTTTATGTATTTTTTTATGTTTTTATTTGCTTTTGCGTATTGATAGAATTAGGAAAATATTCTTGCATTTTTTTTAATATTTTAATTTCTTATTTTTGCATGTTAATAGGATTAGAGGATTTTTCTTATATTACAATCATTGTGCACAAATTGAATTGGTATGACTTATGATGATGCTCAAGCTCCTTGCATTGTTTTAGGGTTGGAAAATACGTTTTTATGATGAATTTGTGTCGTGTTGAAAATTATTCCATATGATAATGTATTTTCTAACTTGACCAATATGCATGCCGTTATAGGATAATTGTTTTGGAAATGTTGAGAATTATGCGTGCATGTCCATTTGATTAATTGAAGAATTAGATGAACGTCGATTTTTCTTCAAATCTGCAAGTTTGGTATGCATGGATGTTTGTCAATTGCCAAGTTAATAAGCATGATAATGTGGACTCTTACTCGTTATTTTTTAAATCTCCAATTCGATGACTCCTTGCAAATTTATGATTTTTTAATTTGGAACCCTATATTCATAAAATCTTTCTTTTTGGGAATTTTTGTTTGTAAATTATTGAAAAATCCATGTTCGTAACTTTCTAATATGAAAATGGCACAATTTTCTATTTTTAGAAGACATATATTTATAAATTTCTATTTTAGAAGTTTCATGTTTTAGAAATTTACCAATTTAGAAGATTTTGCATTTTCTTGTTAAGAAATTTCATGTCCATCAATTTGGGATTTCCTAATACAGAAATTTGATTTCTTTTGGAAACTTTCCATTTCAGAGGATTTATTTTAGAAATTATAATTTTTGAACTCATCATATATTTTTCAAATTCCTAATTTAGAAGTTTCATAAGTTCCAATTTGGCAGTTTTCTAATTTCCTATTTAGAGAATTCTTCAAGAATTTCTATTTTGGATAATTTGGAAAATATGTGCGTGTGCATTCCTTTTAATTGACTTTAGATCCTAGGTCTAAATTAAAATTTTTTCAAATCTTTTTATTTTGTACGGAATTTGAGAAATCATGTAATAATTAGAGGATCTTAGCCATAAGATTCGTTTGACAAACCCTATATAAGTTGATGATGATGATAGGACTATAGCCTTGACCATAGTCTTCCCTGTTGACCATAGATGAGTTTTGGATCGTAGTAGAGATCAATCATTTTGATCTGGCAGGTTTGAAGCCTAACACCTTCTTAAAATCGTATCTTGACCCTTTGCCCATCTCTCTGATCAGTGGATCGATCCTTGTCCATTTGGAGTTATTGTGGTTCCGAGACCTAAACTAGGTAGTGACTCCCATTTCTCTAAAAATCTCTTATTTTCCAATCGGACCCCCTATCATTATTTGGTGAAAATAATCGAGGTGATTTCAGTGGCTACTCCACTGGAGATTTTAATGTCACATTTGACCCGATCCAAGACTATCCTTAGGTGGACTTTTTGCTCGAGTCAACCTAGTTGACTCAAATAGACTCTTATATCGTGCTAGATTTTGTCATTTCTGTCATTGGTTTATGATTGGATGTAATCAATTATTGTATTTATTTTGATTGGTTTGATGATTGGATGTATGTGGCTTGTATGGTTGGATATTCGCAAAAACACTTCGAGTGCACTTTATCCCTTCGTACACACTAACGAGCATGCATACTCATATTTACATCATGACATATCCTTATAAATCCCGTAGCCGGATCCAAGCTAACCTGGTCCTTTGGGACATAGGAGATGACAGTGAATGCTACAACTTTAGTATAGTACTTTCGAGTATATCAAACTGGAGCACCACATACTACTTGACCAAGTAAAACTGGGATAGTATATTGGTGTTTTGGGCTAAAGTCACTTAAGCTTTGTCCTAACCTAGCCTTAATCATATAGTGAACTTAGAACCTTGAACATAAGTACGGTCTTATTAAGCCATGTCCTGAATCAACCAATAGTGCTCCCAGGTTGCTTTACCTAATTTAACCAAATGATAAGGGGGTAGACAGGTCCACACCGCTCAAATTGAACCTGCAATATAAATCCAACCCAATAAATGTAACTGATGAGACATACCGGTCAATGTCTAGTTAAACCAGTTAGCCTCATTGGTAAATAGATTGTATGGATCAACACATGAACCGGTTGGACTAATTGGCTTAAAAATACTTGATGAAATGATTCAAATAGAATATTTAGATCCATTGGGTCGAATTGGCCCAAACTCAAATGGGTACACAGTCCCAATCATTTTTACTGACCAATTTAATTCAATGGACTGAATATTTTATAATCAACAAGATCAAGATCAATAAAAAAAAATCATATTAAGGAATGTATTGACTAACACAACATAGATCCTACTCTTTGAAGGTAGTATAACCCTTAGTCATGGTTCAAAGTTTTCGAAGATTCCTCATCAATCAGCAAATTATCTTCATGCAATTTTTTACTCAGAATGTGTCATCGGTTAGAGACTTTGAATCTAGGGGTTAATCTAATAAATGCTATCAAGAGGGACCTTTAGTTAAAAATCTACTTTTGGATCCGTAACGAATAATCCACTTTTGATGGGGTTTCAGAATAACTCCTAAGCTTAAGCATCCACCACCTAGTTGGAGTCGTGAGTTGGGTCGGTTAGGACGGACATCAGCACCAAGTGAATCTGTGGCGCCCCGCTGAACGCTAACACAAATCCCCATGTCAGATCTCGAGGTATTAGGTAGCACCTCGAAATTTCGGCATGGTCTCCTCTGTTTATGTTAGCATTCCAAGGCGTTCAACCTGCACCTGATAAACGACATACAATCCTGCATACATATACAAAATATAATACTAGCGGAAGCTTATATACGTCTAATATCGCACGATAGATCAGAGTGCGGAAGAAGAAAACTTATATACAGGATTATACAGAGATTCCTCACTCTAACAAAAGTCCTAACGCTCATAACAGAATCTATAATATTACCTAGACAAACTACCACCATTAGAGGGATGTAGTCCTAATACTCACCAAGTGACGAATTCTGGCTGTCTATCTGACCCACCAGATGATTCTCACTCATGCTCTATACCTGCCTCGTCAAGCTTCAGATCTGAAACTAAAAAATGGAGAACGAAAGGGTGAGTAACAATGGTTACCCAGTAAGGAAACAAACAATTTCTGCCAATAACCCCTCTTAACATGAACGAACAAGCATACTGAATCATTTTAAAATAATCAAAGTTTTACAGAAGAAATTACGATTAACTGGTACATATAGTCAGGGATGAACAACTAAACATTTTAAAACTCACATTACATCGATCATCATTACTCACTATAACATTCTCTTTTTATACAAATCTAATTGATCAAATGGACATATTAAACATGCATTTCATTTTATATATCAAAATAAGCAACAGATACATAATACACAATGGTGGAGTATTGGAATTAGAGTGTTGGGATTCACGACTGGATCGCTCCCAGTCGGGACATGATGTTACAATTTCTCTCTGGCTTTTAGTTCCTGATTTTGTGACCGGTCGCTGCCCTTACCACGTTTGGTTGACCATTTATCCGGCTCAGGCTGGCCGTTTGACGTGACCGTAAGCAATGGGTCTCTTTTCGATGTGTCAGAACGTTCGACTACTATAGATTGTTAGTGATCACTGACCAATCATCTTCGTCTATGCCTATCAGGCGTGCATGTGATTCCCAAATATACAAACCATTCGTATACGACCACCTTTACACTACAAGTTCACTGGTAAAGATAGAGAGGAATATCCCGGATTCCAGTTGTGACTCCACTCTCATACGCGTCCCATACCACGTATGAGTTTGGTGGTCCCTACCGTACATCCTAGGATAGTACACCACTCCGGATGATATGATGCACTATCCCTTCAAGCATTCACAAACTCTTTAACAGCTCACAAAATAGCTACTTATATATATTATTTTCATTTGAAAACAAAAGAGAAATTAACAATACAAGGTTGAGAATAGATATCCAGTTTCCTACCATGCAAGTGTGGCCACCCGGCCTAAAATAAATAACATAACAGAGCGCCTCGCGCTAACAGAAAGTAAATAAACATGCAACCAGTAACATTATCCCTGGATATCCGTTCACCAACCTGCATACAACACAACAACGTAAAATGCAGACATCACCCCTCGGGTGTGACTCTGACATTTTACCGTTTCATACCCTTTTTCCATTTTTTCGATTTTTACAGTTTTCAATCTCTTCATAAAATATCCATTTTCTGATATTCATCAACTCAATATGAGTTCATTGAATATTAAATCACATTTTTCAACTATACAATTTATTTCTATCAATAATATTGAAAAAAATACAAATTTCATATCAAAACGGGGTCCGAGCAGTGCACAAGACCCAATTTATGGCAATAACCCGTTAAAATACTCTACCCATGTATAATTTGTTAAAAATACAATTAAACATATCAAACATGTAATTTCTGGCGTGAATTTTGAAATAAACAAAGAATTCTATATTTCGGAAATACATCCAAAATTTTCCAATAAAATCCTAAATGCAATTTTTACAATCTATGATTACTAATAGAAATTGAGAGTTCCTTACAATGTCTAGGCGAAAGGATCAAAGCGTGTGCGCGGAAATCGAGGCGATCGGCGCGAAAATCGAGGCGGACCGAACTTCGAAGCGGCTGATTTTTGAAACTGACCCGGTGGTTTCGAAGAGCTCGACGTGCTCGTCTCTTCTCCCTTCTACAGCGAAAGGTGGTTTGACCCCGAAATCGATGAAAACCGAGGTCGAAGTTACGAAAATCTCCGTATAAAAATACGGCTGATTTTTGACTATACGGGGTGAAAAAGACAAGAAAACGGAAGGAACTTGGTTGGGTTATGTAGAGAATGAGGCTGCGGACGTTTCTTCCTTCTGCGTCGGAAAGCGATTTGACCCCGAAACGGACGAAATTCGAGGTCAAAGTTTCGAAATTTTCGTATCCGAATACGGCTGATTTTTGACGATATCGGGTGAAATAGAAAGTGAAACGAAGAAAGGTTGGGTGGGTTTTGTAGAGAACGTAGCTGCGGACATTTCTCCCTTCTGCGTCGATCGTCGACGGCGAGCCGTTTGTGAGAGATCTGAGGTGGAAGAATCGGAGGAAAATCAAATTTTTCGTTTTACATGTCTCGACCATATGACGCGTTGGGGAAGATGAGTTATATAATAAAAAATTAAATTATTATTTAAATGAAATTTGGGACGAATTTGGTATTTCGCCTATTGTTTTGATCGACTATAACTTGGTCATTCGGTCTCCAAAACTGACAAACGAATACTCTATTTCGCCTAATTTTTCATTCCGGATCTAATGGTATAGTCAATTTCTACAAATTATGTCTCCATCAAAAATTTACATTTTTGGCCTGACGTGACCCCTAAACTTGATGTCGTTTTCGTTTTTGGCGATAATTCAACTTCCTGATCTCCAAAAATGACAAATAAATAGTCTATGTTGAATAATTTTTCGTTATGTAACCAATGGTATGATCGAATTTTAAAAATTATTACTCCAACAAAAAGTTACTGTTTTAGCCTGGTCCGACCCGGTAATCGAGGATTTTGCAACTTTTATATTCGGACTCGCATTTGAGCGTGCTTACAGGCTAAACTATGTTTTTCGATCATTTTGAATCTAATGGTGAGGTCAGATTCTATTAAAAATGATCAAAACAAGGTCCCACAGTTTTACCCTAAGTCCCACTTTCAAGATTTTCTTAAAATTTCACTGTTTATTTTTCCTCGAGATACGAATTAAAAATTCGGGGTGTTACATCATCAAAAATGGCCTCCAAATCTGAATTCACAGAGATTCATAAAATGTTGACCGTCTTTGCAATGGACATAAACAGTAGAAAAAATAAGGTAGAAGTGCTAGAACAAATCTCTGAATCAACGAGAAATCCCCTTAACGATCAAATGACCAAATTTATGAGCTTGATGGAAATGAAGAATCCTTTAATGAGAATTCGGTGTTAGCCAACAAAATGACTCAGTTAGAAATAGCCCTGAAGAACATAAAAGGGATAGCCTAGTACTAATTTTTTCATCTCTGGTTACAAGTCGATAGCCAACTAAAGGATGCTTTCGCTTTCGGGGTCTTTTCCAACCCTTTTGATAATAAGCTCAAAAAACATTTTCCCAATTCCAAGCCTAGTACTAATCATGCCTGTGTAGTCAATACATCTATTACACCCATTCACTCTACTACCCCGCCTATTAACTAGGCTAATCCTAGTCAACCTCGACCGAATAGGAAATTCACTAATCTTGTGATGTCCTTGAGCATTGTTTTTTAGAAACTCTTAAGTAAAGGGCTCATTGCACCTCTCCAACCTCGACCTTTACCAAATTTTCTTTCTGCTTCTCACGAACCCAATTCATTTTGTGAGTTTCACCAAAATCCTGATGTTTGCGTCTCCCTTCATCACACCGTTCAAGATCTCATCGATGCCAAAAAAAGTTACCATCCCTACCCCTGCGCAGCCGAATGTTACCACCAATCCTTTACCCATGTACCAACATTCTCAGACCTTGAACATGGTGTCCAATACCCATATCCCATTTGACTCAATCCTTTTCATCCATCCAATAAATCCTAAACTACGTAGTCCTCCTTTTATTAGAATGATAGTCCCCAAAGAAATTCTCAATACTGGCGGTGAACCATTCAACCTAACTTTAGATGAAACCTACTGTTTGTCCCCACCCCATCCTGATAGCCCAACTTTCATCACTTATGGTTCAACTCAAATGGACCTAGAAGAATCTAGTTTTTTATAAGATGAAAGTCCTTATTTGTTGGACCAAGAATACGAGCCTTTCTCCCTCTATTGCAATGAACGTGAACATATGACTTAGGAAGAAAGAAATTTCAAAATATTTGACCTTGATACGACTTTGGCCAAGGAAAATGAATCAAGTCTGAATAAGGAAATGTTATAAAATGGCAAAGAATCTAAAGAGGAAGTTCAAGATTGAAAAACAACCACGGAATTTCTCAACATTGCCCAGTTATTTCTTGAAGATTAGCATGCTTCAGTCATACCAGTTGAAAGCGATGTCCTGAGTCCTTAGTCTGTAATCAAACCCATTGAGGGTACTTGTCTTTAATTTTTTATGAGTCATATGACTTAGTTGGAGTCTAATTTTTTATTAATTTCGCAATGTCTTATTTTTGTTAGATTGAGTCTAATATTTTATTTATGTTGAGTTAAGTCTACAATGATGTCTGGCACCTCATTTGGATTTAATTGGATAAAGGAAATTTCTGAATACCTCTAGCGTATTAATGAATTAACTAATAATCTTACTTTGGGAGAGAATCCTCTAACAATGAACCCCCTTCCGAGTTAGTCACACTACTTGAGAAGAAGACAAAGATCGGGCTCAATCTCTAATTGAGGAAGCGAAGGTCATTGACCTCATAACAAAAATAATTCCCAAGAAATAAAGATTGAAATTAACTTATCCCTACAAGAACACAAGGAGATGATGAATTTATTAAGAAAATTCAAAATACTTGCTTGTATGGTCTTATGAGGATATATTGGGTAAGCTTGGGTGTTGTCCAACACGAGATAAATATTTGCCTTTTATAAAGCCAGAACGGAATCACATTATGAAATATATCAACTTTGGATTTCTCAAAATAGCTGGGCATCCAGATTGGACTACTGTTGAGGCAGTTAACAAGAATCTTTAAACCATCACCATGGTAAGGTATGAGACACATCAAGATCAGTCTAAAAAATTATCGTTCACACTTTCGATATGTAAAACTTTGATTCGATTTTCTATGCAGATTACTCAAGGTTCTATGTTATGTGGCATGAAAGGAAGTTTTTGAATTGGAAAGTTCATTTGTTAAAGTGTGAATAAAAATCAATCATCAGAAGCAAATTTGATTTATTACCATGAATCATTTGTGATTTGATAAGAAAGTGAAGATGCGAGACATGCAAGTCGAAGATTTAGCCTTTTAACAAAATCAAGCAGTGTCTTAAATCCGAAAAAAAAAATTGTAAATCCAACAAGAAAAGTCCTTTCATCACCATGATAAAATTGTTTGGAAAAGCTGTCAGACTTCAAAGATCGTAACGATGCCAAAATGCTAGAATTATTCAACCTTGGCTAAATTGAGCGGTGGTATATTTAAAGAGGCAATCTTTGGCCGAACCAATTTTCTTGTTACCCGGCTCAATATCTCCTTCTTTAGCCCTATGCAACTTTTAAAAAAAAATTTCCTTTTCTTTCTCAACCCGATCATCCAACCTTGGGGAGGGAATGTACTTGAACTACGTTTTGGTCTAATCCCAAAAATAATTGGGGTACGTAGGCAACTTGATAAGTTACTTCAGGGTCAGCCACATCAAAATAAAAAATATATATTTTCAACTAAAATAAGAAAAGAAAAAAAACAACAACAAACAAGGTGGGGAAGAAAATTCAAAAAGAAAAAAACAATCAAAGTTATTGTCAAAATAGGGAACAAAGTTCTTAACCTACTCCAAAGCCCACCTATGGAAGTTGTCCTAAGTACCGCACGAGAAAGTCGAGGAAAATAACAGGCAATAGCTCTAGAAGTTCAAAAAAAAAAGAATTGAGTTTCCTAGGTAAAAAACCTGAAACGACGAAATAAGCAAAAATTAAGATAAACTTGTAAGGTTGAAAATTCGAAAGGACAACCTTGGCAACAATCAGAGTAAAAAAAAATGTAGGCTCGCTAGATTGAAAACCTGAAAATGATATCTAGGCAAAAGTTAGACCATGTTTGCTAGATTGAAAACCTGAAAAGGTGATCTAGCCTAAAGTCAGAGTAACCAAAAGGAAATTTCTACCAATTTGAAAATCCAAAGGGCAGGCCGAGACAAAATATTGAAAGTCTAAAAGGCCAAAGTACATCGACTTCAGGGTAAAAAATTAATCATTGTAAAATCAAAACCCAGTTTGAACCACATATAGACTCAGTGGATACAAGTGTCTCGTCTATGATTGATCTGAAGAGTTTCACGTCCCTAAGTGAACCGATGGGGGGAAAGAACAGATTCTGTGATGAATTTCAAAAAGAAATATTGTGTTCCAGTTTCTTTGAGTCTAACTCGAAAGCTTCAACATCAAAGGTCAAAATTAAAAGTTAAATATTTATTGCACTTTCGGTAATCAAAGATTTCAAACTTTCATAATAAGGGCACTTCCTTTTTCTAAAAAGTACAGTAGACTAGGGGCATTTGTTTTCAAATTATGTTCAATTATCTCCAGTGCAATGTTCCTTGTCAAACTAGGGGCATTTTGCTCTGAAGCCTAATCGATTTCAACCCTAAAGGATAAGCTTAATCTTGAATTACAGGTTACCCTCTTGATGGCAATTTTGAAAACCTTTGAGGTTCAAAGAAAGTTAAAATGTTGACCGGACCTTCATAAAATCCAACTCTTTCCGAAAGTGTTGTTAATCTCCTATTTGTTTTGCCCAAAAATAGTTTATTACTCTTTCGTCCCGTGTAGATAGAGTAGAACTCCTAGAAAAATAGTTTATTACTCTTTCACCTTGAGTAGGTAGAGTAGAACTCCCAGAAAAAATGATTTATTACTCTTTCACCCTAAGTAGGTAGAGTAGAACTCCTAGAAAAATAGCTCATTATTCTTTTACCCTTAGTAGGTAGAGTAGAATTCCCGAAAAAAATGTTCATTACTCTTTCACTCCAAGTAGGTAGAGTAAAATTCCTAGAAAAATAGTTCATTACTCTTTACCCCTGAGTAGGTAGAGTAGAACTCCAAGAAAAAAGGTTCATCACTCTCTCACCCCGAGTAGGTAGACTAGAACTTCCAAAAAAATAGTTCATTACTTTTTCACCCCGAGTAGGTAGTGTAGAATTCCAAAAAAAAAAGGTTTATTACTCTTTCACCCTGAGTAGGTAGAGTAGAACTCCCAGAAAAATAGTTCATTACTCTTTCACCCCGAGTAGGTAGAGTAGAACTCCAAGAAAAAATGGTTCATTACCCTTTCATCCTGAGTAGGTAAAGTAGGATTCCTAGAAAAATAGTTTAATACTCTTTCACCCTAAATAAGTAGAGTTGGACCCCCCAAAAAATAGTTCATTACTCTTTTACCTTGAGTAGGTAGAGTAGGACTCAAAAAAAAAAAAAAAGTTCGTCACTCTTTCACCCAAGGTATGTAGAGTAAGACATTCAACTTTTACTTTGATTATGATTAAATTATGCTCTATTATGTTCAGATTTTACTCAATTTTATACAATTTTTAATTCATAATTTTCTCAGGTTTTGCTCATATTTTATGTTTGCGCAGTTTTTCACTATTAAGTTTATTAGCCTTCCATCATGAATGCATAGAAAGGAAAAATGCCTTTTAAAATCATAATTACGAAATTGGACACACGTGTACTCGTATTGCATTTGCAGTAGTCAAGGAGAATTTTTAAAAATTCAAGGATTTGACATTTATAGTCCAAGGAGAGGTTACCCTTAAGGATCTGAATGCCTCGACAAATTGTCGAATCAGACTGCAAAATGAGCTGTCACTAGCTTTGAAAATTGGATGTTGCATTATTTACCATAATAGATTGGCCATCTAATTTACTTACACCCTTAGCCAAACAGGGGCATCTGTAGACACCCCATTTTTGCATCTGCTTAATTCAACAATTCGTCACCGGTCGCCATGAATTCCTAATGATGAGTGAAAAAAATTAGAAGGCTTGTGAGTATTGTCCCTGATTCCTTTCATTTCCAATATTTTTATCTTCCCTACTCGTTACGACTTGACATAAAATTTTATGCATGCTTAGGATCGTTACACCTTACACTCGATTTAGCAAGCACGTATGCTTATTTTTGCTATACAGTTCAATAACTTAGAGACCTCGCTACGCTAGGAAAATATGACTTTGAAACTTAGAAATGACCCTATTGGGATTGAAAGAAACCTCACGCTAGAATTTGTAAAAATTTACAAAAGTCACGAAAATGACAAAAATACCCCTCACAAATTTTGGATCTTCAAATAATCTCGAAAATACCTCCAGTGCCATCAGAATATGATTTTGAGTCTAATGGGACCCAAATCAACAAAAACAAAGAAATTTAGGAAAAATCATCAGAATGACCGAAATGCCCCTCAACATCCAAATTTGATTTAGAGACCCTGATCCCTAGGAAAACATAAAAAAAATTAACTCAAAATCCAATTAAAAATTCAATCTAGTGAAAATAAAATTCAAATAAACAATTAAAATTTAAAATTTAAAAGCTAATATAATAAAAAAACAAGTGCAATTTAAAAATCAAACAATTAAAATTTAAAATCTAATATAATAAAAATCAAGTGCAATTTAAAAATCAAAAAATTGAAATTAAAAATTCAAACAATTAAAATTTCAAATCTAACATAATAAAAATCAAATGCAATTTAAAAAATTAAACAATTGAAATTAAAAATTTAAACACAAATTAAAATCAAATTCCAACCAACCAATTAAATTGAAAGGAAAATTTAATCACAAATTCAAATCGATCGACAAAACAAAATCTAAATCAAGTAGCTGATTAAAATTTAAATTAAAAAATAAATAAAAAATTAGAATTCAAAAAAAATAATAATCAATCAATAAAAATTCAAAACAAAAAAAAACTAATCAAAGCTAGAATCGACCAATCACAACTCGCTAAATTAAAAATAGAAACAAGGAAACTATTAAAGGGGAGACAAAGCTCTACTTCTTTTAAGAGGGGGGGATGTCTTCTTCTCGAACAAGTTTGGACTCCTTCGGCTAACCTCTCCTTCCCCTGCTGCAAATCACTTCTCCTTAATGTCTTCTTCTCTCTAGTTTTTATAGCCACAGATCCCTCCTTCAACGCCCTCCCTTCTCCGGCGTTTCAACTCTCTTCTCCAATGTTTTCTCTCTGTTTTCATCTTCATCATAATACCAACAACCCTTTCTCTATTTTCATCTCTCATTCCTTGTCTTCTCTAGCATATCTTCTCTTCCCCACGCCCTCTCTCTACACTTTCTCTGTCCCTCACGTTTTCCAGTTCACAACACCCTGGTATTCCCTTTTTCTCCCCCCCATTAAATCGACAACAACTTCTTCTCCCTGTTGCCCTCATCCCTCTTACAAACCAGTACACATACAACAACAACGCTGCCTTCATCTTTTACGTTTTACAACCACTACACAGTAGCCTTCTCTTAAAAAAATATGGCTACTGTAGGCTTCTCTATGCCCTCCTCTCTCTTTCTCACTCATGTTCTGTCCTACAATAGCCCCACCCCTTTAACGTCCTCTACATTTCCTAACCCTCTCTCTATTTTTGTATCTTCTATAAACCAACGACACAGCCACACTCTTCATTAGTTTGCTGTAGCAACAAGGTCCATTGTTGCCCCTTCGCTACCTTCATCTTCCTCAGCGGATAGTCACAAGTTTTGGAGATCGTACTCGAAGAAATCGACCCCTGTCATCTTTCTATGGGTAAATTTATTTTTGGTTTATTTTATTTTTGTTCTCGTTTTCTCCTCGTCCTTCATGGCACATTTTTTTTATGTATTGATAGGATTAGAGGAATATGGTTTATGCAATTTTTTTTTATTTCTGATTCATTTTGCGTATCGATAGAGTTAAAGATTTTTTTATGTTTTTATGCTGGTAGGATTAGGAGAATATGTTTTTTTTTATGTATGTTTAACTATTTTTTATTATTTATTTTTCCTATCAATAAGATTGGTGGGATTTTTTTTTATAAGTATTGTTTTTCTATGATTCTTTTGTTTTCTTTTGCATGATGATGAAATTAGGAAAATATTTTGTATGCACCTCTTTTATTTTCTTTTTTTTTTTAGCATATCAATAAGTTGAGGAGAATGTTCATTTTATATATTTCCTTTAGGTTTTTATTTATTTTTGGTTGCATATCGGTAGGACTAGAAGGATTTTTTTGTATTTTTTCTATATCTTTATTTGTTCTTGCATATGAATAGGATTAGCATCATTTTTTTTATATGTATGTTTGCATATTAGTGGGACTAGGAGAATGATTTTTTTTGTATTTTTTTATGTTTTTGCGTATCGATAGAATTAGGAGAATATTCTTGCATTTCTTTTACTTTTTTTATTTCTTATTTTTGCATGTTGATAGGATTACGAGATTTTTCTTATATTATGATCATTGTGCTCAAATTGAATTGGTATGACTTATGATGATGCTCAAGCTCTTTACATTGTTTTAGGGTTAAAAAATACGTTTTTATGATGAATTTGTGTCAGGTTAAAAATTATTCCATGTGATAATGTATTTCCTAACTTGACGAATATGCATGCCGTTAAAGGATAATTGTTTTGGAAATGTTGAGAATTATGCATGCATGTCCATTTGATTAATTCAAGAATTAGATGAATGTCAATTTTTCTTCAAATTTTTAAGCTTGGTATGCATGGATGTTTGTCAATCTCCAAGTTGGTAAGCATGATAGTGTAGACTCTTTCTCATTATTTTGTAAATCTCTAATTCAATAACTCCTTGCAAATTTATGATTTTATAATTTGGAACCCTATATTCATAAAATCTTTCTTTTGGAGAAGTTTTGTTTGCAAATTATTGAAAAATCCATGTTCGAAATTTTCTAATATGGAAATGGCACAATTTTCTATTTTAGGAAGACATATTTAGAAATTTCTATTTTAGAAGTTTCATGTTTTAGAAAATTTTCAATTTAGAAGATTTTGCATTTTCTTGTTCAGAAATTTCATGTCTATCAATTTGGGATTTTCTAGTTCAGAAATTTGATTTCTTTTAGAAACTTTCCATTTCGGAGGATTCATTTTAGAAACTCATTATATATTTTTCAAATTCTAATTAACAAAAATTCATATTCCTAATTTAGAAGCTTCATAAGTTCCAATTTGGCAGTTTTTTATTTTCCTATGTAGAGAATTTTTCATCAATTTTTATTTTGGACAGTTTGGAAAATATGTGCGTGTGGATTCTTTTTACTCGACTCTAAATCCTGTGTCTAAATTAAAGCTTTTTCAAATCTTTTTATTTTGTACAGAATTTGAGAAATCATGTAATAATTGGAGGATCTTAGTCATAAGATTCATTTGGCAAACCCAATATAAGTTGATGATGACTATTGGACCATAACCTTGACCATAGTCTTCCCCATTGACCATAGATTAGTTTTGAATTGTAGTAAAGACTGATCATTTTGATCAGACGGGTTCAGTGCCTAACACCTTCTAAAACCCGTAACCGGACCCCTTGTCCATATCTCTTATCCGTGTATCGATTCATATCCATTTAGAGTTATTTGTGGTTCCTAGAGCTAAACTAGGTGGTGACTCCCATTTCTCTAAAAATTCCTAATTTTCTAGTCGGACCCCCCTTCACTATTTATTGAAAAATGGTCGAGGCGATTTCACTACACCATTGTGTATTATGTATTTTCTGTATTATTTTGAATTATAATATAAAAAATTTACTATTTCAGGTTTGTCAATTTGAATTGTATAATCATAAAATATTATAGTATGAGTACTGTTGATGGATGTAATGTGGATTTGAACTGTTTAGTTGCTTATCGTTGACTATATGTACCAGTTAATCATAGATTATTCTATAAAACTCTATATGTATATAAATGATTTAATAGATTTACTCGTTCATAGTATGAGAGGTTCTTAGTTAGAATTGTATGTTTACTTACTAGGTAACTCTTGTTACTCACACTGCTTTTCTATTTATGTAAATATACAAGGTATGATTTATATCGTTTATTAGGTGAAATAAGTATTTAAGGGTTTGAAATGCTAACATAAATAGAGGAAATCATGCAGAAATTTTGAAGCGTCACTTTATGCCTTGAGATAGGGTCTTATGTTAGTGTTTCGGGGGCACCGCACCAATTATGTTAATCATGTATGTAAAAAACATGTAAATTAAATAGAGAGCTAGGAATAGGAAGAGGATGACCAATTATCAACTTTCTAATCCGGAATTAGTACCATGCAAAGTCATGATGTGAAAAGATAGAAACATGAAAAATCTCCACAGTATGCCAAAGCTTTCAAAAACGATCACATAAAGGGGTGTTTGAAGAGTCAAAATCTCTAATCAAGTCACCAAAGTCCTCAAGACAATGGACTCCCTGGATATGATCATATTGACGAAGGACTCAAAATAAGAAATAATAAGCAAACCTCGTTAAGCCAATCAGTATTAAGAAGTGGCAATTATTGAAAGATAATGAAGATTGGGCAGAATGTTGAAAATATCCAACCCATCTAATCATGCTCTCATCCATAGACTAAAGATAAGCATACCAGTACTCCTTCCTTACCACGAAGAGTAGATACTTTCTCGTCGATATCATCGATACCAGATTAGTATTGTAAGAGAAATGACAATCAATTGCCTCAATAAAAGAGACATAATTAAAATGTCAAAGTTCCATTCGAATAGGTAAGTAATCAAATAAAAACAAACAATAAATTTTTTTAAACCAAAAACCATAAAAAGCTAAAAAAGTTTTCAAAAATAAGAAAAAGTGTGCTTTGTGCTTTTACTTGCATAAGGGGTGCACACCCCATGAAGAAGTGACGCCTCTCGATAGCACAAGCTATCAAAGCCCTGTAAAGTTCAACTAAGATCATGGGGGCTAGAAAATATCCTAATAGACTTGATGGATAACATCAATCAAAGAAAGGTCCACTAGGATTTGATTATGTAAGTTCTGTATTTTGTCAATCCCAAGACACATATTGAGTGTTGGATCAATTTGCCATTTGAAGACATATGAAGACTTCGAAAACTTGCTCAACTACACTCGTCTTGACAAAAAAACCCCTATGTGTGTGCACAAAACCTAAGAGGTAATGAGGCCACCTAAGTGAAAGTGCTCTCGATCCGTGAGGAGTATGGATCCACTTTTGACCCTTGAGATTTGGGAGTTGCCACCTAGTTATTACGGTCTAGAAATTGAATAATGACTCTAAACGGATAAAGAAACTAATCTACTAAAGAAAAACTGAATCCGGAGATCACATTACGGAGTTGGAAGGTGTTAGCCACCAACCCCGTCCAGCCAATGCCGTCTCTACTTATCCAAATAAGACTACATTACCAACAAAAATCTAGATAGAAAAAATAAAAGAGATTTTACTTTCGAATGCAAGTTTTGTGGGAGGTTAGGGAAGCTTTTTTACTTACTTCTCTTAGAGTTTTTGATTTTATACGAAAATAGGGTGTGAGGACCCCTATTTATAGATTTTTTTAAGGGTTGATTTAGATAGAATTAGTGTTTTATTAGAATTCTTTTAGTTAGAGTTATATTTTAAGTAGAATTGTTTTAGGTAGAGTTGTATTTTAATTAGAATTGTTTTGGGTAGAGTTATATTTTAATTAGAATTCTATTAAATAGAGTTATTATTTAATTAGAACTCTATTAGGATTTTGAATTTTGTTCTTATTTGACTGACTTTAAGATTTTGACTTTAGTCTTAATTGATTGACTTTAATATCTGGACAAGAGTCTTGCTTAATTAACTTTAATTTTGACTTTAGTCTTAATTTATTGACTTAATACCTTGACTTTAGTATTTCTTGGTTGACTTTAATTTTTTGGAGAACCCCCCTCTATTACATCTTTAATTTTTTGGACCCCCAAATGGAGGGGTCCTTGAAGAAATATCTTGGCAATCCTCAACAATTTTGCCTGAGAGCCTACTTGATCGATTTTTTTGGTTCAAAATTTTAAATTAATTTTATTAATATTTCACTTTAATTATTTAATATTTTATTTATTAATTTTAAAATTTTTAATTATAAAAATTATGAAATTATCGTTTTACCCTCGGAAAGGACTTTTCGCGTTTTAAGTCGGTTTTTTATATTCTAGGATGTTTTAAAATAAATTTTTTGTAAGAAATTCAATGGAAATGTTGGTTCTTGTCGTTTATGAAGTTTTTTGTGTGAAATGATCGCAAACTTTATGAGGGGCATTTTCATAATTTTGTCGAATTCTGTGAAATTGGCGAAATGATGTATTTGGTTTTGATTTGTTATTTTATGTGTTTGAATAGATTTTTCTAAGCGTAATGTAGGCTCTAGGGATATTTTAAGATTAGGGGTATTTTGGTAATTTGATCATTTTTTAGTGATTTTTATCGTGAAGCTTCTTTTTGTCTGAAAAATGATGATTTCTAACTTTTGGGGTTATATTTTCCTAGCGTAGCATAATTTCTATAGTTTTGTCAGTTCGAGATACCTCATCCGGATTTCTGAAATATATCTGGTAACAAAATAAAGCGTTGGAATAATCATCCATCATTGGGAATCGTTGCTAATCAGGTTAACGAGTTGATTAATCAGGCGAGTGCAAAAATGGGGTGTCTACACTAAGACCATTCCCTAACATTTAGATGATTGATTGGTTGACCCGTAGCAACTAGGAAAACTCTTTCCTTGACTTGTTCGCTCATTAGACCTTTCAAAAATTGAATATGGATATAAAGGAGATATTAAAGATTTGACCAAACTAAAACTATTTTCTCTCCTTGGTGTCATTATATAGGTAAAATATAAACACCTCCGAATCGTTTCAGTACTGATTTTCTCGAAAGCTTGATTTGACCTAAAAAGATAAAAAGGTTATTTTGGTCATTTTACCTACTTTTATCATGGCTCTCCACTTAATGGAAGTTTTAGGATCTTCTAAATAGTAATATCTATCAGCTCCCTGAATGGCATGCGAAATAGAGCTACCGTTTGAAAGTTATAGCCAAAACACTATGTGAGGGCATTTATGTAATTTACTAATGTGCCTCACTTGTGGTTGATGGTGCCATCGTAAGGACATGACGATGCCACCTTCAGCAAGTGTTCAAAAGGTCATATTTTTTACCTTTGAGGCACGAATTTTCCCCTTTCTGAAATATATTTCAACTCCACCTCATTCATTTGCGTTGGTTGAAGCTTGAGAGAAGAAACCATTCCCTTTCCAAACCATTTTAATTTTTTTTAATCTTCTCTCTAGCCATGGAAGGCTTCAAATTCAGTTGAAAATCCCTTCAACCCAAGCCTTTCCCACAACTGATTCTCTTCTTCCATCTTTCTTGCTTGCACACTCATTGGTGAACCTCATGGAGCTCAAAGTACCCACTTAAAGCAAGGAGCAACTTGGATTGAAGAAAAACATCTCAAGGACAAGGATAACTCGAGCAAGACATTGGAAAATCGATCTAGTTAAGTTTTTCCTTGTGTGTATTTTATTAGTTTTCTTTTATTAACAAAAAATGGTTACTTGGTTCAATCCTAAAAAATCATGCTCTTTTTCGATTCAAGGATTTGTAACACGAGTAGAGGTTCGTGGATTTCCGAGGGACAAAATCCACACATTGTGAGAGAATACCATTATCTCGATCTTACGGTTTAGAATTTGTCCTAGGCTTCAAAAATTGTGTATGGTTTCAAGGTGAACCATAAACCTCCATTTTTATAATGGAACCCAAGAACTGAGAGTGGGGTACTTGGTAGTGGATGTAGGCAAGTTGTCGAACCACTATAAATCTTGTGACTTTTTTACGATTATGCACTATGCTTGAATTTACATGAATACCATGACATGTACATCAAATGTTTGATAAAATGCCTACCTTATGATTATATGATATATGCTTTAACTTAAAAGAATTTAATCTTGTGCATCTTTATGTTGTATCCATGTTAGTATAATCGAGACACACGTAACTCCGTGGGGTGATTTGTAGACCTAATTTAATTAAACTATTCACTCCCCCTCTAGGTTTAAACACAATACAAAGCTCATAATTTCAATTGGTATTAGAGTAGGTGGCTCTAAAAGGGTCTAACAACCTTGAGTTGATCTTTTCGACTTTGAATCATATCTAAATCGGAAAATGAAACTCTACTCGACCTCCCATGTTTGATGGTGTTAAATATGTTTTCTGGAAAAATAAAATCAGTATATCAACTCTCTAAGTATAGACGTATGGAATGTAATAGAGGAAGGTTGGGAACTTCTTGTGGACACCATAGAAGTTAGTGGTGTCTTCACCACTATTCTAAGACCATCAAAGAATTGGTTCGAACAAGATAAGACTAACAGTAACAATAACTTCAAAGTTCCTAATGTTATAACTAGTACCATCTCCAATGATGAATATCAAAGGATATGCACGTGTATGTCGGCCAAACAAGTTTGAAAAATTTTAGAGGTCACGCAGGAAGGAACTAGTATTGTTAAGAAGTCTAAACTTCAACTCCTTATAACTAAATTTGAAAACATTAAGATAGAGGAGAATAAAACTATCCAGGAATTCTATGCACAGTTAAGTGACATATGCTATTCCATGTTCTATGTGGGAGAGTGTGATGAGACTATCGTTGTTCTTCTCACCGGAGTTAATAATAATCTTACGTTTACCTTACTTGTGGGGCAAGTAGGGGATCGAACCCAAGAGAAAGGAGGAATAGAGTTAAGCTAAGAAGATAAAATTCAAATTAACTAAAAGGAATTAAAACTGTTTTTCTTTGTATTTTTGAACTTATAAGAAAATGTAAAATTACTAGAAAAGAAACTGAAGTAAATGAAATTAAAAGCAAGTAAACTTATGAAATTAAAACACCATTAGAGGTGGATCTACCTAGAACATGTTGATGAGCAATTCTTAGTTTCAAGCCTTTTTATAACTCAATCGTAAGGGCTTGGTGTTAGCTCCTTAGATCGAAAAGTTTTGCAAATGAAATGAAATAAAATAAGGGAACATAAACAAAGTAGAATTCTTTGAAAACTTCCTACTACCAATTATCTAGTTTAAGCATACTTTATCTTGATCTAATCTAAGCATAAAGTATCTATATTAAGAATAATAGGTGCAAGAAACTTAAAGAGAATGCATAAGCATTTTAAATAAAAGAAAGACATGAAATTAAAAATAACACAAGAACTTGCTCTAGGCTTTTCCACTCTCCAATGGAGGGGAACTTAGCCTAATGTCATTACAAGAGAGGGAAGATAAGAGATGAAAGAAATTTTCTTCATTTCATGGAGAAAATTACAACTTCTTCTTCTTCTACTTCTTACAAGACTAATTAGCCAAAAGGAAATAACTAGAAAATGAAAATACAAAAAATAAGAGAATAGGCAAAGAGCCTTAGATTAAAGGAGTCTTGGATAATAGAACCAAGATGGGACCCTTTCTCTAGAAATGAAGGCTCTATTTATAGAGAAAAATGTGTGTAGAAGAGTCTAAAAGTAGCCTCCACTTTTCTTTGCACAAAAAGACAAAAGAGGAGAATATGAGTTAAGGATTAGGGCATTCCAAAGTGGGCCCAAATGCTTTTGCCTTGAGATTTTGATTCCAATTTGTTGATTTTCTGCACAAGAAACACACGTAATTAGATTTATCTAGTAAATGAATTTATTTATATATAATTAAGCCTAATTAACATGCAACGTGGTGGTTTGAAGCTTATCATGATTATTATCTTAATATAGAGAAATAGGTACAAAAATCAAGATAAATATCCAGAAAATGTGCGTATAATTGAGTGTTTGGAGACACTCATCAGAGTGTATCCCACAGGGGTAGAATTTGTGCAAATATTCTTAGATCCCTAACCAATAGAATCGCCTCTAAAGTCACCTCAATATAGAAATACCCAGATGTGGTGACCATGACGGTTGAGGAACTCATGGGTTCACTCACAACCTTTGAGCTCCATCTTGAAGGTCCTCCCTTTAAAGGGAAGACATCGGTCCTTAAGACCACTTTTTCCAAGGCTCTATCTAAATGGTCATCTCGTCATCCTATCGAATCCTCCTCCGAGAATAATAATAAAATCACTTATGAGAAATATGACAAGGGTGACCTTGAAGAAAAGGACTTGGCCTTGCTTGCCTCCAAAATTTAACAAATTCTTCAAGAGGAAAGTATCTAATAGCAATGGTAGAAAGAGTCATCCTATGAATAGACGACCAACAATAGGAAAATATTCGTCTAAATCCATGGAAGATACCAAGTGCTTCAACTCTGGTAGAATAGGGCATTATTCAACTGTTTGTCCATCTAAGCCAAAACCTAAAGGTCCTCAAAGATCAAAGTCTAAGGAAAACAACATGGCTGCAAAAACCACGGCTACAAAAACCACGTGGGATAACGACTCAGATGAGTCGAAAAATGAGGAACAAAGATTATCAGATTCTAAAGACTATAAAACCATTCAAATCCTTATGGCCTCTACCACAGTTTCCATCCCAAATGAGGATGAAGTTGAAGAGGGACTGGATTCTAAGAATCAAAATCACCCTCAAGATGCCTCTTCCTTTGATGAGGAAAAAGAAGATGTTGATGACGATGAACTTGAACTTCAATCAACATTCAATCAACTATTCATTAGTCATGCGAAATTGACCAAGAAACATGGTCAAGAGAAACTCTAAAAAGAACAGTGACATGCCAAATGTGATCAAGTCACTGAGAAAATATGTTCCCTAGGACTTCAACTAAAAGACATTAAAATTCAACTTGCAACAACTTTAGAGAGATAGTCTAGCATGGTCTCTGCATCTAAGAAAGCCACGAATGAAAAAAATGAGATGTTCACAAATCTTCAACAATTCAAGAACTTTTTTACTATGGCAAACTCTATTATAGCCCATCAAAACTTAGAATTAGCTAACCTTGTGATGAAAACAAAGTTTTTAAGTTTGTCGTCAATGAATTGTAAAAACAAAATGCTAGACTTGAGCATAACTACACTCACGGAAGTTTGGAATTACAAAAACTTATAGTAGTTCAAAAATCTTATGGGGATAAAGGAGGCTTGGGCTATGATAGGTATACTTCTACATCACCTCTATCTCCCATTGTGTTTGTTCATGGAGAATCATTGAATACTAAGAAAAATTCTAAGAAAGTTATCACATCCAACTTCTGTGGTGAAACGCTCATATGAAATTTGTGTGTATCGAATTCAAGACCATCTACCAAACAACCTCACAAGCCCCTATTGGCAAATATTTATCGGTTGAAAAGAAGAAGCATGTTAAAAGAAAGTCTCCTCTGTAAAAAAAAGTTGAACATGTAACAACGAAGAGTATCCAAAATGGAAGGGAGTGAAAAATATATCACCTCCCAAAATAGAACAACAATATTAGGGAACTCTTCAAATAGATGGTTCGCCTGAACCTTAAAGAGAAAAAACTTGCTGAATCAAGTGGAGGCAATCAAGGTGTAAGAAGGTATCCAAAGAAAAAATCACCTTCAAAATCACCCAAGAAGAGTAGGTCCCTTAAGAAAAACTCACTTGTCCAAGAGAAACTTGAGTCGAAAAGGAAAATTCCTTCCCCTCCTAAATGTAATCCTCAAACCCCCAAGACAACTCTATAAGGGAAAGTCAAAAATGGGGATAACAAGTGCCTCGTAATTCACATAGCTCTCAAGGCTAAAAACTTTTCATGATGGAACCTTAATAGTGGTTGTTTTCAATACATAAAAAGTGATCAAAGTCAATTTAGTCACATGGTTGACTTTGACGGAGGGTCAGTCACCTTTGGTGATGACAGCACCACTAGGATTATTGGATGAGGATCTGCTAGTGGTCCACAGTGAAAAATGTGTTTTATGTTGATGGTTTGAAACATAACCTTCTTAGCATATCTCATATATGCGACAAAGATTACCAGGTGAGTTTCAATCGTAAAGTCTGCGAGATCTTTACCGCTAATGATAAAGTTATTATTGGAGGTCTTCACACTTCTGATAACTATTATGTTATCTAAAACACAGGAAAAACCATTGTCTCTTGTGTGAGCAATGTGGCGCAAGTTGATGAAGTCTAGTTGTGGCATCAACAACTTGGTCATTTTCACTACAAGAACTTGTTTCGTCTTGCCTCAAAAGGTTTAGTTAGAGGATTACCCAAACTGGATAAACAAGCAAGAGACGTCTGTGGGGAGTGTCAAATTGGTAAATAAATTTGAAGTACCCATAAAAAGACAACTACTCTTGCAACCTCAAAACCACTAACTCTTTTGCACATGGACCTTGTGGGTCCCACTAAAGTACGAAGTCTAGGGATAAGAGACATTTCTTTGTGATCGTTGATGATTACTCTAGATTCACCTAGTTTGCTTTTCTGAGAAATTTTTTTTATACTTTTGATGAATTCAAAAAGATTATTAAGCGTATCTAAACACAAAAAGAATCTGTTGTAGACAAGATTAGAAGTAATCATGGTGGAGAGTTTGAGGAGGGTCAGTTCACATAATTCTGTGATGAAAATGGAATTCGACATGAATTCTTAGCTCCTAAAAGCCCTCAGCAAAATGGGGTTGCTGAGAAGAAAAATCACATTCTTCATGAAATGGCCACAGTCATGCTTTATAGTAAAAATCTTCCCAAAAGTTTGTGGGCCGAAGTTGTAAATACTGCTTACCATATCATCAATGAGTATATCTTCGAGCTGGTTTAAACAAAATAGCTTATGAATTGTGGAACAGGAAAACTCCCAATATCAAGTACTTCAGAGTCTTTGGTAGTAAATGTTATATCCTAAAAGACCACGAACATTCGGAAAAATTTGATTCAAAGAGCGACCAAGTAATCTTTTTGGGATATTCTTCAAACAATCGTGTTTTTCAAGTCTTTAATCAGAGGACCTCATCCATCTAAGAATCCATAAATGTGTTGATCGATAATCAATCCATTAAGACAATGGTCCCTCTAACCCCAAGATTGAGGATGAGGGAGTATTTCATGTTCCATCCTCACCTTCCTCAACGTCTCAGGTTTCGAAAACACTACCTGTTATCAAGGATCATCCTATTAGTCAAACCCTTGGAAATCCTAATACCGGTGTGAAAACCTACCAACAACTTGAGCCGTTGAATAGTCATCTCTACTTCACATCTAAAATGGAGCCCAAAAATATTTATGAAGCCCTCACTAATGAATATTGGCTTCATGCCATGCAAGAGAAAAAATTTCAATTTACTCAAAATCAGGTGTGGTACTTAATACCAAGAATATCTAACAAGAATGTCATCAGAATCAAATGGGTATACAAGAATAAGTCCGATGAACTTGGCAATGTTATCCGAAACAAAGCTTGTCTTGTAGCTTAGGGATACTATCAGATTGAGGGTATTGATTTTGATGAAACATTTCTCCTTGTTGCTAGACTAGAATCGATTTGGATTTTGATGTCCATAGCATGCTCCATGAAATTTAAATTATTTCAGATGGATGTCGAAAGTACATTTCTGAATGGCATCTTAGATGAGAAAGTATATGTTGAACAACCTAAGGGTCCTTGGGTTAGTTGACCCTAAGTATCCCCACAAAATCTTCAAACTTAAAAAGGCATTCTATGGCCTTAAATAAACCCCTCGTGCCTGGTATGAACGGTTGACTCAATTCTTGATCAACCATAACTATACTAGGGGTAGTGTTGATCAAATACTATTTGTTCAAAAGGTCAAGGGTCATACCCTTATTGCCCAGATCTATGTGGATGACATTTTGTTTGGCTCCACCAATGAAGAGATGGCGTACAAGTTTGCCTACTTGATGCAATCTGAATTTGAAATGAGCATGGTGGGTGAGCTCAACTTCTTCCTAGGGTTGTAGGTTGAACAACTCAAAGATGGTATGTTCATCTCTTAGACTAAGTATGAGCTTGAATTGGTAGATCGTTTCGATCTTCAGTCTGGTAGAACTCACCATACCCCAATGTGCACCACACTCAAGCTCTTTAAAGATATATCTGGGAAAAGTGTGGATCCACACCTTTATAGGAGTATGATTGGTAGCTTTCTCTACCTGATAGCCAGTTGGCCAGACATCTCCTATTTTATTGGAGCATGTGTCCATTACCAAGCTGATACTAAGGAATCACATTTAACAGCTGTCAAACGGATCATCCATTATGTTGCTGGTACTTTCGAGTGTGGCCTTTGGTATCCATTTGATTCATCTTCAATTATTGTTGGGTACACCAACATCGATTGGGCCAGCAACATTGATGATCGTAAATCTACCAATGGTGGTTGTTTTTATATTGTAAATTGTCTTGTTGCTTTGCAAAGTAAGAAGTAGAACTTCATTTCCTTGTTTATCGTTGAGGCTGAGTACATTTCAGCTAGAAGTTATTGTGCACAAGTTCTATGGATGGAGAAAATACTTTTGGACTACGGGTTATCTTAAGAGATGATGAGCTTATTCAATGATAATACTAACGCCATCAATATCTCAAAGAATCACGTCCAACACTCTCGGACAGAACATATTGATATTCAACATCATTTCATACGTGAACTTGTTGAAGATCATGTCATTTCATTTGAATATGTTCCTACCGAGAATTAGCCTACCGATATTCTCACAAAACCATTGGAATTGATGCGTTTTGAATATCTTCCAAAATCCATTGGGGTGTGCTCCATGTGAGCCCCCAGTTCGAGAACATTGGCTAAGTGCTACATTGCATTCCCAAAAATTCTCAATTTCTGGCTTCTTGCCCAATAAGGGCATACTCAAGTCTTCGGACTCTACCATTATGCTTTATAATCATATCCAAGGTGATGACCTCTTTTGCGTAAATCTTTTTTGACATTTTTTTGCACTACGTCTTCGAATAACTTCTCCGATACTTAAACCCCTCTCAAACTTGGGATTATTGGTAGATTCGAGCTCCGAGACCTCCCCTAAGTTTATTCTCGAGCTCTTATTACTTTACTTGCTAAATTTTAGCTCGTTGCCTCTCTTTCAAAATTTTGAAACTTTCTATTTTGGCAAAATTTTGTTTAATTTTTTCTCGACTTAATCGAAAAAGTTATGGGGCCCATAAATAGTATTTTTTACATGTTGCAAGCATGTGAAATCTAAAAAAAAGTACAAAAACAAATTTTAAGCACTTTTTGGGGTTGACGGTGGCTGACAGTAGTGACAACAACGTTAACAAGAGCCCAAATTCACTATTTCCTTTATGTTGTTGTTATTGGAAGGTGGTAACTATTTGAGGTTGCATGGAATAGCCACCTAAGCAAGTGGTGGAAAAAACATGGAGAAAGAGTAAAACAATTGTTGTTGGCTACAATCACATGAAATGGAGAGGATATGGGCTATGAAGAGCAATATTAACAACAAGTGACATGGGTGTAGAGAACGATATTGGCAGCAAGCGATATGGTCTGTGATTACATGTGATATCATTTTTTGTGGAAAGAATTACAATATGGTTGGATATGAGAAGCATAGTGAGATTGGTTGATGTGGAATAGCAAGATGGAGAAGTGAATGAACGATAGCGATTTGGGTGGCTGGCTTTCAATGTATAGGAGATCAAATTATGGCTGAAAGGATAAAAAAGGAGCATAACATGTAAAGCATGGAATGAAGCTATTGTGAAGAGACAACAACATCTTCGATTATGGTTTCATTCTCATGGTTGTCAAGAAGAAGAGGGACAATAACTTCATTGGGTTACATGTTCATAGTAGTTAGGCAATGAAAGTGATATGATTGTTGTGTGAACTATTTACTGAACAAAAAGAAACAAAAGAGAAATGGCAAAAGCAATATGGAGTGTTGGGGAAATAATGGTTTGGCGAAAATATGAATGATATATGGTGTTACGAACCTACTTTAATCGGATCACAAAAATAATAAAAGATGAAGAAAAATCAGAAATTGATCTCATTCAAGGGAGATCGGACCTCTTAAACCACCAATTCAATATGTGTGAATCTCCAAATCCCAAAGGACTTTAACAATAATTCTATGCATATTTTCATTAATATCAAAATGAATTTAAATACAAGAGAAAATAAAACTACCCATTTTCCCACCCTTAAACTAACTACTCTAAACTACCCACTCAAAACTACCTACTCATATTCATTAAAAAAATACCCCATAACACACCCACGTACTCTCAATCTCCCACTCACAAAGGATTATAACCTCATACAATAGAAGAACCCTAAACTACCCTACTCCATTTTCTCCCATATAAGCACATACCAGTCCACCCTCCTCGAAAATGACCTTGTCCTCAAGATCGGAACCTCCTAGACCCCAAATGATATTGGAATCAATTACAACATTCTTAACACGTACCTTCCAAATTACTTGTCTTTTCGTGATTTGTTTATAATTAATAATGGATTTCAATCTACCTGAATGAAACATAAATCTTGATGATTAGTCAAAGGTAGTCGAAGTTTCCGTCACACGATCTTCAATTCCATCCAAGCACCAATTTGCAAACCAATCTACGTCAAGAAATATGTAGGTTTTCTTTTTTTTGGAGCATTTCTTCTTTTCTTTGGAGAAATGATTCAATTAGGTGATGAGATTCCCTCAAAGCATCTCATATTGACTCAAAAAAAAAAAAAAATTTAAGTTATCACGCATTGATTGTATTACTTCTATGAACGTTTCATTTGATTTTGTAATCTGGATAATGTAGATCGACAACGTGGAACGAAATGATGACTGAAAATATGTAATTGGTATGACAATCAACACAAAGTAATCCAAGGATTGTCGGATTCTGATACCAATTGATACGAACATATTTTGATCGAATCACAAAAATAATAAAAGATGAAAAAAAAATCAAAAATTGACCACATTTAAGGGAGATCAGACCTCCTAAACCACCAATTCGACAGGGTGAATCTCCAAATCCTAAAAGACTTTAATAATAATTAAATGTATATTTTCATTAAGATCAAAATGAATTTAAATACAAGAGAAAATAAAATTATCCATTTTCCCGCTCTTAAACTAACTACTCTAAACTACCAACTCATATTCATTCAAAGAACTACCCCATAACACACCCACGTACTCTCAACCTCCCACTCACAAAGGATTATGATCTCATACAATAGAAGAACCCTAAACTACCCTACCCCATCTTCTCCCATATAAGCACATAGCATTCCACCCTCCTTGAAAACTGTGGCGCCCCCCCGAACGCTAACACAAATCCCCATGTCAGATCTCGAGGTACTAGGTGGCACCTCGAAATTTCGGCATGGTCTCCTCTGTTTATGTTAGCAATCCAAGGCGTTTAATCAGCACCTGATAAACGGCATACAATCCTGCATACAGATATAAAATATAATACTAGCGGAAGCCTATATAAGTCTAGTAACGTACGAAAGATCAGAGTGCGCAAGAATAACCAGGATACATGATTATACAAAATTTCTCACTCTAACAGAAATCCTAACACTCAGAACAACATGTATAATACTCTCGGATAAATCGACACCACTAGGGGTAATAACCCCAATACTCACCAAGTAACGAACTCTGGCTGTTTATCTGACCCACCAGATGATTCTTACTCGTGCTCTATATCTGCCTCGCCAAACTTCGGATCTGAAACTAAAAAATGGAGAAAGAAAGGGTGAGTAACAATGGTTACCCAGTAGGGAAACAAACAATTTCTGCCAATAACCCCTCCTAACATGAACGAATAAGCATACTGAATCATTTTAAAATAGTCAAATTTTTATAGAAAAAATTACGATTAACTGGTACATATAGCCAGGGATGAACAACTAAACATTTTAAAACTCACATTACATCGATCAGCAGTACTCACTATAACATTATCTTTTTATACAAATCTAATTGATCAAAGGAAAATAATAAACATGGATTTCATTTTATATATCAAAATAAACAACAGATACATAATACACAATGGTGGAGTATTGGAATTAGAGAGTTGGGATTCACGAATGGATCGCTCCCAGTCGGGACATAATGTTACAATTCTTCTCTGGTTTTTAGTTCCTGATTTTGTGGCCGGTCGCTGCACTTACCACACTTGGTTGACCATTTATCCGGCTCAGGCTGGCCGTTTGACGTGACCGTAAGCAATGGGTCTCTTTTCGATGTGTCAGAACGTTCGACTACTATAGATTGTTAGTGATCACTGACTAATCATCTTCGTCTATGCCTATCAGGCGTGCATGTGATTCCCAAATATACAAATCATTCGTATACGACCACCTTTACATTACAAGTTCACTGGTAAAGATAGAGAGGAATAAACCCGGATACCAGTTGTGACTCCACTCTCATACGCGTCCCATACCACGTATGAGCTTGGTGGTCCCTACCGTACATCCCAGGATAGTACACCACTCCGGATGATATGATGCACTATCCCTTCAGGCATTCACAAACTCTTTAACAGCTCACAAAATAGTTACATATATATATTATTTTCATTTTAAAACAAAAGAGAAATTAATAATACAAGGTTGAGAATAGATATCCAGTTTCCTACCATTCAAGTGTGGCTACCCGGCCTAAAATAAATAACATAACAGAGCGCCTCGCGCTAACAGAAATTAAATAAACATGCAACCAGTAACATTATCCCTGGATATCCGTTCACCAACCTGCATACAACACAACAACGTAAAATGCAGACATCACCCCTCGGGTGTGACCCTGACATTTTGCCGTTTCATACCCTTTTTCCCTTTTTTCGACTTTTACAGTTTTCAATCTCTTCATAAAATATCCATTTTCTTATATTCATCAACTCAACATAAGTTCATTGAATATTAAATCACATTTTTCAACTATAGAATTTATTTCTATCAATAATATTGAAAAAAAATACAAATTTCATATCAAAACGGGGTCCGAGTAGTGCACAAGACCCAATTTATGGCAATAACCCGTTAAAATACCCTACCCACGTATAATTTATTAAAAATACAATTAAACATATCAAACATGCAATTTCTGGCGTGAATTTTTGAAATAACAAAATAATTCTATATTTTAAAAATACATCCAAATTTTTCGATAAAATCCTAAATGCAATTTTCACAATCTATATTACTAATAGAAATTGAGAGTTCCTTACAATCACTAGGCGACGGAATTGAAGCACGTGCGCAGAAATCGAGACGATTGACGCGAAAATCGAGGCAAACCGAACTTCGAAGAGGCTGATTTTCGAAACTGGCTTGGTAATTTCGAAGATCTCGATGTACTCGTCTCTTCTCCCTTCTACGGCGAAAGACGGTTTGACTCCGAAATAGATGAAAACTGAGGTCGAAGTTACGAAAATCTCCGTATAAAAATACGGCTGATTTTTGACTATACGAGGTGAAAAAGACGAGAAAACGGAAGGAACTTGGTTGGGTTATGTAGAGAATGAGGCTGCGGACGTTTCTCCCTTCTGCGTCGGAAAGCGATTTGACCCCGAAACGGACGAAATTCGAGGTCAAAGTTTCGAAATTTTCGTATCCGAATACGGCTGATTTTTGACGATATCGGGTGAAATAGAAAGTGAAACGAAGAAAGGTTGGGTGGGTTTTGTAGAGAACGAAGCTGCGGACCTTTTTCTCTTCTGCGGCGATCGTCGAAAGTGGACCGTTTGCGAGAGATCTGAGGTGGAAGGTCGAAGAGAAAAAAAAATGTCATTTCGTATAGGTCTCGGCTGTTTAGACGTGTTGGGGAAGATGAGATTAAAAAAAAAAATTTAATATTATTTATAGAATATTTGGGACGAATTCGGTATTTCGCCTATTGTTTTGATTGACAATAACTTGGTCATTCGATCTCCAAAACTGACAAACGAATACTCTATTTCGCCTAATTTTTCATTCTGGAGCTAATGGTATAGTCAATTTCTACAAATTATGTCTCCATAAAAAATTTACATTTTTGGCCTGACGTGACCCATAAACTTGATGTCGTTTTCGTTTTTGGCGATAATTCAACTTCCTGATCTCCAAAAATGACAAATAAATAGTCTATGTTGAATAATTTTTCTTTATGAACCCAATAGTATGATCAAATTTTAAAAATTATTGCTCCAACAAAAAGTCACTATTTTAGCCTGGTCCGACCCGGTAATCAGGGATTTTGCAACTTTTATATTCGGACTCGCATTTGAGCGTGCTTACAAGCTAAACTATATTTTTTTATCATTTTGAATCTAATGGTGAGGTCAGATTCCATTAAAAATGATCAGAAACATCCTAAAGTTTTACCCCTAAATCCCACTTTCAAGATTTTCTTAAAATTCTACTATTTATATTTTTCCTCGAGATACTAATTAAAAATTCAGGATTTTACATTCTCCCCCCTTAATAAAAATTTCGTCCTCGAAATTTAAATCATACCTTATTGAGCTTTGTCGCGATTTTACTAATACGACATATATAAGAAACAACACTTATTTTCGATTATCATCTATTCTTAGTCCCAAGTCAATCTCATTTATAACTCGTAGACTTATGTCTCCCATATTCCGTATATTCATTAATTTATTACTCTAATTCAAATTCATACTCCAACAAATCCAGTATCTGTTAACCCTAAGATAACAATCAATTTGCCTTGTATCACTTCCCCACCAATGTCTATCAACAACAATCTTTTCACGTTTTCTCTATCCTTATCTTTACTTCTCTCACCAATTACACCGTCTAGTATATTTTACTCATAATTGCTATGAATATTACTCCTCAATGCATAGTCTTACCGTAAGACACCACTATCCTTATATTCGATTCAATATTACATTTCTACTTATTGCGATATTTCCTCAAAACCTCTGTCATAACCTTTATAATTTAAGATCTTACTCGAGGGGATAAATCATACATCTATTTTCTCACAATTCCATTAAGTCATCATTAATGCAACATTGTCACAAGATTATTCTTTCTCACATTTTACATCGACCCACCTCCTAACTTATACTCTACTAAATCTCTTTAGGATGGATGTGGGCACAGGTAGGTAGTAGCCGCTGCTTCTACGGAATCATAATCATTACTTATAACTCTTTCGTTTCAAGGAGTGAAAAGGAACCACGATCGAAGTCTTGAAGTGAGCGCTTGTCTATAGAAAGCATTGATCACGTAACGAGAACGATAATAATGAATTCTTTTACTGGAAGGCGATCATGAAAGGAGAAGGCAAAAGAAGAGTTAGAATCGACACCGAGGATAGAAAGATAAAAGGGAAAAGATAATCTATCTTTTTAAAGGAGGATAATTAATTCAAGAAGTCGTAAAGCAAGAGCTGCTTCATCTAATAGTTCAATCGTTAGACCTCCCAAAGTTAAGCCATTTTCAATCGAAAGGAAAGATACGCGATTCCCTGCATTGATATTCGAGGAAGTAGCTCTCGACATGAAGGATATACAAGAAGCATTTGCTTATCCACTAACATAATATACGAGTAATTGACTAGACTATTGATATAAAGACTAGCATACCAATTGAACATCACTTATCTTTTCACACTTTACAATTATTCTAATACCTATTTTACAAGTTCTTAAATGATCTTCCAAAAATTGTATTCTTTCTTTGCAAGGCCTCCCAATGGTATAAATAATTTCATTACTTGACCTGTGTCAGTGGTTTCTAGCTCTAGCAAGTGTGCAAACTCTTCACAGAATCATATAATCTAGAAGAATCAATATTGAGTAAAACTCCACGTTCTAACATTATAATTAGAAACTGTACCTTCCAAAACTTCGTTGGAGAAAGGTACTTTCTCCTGGGTCACAATCCTTGCTCGCTACTGTGATAGAGGGCATTATTTCCTAATATGTTCCACCTGACCACCCGCATAACAATGTCAATGATTTTTTCTTCGTAGATCTCTGTGGAGTAGGCAGTTGGTAGACTGGGGTTTGTAAGCTCTGAACCTACCATGTTGATTCCTTTGGCCTTGTTGGCATCATTGGAGCTCCAATTGCTCTCTAACTCAATGATAGAAAATTCTACAACTCAGTAGTGGATGAGTTCTATATTCGGAGGAGATTGGCCTCGAATACATCGGTTTCTTTTCCGGATCTGATCTGGGAGGGAAAAAAATCTAAGGTCGACTAATTTGCCCCTTGGAGGTCTATAACTCTATCTCTTCTCGTTTTATCTTTTACGTTCGATTTATCGTATCTCTTTAATTGGTAGTCTCAATCATTGACCTCCTGGCCCTTAGGTAGGATTATAGTCCACTAAAGAATCTACGGGCCTTTTGCAAATCTGTTTGGATAAGTTCAGGTGCATATCGTGACAACCTAATGTACATCATATCTTAGTCTCTGTAATTGATAGATTGTCCTGCACTAATTTCAAAAACTGTTATTATTTAATTTCTTGAGCAATCTCGGATATAAATATATCGAGAAATATCCTCTCGAAGTTTACCCACTCAAACGATCCATCTCCCAATACATTCATCTCAAAATATTAGTAATGATTAGCATCCTCGTCCAACTAGAATGTAATCGACCGTCACCCACTGATCTCTTGGGCATTACATGTCACTCAAAATCTTTCAGGTCTTCAAAACCCACTTATTGACCTCAATCAGATCGAAAAGGTCCTCAAATCTTGATAGACGTAATCGTTGAAAATTCTACAACCACATCCTTTGATTTACCTGTCCTTTAGGCTGGGGAATTCTCTCATTCTTCAAAAGCAAGACCTGTGGTAAATGTCCCTGAGGTGGAATAGTATAAGTCTCTTGAGAATAAGTCCAGCGCTTCCTCATTTCTTAGATTTAATGGTGCGCCTTACAA
This sequence comes from Akebia trifoliata, assembly GCF_017979445.1. NCBI lineage: Eukaryota > Viridiplantae > Streptophyta > Magnoliopsida > Ranunculales > Lardizabalaceae > Akebia > Akebia trifoliata. The sequence continues at coordinate 19,523,142 of NC_141382.1, forward strand.
TCGTGGTAAGTCTTGTACCATCTCTCACTTCCGATCGCTAGTTTTGTATGTTCAGGATGGCACGAATACGTTATAAACTTTATTAAAATATGGTGGTCTTATTGTTTCTTCAATTGGGTTGTCTAGCATCTTTTCGGAGCCACACACCCTTAATCAATTGATGTTGACCCGAACATTGCTCTCATTTATGTCCCAATTTGTCACATTCGTAATATATCAGAATTCTTTCTTTCGATTGATTTAGTAGTATGTGTTGTTGTTTCTTATAAAATTCTTCCATCCATCAAGTATGTATGTCTATCATCTCATTCCTCATCTATGGTTATTTTTTCTATGAATTTACTAGTTTTGTAATTGTTTGTCGCTTATTAGAAACTAATTGTCTTCCTTCTATTTGGCTTCAACGTGGTGATTGTATTATTCATACTTTCCCTTTAGACTTGATATGAGACACAACCATCTGTCCCATGAACGACACTATAGATTGTTAGTGATCACTGACTAATCATCTTCGTCTATGCCTATCAAGCGTGCATGTGATTCCCAAATATACAAACCATTCGTATACAACCACCTTTACATTACAAGTTCACTGGTAAAGATAGAGAGGAATAAACCCGGATTCCAGTTGTGACTCCACTCTCATACGCGTCCCATACCACGTATGAGCTTGGTGGTCCCTACCGTACATCCCAGGATAGTACACCACTCCGGATGATATGATGCACTATCCCTTCAGGCATTCACAAACTCTTTAACAGCTCACAAAATAGTTACATATATATATTATTTTCATTTTAAAACAAAAGAGAAATTAATAATACAAGGTTGAGAATAGATATCCAGTTTCCTACCATTCAAGTGTGGCTACCCGGCCTAAAATAAATAACATAACAGAGCGCCTCGCGCTAACAGAAATTAAATAAACATGCAACCAGTAACATTATCCCTGGATATCCGTTCACCAACCTGCATACAACACAACAACGTAAAATGCAGACATCACCCCTCGGGTGTGACCCTGACATTTTGTCGTTTCATACCCTTTTTCCCTTTTTTCGACTTTTACAGTTTTCAATCTCTTCATAAAATATCCATTTTCTTATATTCATCAACTCAACATAAGTTCATTGAATATTAAATCACATTTTTCAACTATAGAATTTATTTCTATTAATAATATTGAAAAAAAATACAAATTTCATATCAAAACGGGGTCCGAGCAGTGCACAAGACCCAATTTATGGCAATAACCCGTTAAAATACCCTACCCACGTATAATTTATTAAAAATACAATTAAACATATCAAACATGCAATTTCTGGCGTGAATTTTTGAAATAACAAAATAATTCTATATTTTAAAAATACATCCAAATTTTTTGATAAAATCCTAAATGTAATTTTCACAATCTAGATTACTAATAGAAATTGAGAGTTCCTTACAATCACTAGGCGACGGAATTGAAGCACGTGCGTGGAAATCGAGACGATTGGCACAAAAATCGAGGCGGACCGAACTTCGAAGCGGTTGATTTTCGAAACTGGCTTGGTGGTTTCGAAGATCTCGATGTACTCGTCTCTTCTCCCTTCTACGGCGAAAGACGGTTTGACTCCAAAATCGATGAAAACTGAGGTCGAAGTTACGAAAATCTCCGCATAAAAATACGGCTGATTTTTGACTATACGGGGTGAAAAAGACGAGAAAACGGAAGGAACTTGGTTGGGTTATGTAGAGAATGAGGCTGCGGACGTTTCTCCCTTCTGCGTCGGAAAGCGATTTGACCCCGAAACGGACGAAATCCGAGGTCAAAGTTTCGAAATTTCCGTATCCAAATACGGCTGATTTTTGACGATATCAGGTGAAATAGATAGTGAAATGAAGAAAGGTTGGGTGGGTTTTGTAGAGAACGAAGTTGTAGACCTTTTTCTCTTGTACGGCGATCGTCGAAAGTGGACCGTTTGCGAGAGATCTGAGGTGGAAGGTCGAAGAGAAAAAAAAATGTCATTTCGTATAGGTCTCGGCTGTTTAGACGTGTTGGGGAAGATGAGGTTAAAAAAAAAATTAATATTATTTATAGAATATTTGGGACAAATTCGGTATTTCGCCTATTATTTTGATCGACGATAACTTGGTCATTCGATCTCCAAAACTGACAAACGAATACTCTATTTCGCCTAATTTTTCATTCCGGAGCTAATGGTATAGTCAATTTCTACAAATTATGTCTCCATAAAAAATTTACATTTTTGGCCTGACGTGACCCATAAACTTGATGTCGTTTTCGTTTTTGGCGATAATTCAACTTCCTGATCTCCAAAAATGACAAATAAATAGTCTATGTTGAATAATTTTTCTTTATGAACCCAATAGTATGATCGAATTTTAAAAATTATTGCTCCAACAAAAAGTCACTATTTTAGCCTGGTCCGACCCGGTAATCAGGGATTTTGCAACTTTTATATTCGGACTCGCATTTGAGCGTGCTTACAAGCTAAACTATGTTTTTCTATCATTTTGAATCTAATGGTGAGGTCAGATTCCATTAAAAATGATCAGAAACATCCTAAAGTTTTACCCCTAAATCCCACTTTCAAGATTTTCTTAAAATTCCACTATTTATATTTTTCCTCGAGATACGAATTAAAAATTCAGGATTTTACAAAAACGACCTTGTCCTCAAGGTCGGAACCTCTTGGACCCTAAATGATATTGGAATCAACTACAACATCCTTAACGCTTGCCTTCCAAATTACTTGTCTTTTGCTGATTTGTTTATAATTAACGATGGATTCCAATCCACCTGAATAAAACATAAATTTTGATGATTGGTCAAAGGTAATCGCAGTTTCCATCACACAATCCTCAATTCCATCCGAGCACCAATTTACAAGCCAATCCACATCAAGAAATATGTAGGTTTTCCTTTTTTGGAGCATTTCTTCTTTTCTTTGGAGAAATGATTCAATTAGGCGAAGAGATTCCCGCAAAGCATCCGACATCGAATCAAAAAATTTCTTTAAGTTATCACACATTGATTGTATTACTTCTATGAATACTTCATTTGATTATGTAATCTGATTAATGTAGGTCGACAACTGAATGAGCCCTCGATCCGCGGGGTGCGCGGATCGACTTTTGACCTTTGAGGTTTGAGAGTCGCCACCTAGTTATTACGGTCTAGGAACCAGATACTGACTCTAAACGGATAAAAAAAACTAATCTACTGAATAAAAACTGAATCTGGGCATCACATTACGGGGTTGGAAGGTTTTAGGCACCAACCCCGCCAGGCCAATGCCGATCTCTACTTATCCCAAATAAGATCACATTGCTAACAAAAAATCTAGATAAAAAAATAAAAGAAATTTTACCTTCGATACGCAAAGATTCTATTCCCTCAGATCTAATAAAACCGCTTCTTATACCGTACTCCTTGCTTCGTTCTGTCTCCAGATCTGATTTTTGATCTCCGAAGTAAGGTATCTCTTTCTTGGATCTGGATTCTTCAAATTTATTATGGATTTTGGGATATTTTTAAAGGGCTTCTAAGTATTTTTCAATCTAAAATCGAAGTATGGGTGTTAGGTAAAGGAGTTGGGACTTCAAAATTAGGGTTTATGGGAGGTTAGGGAAGCTTTTTGACCTACTTCTCTTAGGATTTATTATTTGATACGAAAATAGGGTGTGAGGACCCCTATTTATAGATTTTTTTAAGGGTTTGTTTAGATAGAATTAGTGTTTAATTAGAATTCTTTTAGTTAGAGTGACATTTTAGTTAGGATTGTTTTAGGTAGAGTTGTATTTTAATTAGAATTATTTTAGGTAGAGTTATATTTTAGTTAGAATTCTATTAAATAGAGTTATTATTTAATTAAAACTCTTTTAAGATTTTGACTTTTGGTCTTATTTGATTGACTTTAATTTTTTGGAGAACCCCCCTCTATTATATCTTTAATTCTTTGACCTCCAAATGGAGGCGTCCTTGAATAAATATCTTAGCACCCCTCAACAATTTTGCCTAAGAGCCTGATTGATCGATTTTTTTAGTTTAAATTTCTAAATTAATTTTATTAATGTTTCAGTTTAATTATTTAATTCTTTATTTATTAATTTCAAAAATTTTAATTATAAAATTTGTAAAATTACCGTTTTACCCTCGGAGAAGACTTTTTGTGTTTCAAGTCGGTTTTTTATGTTCCAGGATGTTTTGAAATTGATTTTTCATAAGGAATTTAATGGGAATATTGTTTTGTTTTATTTATGAAATTTTTTGTGTGAAATGATCGTGAACTTTATGAGGGCATTTTCGTAGTTTTGTCAAATTTTGTGAATATTGGCGAAATGATTTATTTGGTTTCGATTTGTTATTTTATGTGTTTGAATGGGTTTTCCTAAGCGTAATGTAGGCTCTAGGGATATTTTAAGATTAGGAGTATTTTAATAATTTGATCATTCTTTAGTGATTTTTATCGTAAAGCTTTTTTTTGTCTGCAAGATGATGATTTCTATATTTTTGGGATTATATTTTCCTAGTGTAGCGTGGTTTCTATAGTTTTGTCAGTTCGAGATACCTCATCCAGGTTTCTGAAACATATCTGGTAACAAAATAAAGCGTTGGAATAATTATCCATCATTGGGAACCGTTGCGATCGGATTGAAGAGTTGATTAATCAAGCGAGTGTAAAAGTGGGGTGTCTACAACAACGTGCAACAAAATGATGACTGAAAAAATGTAATTTGTATGAAAATCAACACAAAGTAATCCGAGGATTGTCAAGCTATGATACCAATTTATACGAACCTACTTTGATCGGATCACAAAAATAATAAAAGATGAAAAAAAAATCAGATTTTGATCACATTCAAGGGAGATCAGACCTCCTAAACCACCAATTCGAGAGGGTGAATCTCCAAATCTCAAAAGACATTAATAATAATTCTAGGAATATTTTCATTAAGATTAAAATGAATTTAAATATAAGAGAAAATAAAATTAACTATTAACCCATTTTCCCACTCTTAAAGTAACAACTCTAAAGTACCTACTCATATTCATTCAAAGAATTACCCCATTACACACCCACGTACTCTCAACCTCCTACTCACAAAGGATTATGACCTCATACAATAGAAGCACCCTAAACTACCTTACTACCTTTTCTCCCATATAAGCACATAGTAGATGGCACATATCATACGTGGCAAAATAGATGGCAAAGAAAGGTAGGATGGCAACAAAAGGTGTTGCTGCTATTGCAGTCAAATGACAAACAAGGAATAGCAAATGATAGTTGTTTGAAGTGAACAAGGTGGAAGTGGCATGCTGCTTAATATTATTTTTTTGTTGCCTTACAAGTATGAAATGGCAAGTGTCATAGAGGCACGGCCACATCTATGCATATGAAATACAAATTGCATGAAAGTAGGGATAGTCGTTGCTATTGTGATAGCAGACACATGATTGCATATGAGAATAACTTTGAAAAAATATGTAATGGCAAGGCAAGGGATATGGTGGTTGTATGTGCTATGAGCAAAAGAATGTGGCAATTGTATTCACATGGCTAAGCTTTCTAAGAGCAGCTAAATGGTACTCATGAGGGGATGCAAAATAGAAATTGTGGGGTCAGATTCCAATGAACTGATGGACTCTACCTCACGGATCCGAAGTCACTCCTTCCACCCCCTAGCTAGCACTGACGTGGTACCGGCCAAAAATTCTCCGACGCTCAACTTAGGGTAATAGAGGAATACTGGATAAACTAGTTAGACTATCAATTGACCAAAAAGTCTCCCTCAGTCTATCCATATTGTGTTATTTATAGATCCTTCTTCTGAATTAGGGTTCCCCCTCTTGCGGAAAGTGATCCTGACGAATCCCTTGATTCCTAGGGCCACAAACGAAATGTGGATCTTTAGGATTGGATATGTTATACTGGGGAGATCTCCTCTGAGATCTCTGCGCTTGAAATGCTCGCATGAAGATTACGGGTAATCTTTGACCAGGTCTGTCCTGCTTGGCAAACCAGACCTTATTCTGTGTTGTGTTACCCTTGTAGTCAGGCCAGGCGCTCTTTGCCTTAGCCTGCCATTCTACGAAATACAAGAAATGAATTAAGCATGGAAGGAAGTGTTCAAACAAATAATACATTAAGTCTGATACAAACATCATAGTACACAAATACATTAAGTAGAGGGATCCTAATTCTGTTTCATCCTAAAATAACTAAATCTATGAAATTAACACAACTAGGGTAAGTAACATCCGACAAAGGAGTCAGATCAGTGACAACATCAAAGGGTGGCACATTAATAGACTTGGGCTCACGGGTAGACCCAATAAGAGTATCAGTAGTAATCTCGACACCAACATCCTCATGATCAAGCCTTCTTTGACAAGTAAGCTCAAGATGAGACTGTCATCCTGGTTCAATCTGATGCATGAAAGGGTTCAAATGCCAAAACTCCTTTGAAGTGAAATATGTAGATCTTGTCGCTCCTCGAGCAGCACCACTCATAGTATGATACTGGATAAAGCCAACCATACCAAAATCTCTGACACTCGAATGCTGAAACATGCGTGGCAACTTCGGGATGTAAGAAGAAACCTCACGTAAGGCAAAGAAGAAGAGGGGCCATTACCAGAATACAAAAAATAATATATAAACAAAAATTACTAAAACATTCTTTCATTATTTTAACACTATTTTCATTTGAATAAGAATAACGAGTTTACTTTTTACCCAATGTAATACCGATTGAGGCTGATATGAGGTACTCACTCTATCATAAGAACATCGTGCGGCTTAGAAAAAATGGAAATGAGTGAAAAAGAAAATATGAAAGGGTGATCGGACCTCCTAAACCACCAATTCGAGATGGTGAATCTCCAAATCCTAATGGACTTTAATAATAATTCTATGCATAGTTTCATTAAGATCAAAATGAATTTAAATACAAGAGAAAATAAAATTATTCATTTTCCCATTCTTAAACTAACTACACTAAACTACCCACTCTAAACTACCTACTCATATTCATTCAAAGAACTACCCCATAACACACCCACGTACTCTGAACCTCCCACTCACAAAGGATTATGATCTCATACAATAGAAGAATCCTAAACTAACCAACTCAATCTTCTCCCGTATAAGCACATAGCATTCCACCCTCTTTGAAAATGACCTTGTCCTCAGGTCGGAACCTCTTGGACCCTAAATGATACTGGAATCAATTACAATATCCTTAACGCGTGCCTTCCAAATTACTTGTCTTTTGGTGATTTGTTTATAATTAACGATGGATTCAAATCCACCTGAGTAAAACATAAATTTTGATGATTGGTCAAAGGTAATCGCAGTTTCCATCACACAATCCTCAATTCCATTCAAACACTAATTTACAAGCCAATCCACATCAAGAAATATGTAGGTTTTCCTTTTTCGGAGTATTTCTTCTTTTATTTGGGGAAATAATTCAATTAGGCGATGAGATTCCCTCAAAGCATCCCACATTGAATCGAAAAATTTTCTTTAAGTTATCGCACATTGATTGTATTACTTCTATGAATACTTCATTGGATTATGTAATCTGCATAATGTAGATCGACAACGTGCAACAAAATGATGATTAAAAAAATGTAATTGGTATGAAAATCAACACAATATAATCCGAGGATTGTCAAGCTCTGATACCAATTTATACGAACCTACTTTGATCGGATCACAAAAATAATAAAAGATGAAAAAAATCAAAAATTGATCTCAATCAAGGGAGATCGGACCTCCTAAACCACCAATTCGAGATGGTGAATCTCCAAATCCCAAAGGACTTTAATAATAATTCTATGCATATTTTCATTAAGATTAAAATGAATTTAAATATAAGAGAAAATAAAATTACCTATTAACCCATTTTCCCACTCTTAAACTAACTACTCTAAAGTACCTACTCATATTCATTCAAAGAACTACCCCATTACACACCCACATACTCTCAACCTAATCATATTTATGATCAATCTCTATGTGGTTAACACATTCTCCTAATGGTTGTTTTGAGATTTTTATTAGCAACTTGCTTCAATCGCTCCATTTATCTGAGGACGGTAGGGAGATGATGCCGGATGTTGAACTTTGAACATGGAGGAATGACTTAAACTTTGAAGTACGACCCATTATCAAAGATCATCTCAAAAGGTACCTCTATATTGACTGAGAATATGCGCTTGAATGAACTTTACAACTCGAGATGCCGTGAGAATAACACTGGTATATTTTCTAACATCTTCTATGATTTCATCGATATAGACGAGTATCTATTCCGTGTTGAACAACACTCAAGCTTGGACTTCAAGTCTTTTGAAATTTCTGAGTAATTCATTACCCCCTCGTGTTCCTTTGGGGATAGGATAATTCTAATCCGAATTTCTTGAGAATTATTTTTGTTCTGAGGTCAATGACCTTTGATTTTTCGATTAAAGGTTGAGCCTGACTCTTATCTTTTTGTTCATGAGAGGAATCTATCCTTGAAGCCAGATCATTAGTTAATTCGTTAATATGCTCGAGGTATTCAAAAATTTCATTTATCTAATTAAATTCAGATGGGGCAACAGATACCTCTATGACTCGACAAACTAACTTGACTCAACAGAAAAAAGTGTCAACTCGAAAAAAAGACATGACCTTGATGAAAAAAAGGGACTCGAGCTAACCCAAATGACTCATGAAAACTCAAGACTACCCACAACGGGCTTAATTAGGACTAAGGACTGAGACATTGCTTACTACCGGCATGACTGAGGCACTGTGATCTTAAAAGAACAATTGGGAAATGTTGAGATATTTTAAAACCATTCTAACTATTGACTCGGTATGTTTATTCTAACTGACTGGACTTCCAACCCTAACTAGGTGGTGGACGATTGAGCTTAGGTGCAACGATAACCCTGAAACCTAATCGAATGCGGATTTAATCAACTTCAGTGTTACCCCCTTAATAACATTTTAAATGAACCCTGAGATTTTATTGAATTTTGTGCACCAATCCATTAAATAATTTATAAATGTAATGATTATTTAGAAGAAAAATAATTTTATTGCACTCTTGAAAAATATTGACAAATAATGTTTTCGTTGAATAACAACTTCCAACAAATATATTTCAATAATTTTTCATACAAAAATAGATCTTTTGTAAATCATTTTTTTCTTTGAAAAATATTTTTCTCCTTTTCTTTCTTTTTAGAAAACATTTTCTTTTAAAAAAAATTTTTGGGAAAGCATTTCCTTTTGGAAAATCTTATTCTTTAAAAAAACATTTTACTTTTGGAAAGCATTTCTCTTCGGGAAAATATTTTTCTTATTTTAAAATAGGTTAAAAATCCAAATTAGAAAAAAGTTTAAATTTTATTTTGATTCAAATGGCTCGGCCCATAATGATCGTTGGATCGAGGTGGACTGGGTCAAGTTTAAAATGGATTTTTTATTGGGTTGATGTACCCAGTGATATTGTAATTTCAAATCAGGTTAAATAACAAAAAATTTATCCTTGAGGACAAAATCGCATATTCCTGATCTCATCATTCATATACATTCATCTCATCATTCACACGCGTTCTGATCTCATCATTCACATACATTCATCATTCACAAGGTCCCATTCAATAAACAACCTGGGAACACTCACGATAAGTTCGAGTCGTGACCTACAGGAGAGGTTTCTAGACTCTAAGCTTACTATGTGCAATACATTTTTATCTAACCACCATTGCCCAAGTACACCTATATACCAGACGGTACGTAGTGACTTGGTTTGATATACCGTATAGGTGATAATCTAAAACTTCAACTCACTTCTCTGAAGTCAAAAATAGCCAGTTTGATCCCTAGTTGAGAGGTGGCGCACGATGCTGAGACAAGGACCCACTTAAAAACCTCTTGTCTAGAATAAACGTAGTCTATCCCCCTCATACAATAGGGTGCAGCGGGGCAAGATCTCGCTTAGACACCGGTTTTGACTAAGAAGTGTAATTGATGTACTTAGATTATCTTTGATATACCTATGGGTACGAGTCAAGAGTTGTAGCTTTCATAAATGATTTGGCATCCCACGAAGGGACCGACCACGTACTAGCACTACGTTGGCAATCGGGACATGTGATTATGTGGCTTACAATAGGTCAAAGGCTCAGGTCGCTCTAGCCTGGGTGCATCGATATACCTTTCAGAGTCACCTAATCAGACGGTACTGATGCCCCAGTTTAATATACCGTAAGGTATGTGACTGGAGTTGTGGTTTTCATGAATGACGTCACATCTCCGAAGAGACCGGGCCACGCACTAGTGCTACGTTGGCTATATGGGATGTGTAAGTGTGCAAAATAGTAAACGTGCATGTGGTGTGTGCAAAACAGGATGGGGTGTGCCCGGGGCCTTTTTCAAATAAATGGGCCCATGGGCCTGATTATATCATCATACATTGGATTACATGAATATTTAATCAAGACCAACACCATTCGAATCATATGAATATTTAATCAAGATCAACACCATTCCAATCACATAAGTAAAGATAAGCACATTAAGCATATACCAATGTTAGAAGCAAGCATTTAATCCAATATTATTTCCTTATGTATTCCAATCAAGGGTTATTTTAGGTGATCTAAAATAATTCGAGACTCCTCAAACATTGAGCCGATGATAGGCTATGGAATAATAGTTATTGGAGCATGGGGCGATGTACCCTATTTTTTTCTTTCTTTTTTAAAAAACAAATTGATTTTTATTTTTCCAAGCAAAACACCAAGACCTTTATTTAACCAATTGATGTTAAAAAAACTAAAAAAAAAAAAAAATATTACCGAAACACAACCCAACCCAATTCTGTTGACACACCAATCACATGTTTGGGATCAAAAAGCATAGAACTGTAATATAATGCCCTGGGTGACAATTGGTGTGCCAACAAATAAAACCCAAAAAACGTCTTAAAATCAAACTCAAGGCTGCCCATAAATCAATCATTTATTTATTTTTTTTTATCCTTTTATTCTATATATATTTTTGATTTTTTTTTAGAAAAAGAAAAAAAAATTAAATTAAATAAACCAAATTATACATTTGAACATAGAAAACCCCTCTTCATCATTTAAAACCTTTTGACTCATTCGACAGTTGCCAGTCAAATTCGTTATCGCGACAATTCACAATCAGTTTCACTATGATAAGCCTGAGCTCAAGATCTCAAAGTTCTCTAACAACGAAATAATAGTGATAAATATCGTGCTGATTCCCAACCATAGAACTGTTTCCTAGTCATGATTACATGTTCAAAAAATTTCATTGTCTGCGATTCATTCATACTGGAGGTTTTACCAAAGAAATAGCTAGTAACAACAGATCAAACAAAAAAGACGTGTTTCTTCTGCTAGATCAGAACGAACAGAAAGGAGCATCTCACAGTCTAATCGAAGAACAAATGAGACTTTTTCTTTTAAAAGATCGAAGTACCATAGAGAAAACTCAAGCAAAACTTGAATCGAATCACTATAGGCTTTGAAAATCGTTAAAAAAAAATCTCTCATTAAAACCAATTCTTCGTTTCTTTGATTTGAGTTTTAGCAACACAGCATTGCAGTTTTTAAGAACAATGAAACCTAAGATTCCATAAAGGTTTCCTTCAACAGAAAACTCCCACGTTCCTTTGATTGATCGAAAATTCTTGTAGATAATGGGGGTAAGGCTGTAAATTGATTGGAATAGAACTTTCGACCAGGCTTCAGAGACTAAATCGATTGATTTTTTATTGGAACCAGTCGGTCCCTGTTGAAGATGACGAAATCTGAGTGAATCTGTAGAGGAGCCATCAATTTGAAGCTCCATACCTCTCCATTGGAGGAAACCGATCAAGTTGATGAGTATTGACTGGATTGAGAGACCAAAACCGATCGGTCTCTGATTTGGTTCAGTTGAAGAACATGAGAAGAGAAATAAAAAAGGGAAATTTCTTTAAACAAAAGGGTTTTAAAAACAAAAGAATTTTTTACTCAATGCAGCCCCTCCTATTACCCATTGTTGTTGCCAACAGCACACCGAAAATTTATTTATTTATTTTTTAAAATAATTTCTCTTGCTGTCAATGGACAGCACAGTTCTTTTATGAGAACAATTCGATCAAAAGAAAAAACTATCACACATTACAAAAATTAATCAAAAGGTTTTTTTATTATTATTTCTTTTTAAAACATCCAAGGATAAATCAACGCATGCCAAATTAAAAAAAAAATCGACGATCTCCCTACTTCAACTACCATTAATCTATTAATAACCTCAATCTTTTGGAATTTTGCATTATTTAGGGTCACCCTAAATGACCCTCAATTAGGTAAAAAAAATACTGCTTGATCGAATCATAACAATAATATGCCAAAATATCAAATATTCAAAGTCTAAATGCATACTCAATAATTGAACCAAAATAACAACAAATAGATAAAATAAACAACTAAACGAACTAAAAAAAAAAAGCATTCTAGGTCACTTTAACAATGCTCCCATACTTGGAATTTTTCAAGTTTGATCCTCAATGGTTTCCAGTGGAGTCGCCACTGAAAGCGCCCTCGATCCGCGGGGTGCGCGGATCCACTTTTGATCTTTGAGTTTGAGAGTCGCTACCTAGTTATTACGGTCTAGGAGTCGGATACTGACTCTAAACGGAAAAAAAAACCTAATCTACTAAAGAAAAACTGAATCTGGGGATCACATTACGGGGTTGGAAGGTGTTCGGTACCAACCTCGCTTGGCCAATGCCAATCTCTACTTATCCCAAATAAGACTACATTGCTAACAAAAAATCTAGATAAAAAAATAAAAGAAATTTTACCTTCGATACGCAAAGATTCTATTCCCTCATATTTGATAAAACCGCTCCTTGTACCATACTCCTTGCTTCGTTCTATCTCTGGATCTGATTTCTAATCTCCGAGGTAAAGTATCTCTTTTTTGGATTTGGATTCTTCGAATTGATTATGAATTTTTGAGTGTTTTTGAAAGGCTTCTAAGTATTTTTCAAGATAAAATCGAAGTATGGGTGTTAGGGAAGGAGTTGGGGCTTCAAAATTAGGGTTTATGGGAGTCTAGGGAAGCTTTTTGACCTACTTCTCTTAGGATTTATTATTTGATACGAAAATAAGGTGTGAGGACCCCTATTTATAGATTTTTTTTAAGGGTTTGTTTAGATAGAATTAGTGTTTAATTAGAATTCTTTTAGTTAGAGTTATATTTTAGTTAGGATTGTTTTAGGTTGAGTTGTATTTTAATTACAATTGTTTTAGGTAGAGTTATATTTATTTAGACTTCAATTAAATAGAGTTATTATTTAATTAGAACTCTATTAGGATTTTGACTTTTGGTCTTATTTGATTAACTTTAATTTTTTGGGGAACCCCCATCTATTATATCTTTAATTCTTTGGACCCCCAAATGGAGGGGTCCTTCAATAAATATCTTGGCAACCCTCAACAATTTTGCCTAAGAGCCTGATTGATCGATTTTTTTAATTTAAATTTCTAAATTAATTTTATTAATGTTTAACTTTAATTATTTAATGCTTTATTTATTAATTTTAAAACTTTTAATTATAAAAATTGTAAAATTACCATCGGAGAAGACTTTTTGCGTTTCAAGTCGGTTTTTTATGTTCTAGGATGTTTTGGAATCGATTTTTCATAAGGAACTCAATGGGAATATTGGTTTGTTTTATTTATAAAAAATTTTGTATGAAATGGTAGTGAACTTTATGAGAGGCATTTTCATAATTTTGTCAAATTTTGTGAAAATTCGTGAAATGATTTATTTGGTATCGATTTGTTAATTTATGTGTTTGAATGTGTTTTTCTATGCGTAACGTAGGCTCTAGGGATATTTTAAGATTAGGAGTAATTTGGTAATTAAGTCATTTTTAATTGATTTTTAACATCAAGCTTCTTTTTGTCTGCAAGATGATGATTTCTATGTTTTTTGGATTATATTTTCCTAGCGTAGCGTGGTTTCTATAGTTTTGTCAGTTCAAGATACCTCATCTTGATTTCTGAAACATATCTAGTAACAAAATAAAATATTAGAATAATTATCCATCATGGGGAACCGTTGCGATCTGATTGACGAGTTGATTAATCAGGCGAGTGTAAAAATGGGGTGTCTATAACAACGTGTAACAAAATGATGATTGAAAAAATGTAATTGGTATGAAAATCAACATAAAGTAATCCAAGAATTTTCAAGCTCTGATACCAATTTATACGAACCTACTTTGATCGAATCACAAAAATAATAAAAGATGAAAAAGAAAATCAGAAATTGATCTCATTCAAGGGAGTTCGGACCTCCTAAACCACCAATTCGAGATGGTGAATCTGCAAATCTCAAAAGACTTTAATAATAATTTTATGCATATTTTCATTAAGATTAAAATGAATTTAAATATAAGAGAAAATAAAATTAACTATTAACCCATTTTCCCACACTTAAAATAACTTCTCTAAAGTACCTACTCATATTCATTCAAAGAACTACCCCATTACACACCCACGTACTCTCAACCTCCCACTCACAAAAGATTATGACCTCATACAATAGAAGCACCCTAAACTACCTTACTCCCTTTTCTCCCATATAAGCACATAGAGGATGGCACATATCATATGCGGCAAAATAGGTGGCAAAGAAAGGTAGGTTGGCAACAAAAGGTATTGCTACTATTGCAGTCAAATCACAAACTAGGAATGGCAAATGATAGTTGTTTGAAGTGGGCAAGGTGGAAGTGACATGCTGCTTAATATTATTTTTTTGTTTGTTTACAAGTATGAAAAAGCAACTGTCATAGAGGCAGGGCCACATCTATGCATATGAAATACAAATGGCAAGAAAGTAGGGATAGTCGTTGCTATTGTGATAGTAGACACATGATTGCATATGAGAATAATTTAAAAAAAATATGTAATGGCAAGGCAAGGGATGTGATGGTTGTATGTGCTATGAGCAAATAATGTGGCAATTGTATTCACATGGCTCAGCTTTGTAAGAGCAGCTAAATGGCACTCATGAGGGGATGAAAAATAGAAATTGTGGTGTCAAATTCCGATGAACTGATGGACTCTACCTCACGGATCCGTAGTCGCTCCTTCCACCCCTAGCTAGTATTGACGTGGTACCGGCAAAAAATTCTCCGACGCTCAACTTAGGGTAGTAGAGGAATACTGGATAAACTGGTTAAACTCTCAATTATCCAAAAAGTCTCCTTCAGTCTATGCATATTGTGTTATTTATAGATCCTTCCTTGAATTAAGGTTCCCCCTTCTCGCGAAAAGTGATCTTGACGAATCCCCTGATTTCTAAGACCATAAACGAAATGTGGATCTTTGGGATTGGATATGCTATACTGGGGAGATCTCCTCTGAGATCTCTGGGCTTGAAATGCTCACATCAGGATTACGGGTAATCTTTGACTAGGTTTGTCCTACTTGGCAAACCAGGCCTTATTCAGTATTGTGTTACCCTTCTAGTCAGGCTAGGCGCTCTCTACCTTAGCCTGCCTTTCTACGAAATACAAGAAATGAATTAAGCATGGAAGGAAGTGTTCAAACAAATAATACATTAAGTCCGATACAAACATCAGAATACACAAATACATTAAGTAGAGGGATCCTTATTCTTTTTCATCCTAAAATAACTAAATCTACGAAATTAACACAACTAGGGTGAGTAACATCCGACAAAGGAGTCAGATCAGTGACAGCATCAAAGGGTGGCACATTAGTAGACTTGGGCTCACGGGTAGACACAATAAGAGTATTAGTAGTAATCTCGACACCAACATCCTCATGGTCAAGCCTTGTTTCACAAGTAAGCTCAAGATGAGACTTTCATCCTGGCTCAATCTGACGCATGAAAGGGTTCAAATGCCATAACACCTTTGAAGTGAAATATGTAGATCTTGTCGCGCCTCGAGCAGTACCACTCATAGTCTGATACTAGATAAAGCCAACCAAACCAAAGTCTCTGAGACGCGAAGGCTGAAACATGCATGGCAACTTCGGGATGTTAGAAGAAAGCTCACAAAGGGCAAAGAAGAATAAGGGCCATTACCAGAATACAAAAAATAATATATAAACAAAAATTACTAAAATATTCATTCATTATTTTAACACTATTTTCATATGAATAAGAATAACGAGTTTACTTCTTACCCATTGTAATACCGGTTAAAGCTGATATGACGTACTCACTCCGTCATACGAACATCGTGCGGTAAAAAAGAAAATATGAAAGGGAGATCGGACCTCCCAAACCACCAATTCGAGATGGTGAATCTCCAACTCCTAAAGGACTTTAATAATAATTCTATGCATATTTTCATTAAGATCAAAATGAATTTAAATACAAGAGAAAATAAAATTATTCATTTTCCCATTCTTAAACTAACTACACTAAACTACCCGCTCTAAACTACCTACTCATATTTATTCAAAGAACTACCCCATAACACACCCACGTACTCTGAACCTCCCACTCACAAAGGATTATGATCTCATACAATAGAAGAACCCTAAACTACCCTACACCATCTTCTCCCATATAAGCACGTAGCATTCCACCATCCTTGAAAATGACCTTGTCCTCAAGTCGGAACCTCTTGGACCCTAAATGATATTGGAATCAATTACAATATCCTTAACATGTGCCTTCCAAATTACTTGTCTTTTGGTGATTTGTTTATAATTAACGATGGATTCAAATCCACCTGAATAAAACATAAATTTTGATGATTGGTCAAAGGTAATCGCAGTTTCCATCACACAATCCTCAATTCCATCCGAGCACCCATTTACAAGCCATTCCACATCAAGAAATATGTAGGTTTTCGTTTTTTGGAGCATTTCTTATTTTCTTTGTGGAAATGATTCAATTAGGAGATGAGATTCCCTCAAAGCATCCCACATAGAATCGAAATTTTTTTTTAAGTTATCACACATTGATTGTATTACTTTTATGAATACTTCATTTGATTATGTAATCTGCATAATGTAGATCGACAACGTGCAACAAAATGATGATTGAAAAAATGTAATTGGTATGAAAATCAACACAAAGTAATCCGAGGATTGTCAAGCTCTGATACCAATTTATACGAACCTACTTTGATCGGATCACAAAAATAATAAAAGATGAAAAAAAATCAGAAATTGATCACATTCAAGGGAGATTGGACATCCTAAACCACCAATCCAAGATGGTGAATCTCCAAATCCCAAAGGACTTTAATAATAATTCTATGCATATTTTCATTAAGATTAAAATGAATTTAAATATAAGAGAAAATAAAATTACCTATTAACCCATTTTCCCACTTTTAAACTAACTACTCTAAAGTACCTACTCATATTCATTCAAAGAACTACCCCATTACACACCCACATACTCTTAACCTCTCACTCATAAAGGATTATGACCTCATACAATAGAAGCACCCTAAACTACCTTACTCCCTTTTCTCCCATATAAGCACTTAGCAGATGGCACATATCATATGTGGCAAAATAGGTGGCCAAGAAAGGTAGGTTGGAAACAAAAGGTGTTGCTGCTTTTGCAGTCAAATGACAAACTAGGAATGGCAAATGATAATTGTTTGAAGTGGGCAAAGTGAAAATGGCATGCTGCTTAATATTATTTTTTATTTATTTACAAGTATGAAAATGCAAGTTTCATAGAGGCAGGGCCACTTGTGTGCATATGAAATACAAATGGCAAGAAAGTAGGGATAGTCGTTGCTATTGTGATAGTATACACATGATTGCATATGAGAAGAATTTTAAAAAGTATCTAATGGCATGGCAAGGGGATGTTGTGGTTGTATGTGCTATAAGTAAAAGAATGTGGCAGTTATTTTCACATTACTGAGCTTGCTAAGAACAACTAAATGGCACTCATGAGGGGATGCAAAATAGAAATTGTGGGGTCAGATTCCGATGAACTGATGGACTCTGCCTCACGGATCCGTAGTCGCTCCGTCCACCCCCTAGCTAGCACCAACGTGGTACTTGCCAAAAATTCTCTAACACTCATCTTAGGGTAGTAGAGGAATAATAGATAAACTGGTTAAACTCTCAATTGTCCAAAAAATCTCCCTCAGTCTATGAATATTGTGTTATTTATTGATCTTTCCTCTGAATTAGGGTTTCTCCCTTTCGCGGAAAGTGATCCTGACGAATCCCCCAATTCCTAGGACCATAAATGAAATGTGGATTTTTGGGATTGGATATGCTATACTGGGGAGATCTCCTCTGAGATCTCTGGCCTTGATATGCGCGCATCAAGATTACTAGTAATCTTTGACCAAGTCTGTCCTACTTGGCAAACCAGGCCTTATTCAGTGTTGTGTAACCCTTCTAGTCTGGCCAGACACTCTCTACCTTAGCCTGCCTTTCTACAAAATACAAGAAATGAATTGAGCATGGAAGGAAGTGTTCAAACAAATAATACATTAAGTCTGATACAAACATCAGAATACACAAATACATTAAGTAGAGGGATCCTTATTCTTTTTCATCTTAAAATAAGTAAATCTACGAAATTAACACAACTAGGGTGAGTAACATCCGACAAAGGAGTCAGATCAGTGACAACATCAAAGGGTAGCACATTAGTAGACTCGGGCTCAAGGGTAGACACAATAAGAGTATCAGTAGTAATCTGGGCACCAACGTCTTCATCATCAAGCCTTCTTTCACAAGTAAACTCAAGATGAGACTTGCGTCCTGGCTCAATATGATGCATGAAAGGGTTCAAATGCCAAAACTCATTTGAAGTGAAATATGTAGATCTTGTCGCGTCTTGAGCAGCACCACTCATAGTCTGATGCTGGATAAAGCCAACCAGACCAAAGTCGTTGACATTCGAAGGCTGAAACATGCATGTCAACTTTGGGATGTAAGAAGAAAACTCACATAGGGCCAAGAAGAAGAGGGGCCATTACCAGAATAGAAAAAATAATATATAAACAAAAATTACTAAAATATTCATTCATTATTTTAACACTGTTTTCATTTGAATAACACTAACAAGTTTACTTCTTACCCATTATAATACCGGTTGAGGTTGATATGAGGTACTCACTCCGTCATAAGAACATCGTGCGGCTTAAAAAAAAGGGAAATGAGTAAAAAGGAAAATATGAAAGAGAGATAAGGCAAAATGATAATACCATGTCATGCTCAAGCGTCTTCCGCTCGAATGCCCCAATATTAGATATATGCACTGCTCTCTCTAAATCCCACTATTCTACCTTATCCCTCAAGCATGCATTCTCAACAACCTATAAATAAGGTTTAATTTAGAAATAATAAAGGATAGAAATATGAAAAAATATAATACAAAGTAAAGTTGAAAAGTAAGAAGAGGTATCCCTGTGTAGTACACCTAAACATAAAATCCACTGAACTCTTGTACCCTGTGAATAATCTCAATCATGATAAAAATGCAACCTATGGAGGCTATGTTCAACCACTCATTGTAGTTCTTAGGAAATAGAAATTTTTTCCCATGGATCCCATTTGGGTAGGCACCCTCCTCAATTGAGAACCTCATCCATGCTGGTGGATCTGTAGGGATACGAGGCTCACCATAGTTGTGAAAAGCTAAAATGGTTACCAAGATAATGGACGTAATTCATATCGTCCAAAAATCAAAGGAAAATGAGCCTTTGAACATCTATCTGACAAGCAACAACAAAATTTGTATTGCAAACCACAACATGAGGAAGTACCAAGACTCGAGGATTTATGATTTGATGAAAACAAGATTAGAGGAAATAAGAAGCATAACGTAAATAGGTAGGAATAAGAGATTACAATGAAAAATGACTTACATCCCAATAGAAGCACCAATCAATATGAGCCTTAACCGACAAAAATCTACTCCTTGGAGTCTTTTTCGGCCTAGCAACCATCCTAACTCATATCGAGAACTCATCAACTCCCAATATCGACAAAGGATGATAAAACGAAAAGTATCAATGTGAGAAGAGTTGCAAGGAAAGAAGTGGGTAAGACATGGTATACGATAAATAGAAAAAGAATCTAAGAAGGTAGTTATAAAGTAAAACAAGTACCTCAAGAAAAGGCCAATGAAATCGAATAGAAATACCAGCATTGATTCTCCCCGACAAACCCTTAGTAACACGACTCAAGCCACCCAAGATCGTATCATAACTCATATTGTACCAATCATATTCTTTGATCCGTTCAAAATCTCGAAGAAGAGCTAGGAAATGGGATTAACAACAATACGCTTCTCAATAAAAATAACCATCCACTCAGCAAGAGCAAGAAAGTAGTCAAAAATCGGGAACTTGGAGTCACTAGACTGAATTTTCATATATTGGCCATCTTTGATGTACACCCTCTTCATCTAGGTGGATCCAAGACTATCAATTATGATCCATGCAGAAGAAGACATAGGCATGAAACCAAGTAGTTGCGTTACCCTCTTGAGTAGGCATAGTTAGAAGAAGGGGTCATCCCATAAAGCCAATACCCAGCAAACTCACGAAATTAGATGGCTAGATTCCCAACTCCATATTAGGAAAACGGAAGGTGTTGGTCTCTATAAACCACATTTCCCTGAGAACAATGATCAAAGGTCGATCCAGTGTAAATACTGGGATATGCAAGAAAACACTAAACCTAGCCAGATCATTAATGCTTGCAAATCAGGAGAAAATCCATATACAAGTTGTGAAATGTGTTTCGGCTCCTTTTGAAGTTTGCATAAGGTAGAGGGTTGGGCATACTAGGCCTAGCACAGGCAAAAGGGTAGTGGCATGAACCTCTCAGTAGAGGAGTATAATGTATACAGGCAGCAACTTCATTAAGAGCCACAACTTTATAAGAGGGGTCGGGATCAACAATAGGTGCAACCACCTTGGCTCCCTTCCCCTCATCTACCTCCTCACTACGGTCATCATCATCTCTCTAAGCCTCATGTTCTTCAGCTCCAGAACATGGTTAGTCATCAGACTCATCAAAACTGGGAGCAGGATAACACTCACATTCCTTGGATTTCCCTTTTATCAGACTCTTCATCTATTTTATCAGATTAAGCTGAAGCATCTGAAAATCCACCAAAAACACATGTTAGAATTCCATCCAAAGACAAAAATCCAAAATAAATATAATATTCAAAAAAGCCAAATAAATCTAGAAAATCCAAAAAAAAATCAAAGGTTAACCCTTCTAGCCCATGCTTTAAACCCATTCAAATCCAAGCTCAAAATAAGTAAATTTAGAAAAAAATAAAAAACAATTATACTTTTGGCTAGAAATTTGAATTCAAAGCTCTTTTTACTAAAAGAACCATCCGAGAAACCGATTCAAACCATACAAAAATTGTTATCCTCAAGATTTGTACTTCATGCCGAAGTTAAGTCATAAGAAAATTAAAATCCAACAAAAAGAGCATGACCAAAAGTAGATCAAAAAGCCAAAGGAATCACATGTGAAATAATGGTGACAAAAAAATGAGCATTTATCAGATGAACATAGAGAAAGAAGAGCATTGGTCTCGGATTTGTAAAAGGCATAAAACACTTTTCCCTTATGGAGGAATGGCCAAGCTAAGCCTTTATAGGCTTTTTATGAGAATTATCCAAGCCAATATGGCATTATCTCTTGAGGCAAAACGGCCAAGCCAATATGAAATTATCTGATGGGACTATCATTATCTTTCCCATAAAAATTAATATTTATGTAAATTTCCTTGACTTGTGGGATAAAGGATCGAACCCATGAGAAAGGGGGTAGAATAAAGCAAAGAGTATGAAATCGAATCTAATCAAAATGTAAAATCTATTTTTGTGTTTTTGAAGTAACCAAAATAAATAAAGCTTGTTGGAAATTAAACTAATAAAAATAAAAGTTAAGCGAATGATAATGGAAGGAAATCATCGTTAGAGAGAAGATCTGACTAAAGCAACTATCCTACCAAACTTAGCTTTTATTCTCTTTTTTTAACTCAATCCAAAGGCTTCGTGTCAACTCCTTGGTTTGTAAGATTTAGAAAAGAAAAACTTGATTTAGAAAATCAAATGTAGAATTCCTTCACTCATTAAAGTGTAAAGTACCTACCACCACACATCTAAAAAAGTATGAAACATCTTAATCTTATCTAAGTATGATCTATCAACTCTAGCATATAAGATGTAGGAGTTCATTATAGCCTTGATCCATATGAGTTAGACAATCCTGAAATGAACTCATGAATATTAAAGCAAAATAAGATAATCAAAATCAAATAATAATAGAAAGTAAGCCTGCTCTAGGCTTCTTACTCCCCAATGGAGGGGAGATTAGCCTAAGATCATTGCAAGTGATAGAGAAAGATAGATGGAGAAAAACAAACTTTGCTTTATTGAATAAAGGTAATTATACTTCCTTCGTCATTTCTCACATATAAATTTATAAAACTTTAATGGAAAACCTAATCTAGGAATAGAAAAATATAAGATAAAAAACTAAGGGCTTTAGGTTAAAGAAAGAAGGACTTATAAGAAGAGGAAGTAAGGGGCCCTTTTTTTTATTGGTGAAAACTTTATTTATAAAAATTTGATGTTCTGGAAAGATCCAGTTAACCGTCGTCACTATTGCATAAGATCACGTGCAGAATAAAACTCCAAAAAATTAGGAAAATCTATCTAAATTTTAATGCCACGCTTAAGACTCTAAAAAATTAGGACGATCTATCTAAATTTCACTACCACACCATGATGACTCACTACAATGCAAAGACGTCATCACTTTTGGGGTCGAATTTTGACTAACTGGCTCCATTTTTCCTCATGTTTGCAACACAAAATTACATTCTTATTTCTATGCCCATCTTTGATGATTTGCTCTTTAACCTAGACATTGAACATGCTCGTAATCAAATTTTTGACAATTACAATTATTTATATGTAATTAAACCTAATTAACATGGTAGAACATGTAATATGATAATTCGAGGCTTAACATGATTATTTACTTCATACAAAAAAGAAATAGGAATAAAAACCAAGATAAATGGTTGGAAAAAGCGAGGATAAATCAGTATTTTAAGACACTGATTACACCCCCCAAACTTTCATTTTTCTAATTCTTAGAAAATAATTTGCATCTTTCACATGCATCTCAACAGTATTTAACAAATGCAACAAGCCCTTAAACTCCTAGGTTTCCCCTAGTGGACAAGGTTGACTCGTGAGGGTTTGTAGAGAATATACCCACAAAATTCAAAATAACTTTTAAGTAAAAATGGTAAAAATCAAAACTTATATTGAAAAACACAGGTCAATTATGATTTGTCAATCTTTTGGATGTAACACTGTATAGAGTCCCAACTCTTGTTTCGTATAAACAAAGCTTATAATTAAATATACATTTAAGATATGGTAATTCTAACTTAGAAACTTTAGATATTTGATTTCCTACAGTGAGTTTTAATCTTCTAACTAACTGGAATAATTGGATTAACTTAGGGTTTAATTCTAAACTTAGCATCATATATGGGGTAGTAGGAAGTGTGGATGTTCAGTTTAATACCTCTAAGGGATTTTATTTGTGATATTCCAGTGTACTCTCACTTTTACACTTGACAGTTTTCACCCTACTAAAACTCTAAACTCTTAAGCTTGAATTCTTTTAAATCTTTTTTTTTTTTTGCTTCGAGGGATCTTTTTTTTCTTAATCTTTGATTTTTTATGTTTTTTCTCTTTCACTTTTTTAACGAAAAGTAGGCAATCTTTTTCAAGATACCGAATCTAATTCCATCATTGTTTTTCAAGACATATTTTATCCCAATTTTATTTTTCTTCAAATCAGCCAATCAAATGAGCAACGAAATCAAAGTTCATCAAACTCAATTTTTCCTGATATTTTAGGTGGAAAGAATGTAAAAACTCAATCAATTCAACCTAGATTCTTAGTAACTTAATTAGAAGTAACTCAAAACTAAAGGTAACTTTATTTTAACTTTTGCCTAAGATAAATAATAATGGGACTTTAGATCGAAGCTTCCAACCAAAGACTAGTTTAAATTTTAACTAAGTGCTTAAAGATACAAACTAAGAAGTTGAAAATAATACAACATAGCTGATAAATATTTTTCTTGAAAATTTTTCAAATTTCTATGATTTTTTTAATAGAAAAGAAAACAAAATAAAGTAGGTGGAAATCCGACCCTACATACTCAAACTTAAGCATAATATTATCCTCAATATTCCAACAAGGGGTTGGATAGCACCTAAAAATGATCCTGCAGTCTTATTGATACGAACACAATGTCTTTTTACTTAAGACAACAAGCCATTCACTATTATCGCAGCATATGTTGTATGAAGTCAAGATATACTATACTCATAATCTGGGTGAATGGTTCCTAGGCTATGTTGGATAAACACACAAAACAAAATAATTACTAAAAATAAAGGTAGGTTGCCTCCTAATAGTGCTAAGTTTTATAGTTTCAGCCAGACTTATTGGAGTTGAGGGTTTCAACTAGGATTACATGGGTTGCATCCAAAGTAGCGTTAAGTTTAATGTCTTCAGTCGAGCCTATGAAAATGTGTGACCTTTAGGAATTTTCCCATCACCAAATTTGATAGATATAACAATTGATTTTCCATCTCGAGTATATCTTAGATAAGTTTCTATGGCTCGAATTGTATGAAAATTAGGTCGCAAAACACCCAACATCCTACTTATGTCTTTTTAAGTTAAGAAATTCACATTTTTGATAAATTGTTCAACTACCATGTCCTTGTGATAATGAAAGTTATAAAACCGATAGGGTCCTTATAATTCTATGAAATTATTGGTTTGAGAGGACATAGACTTTGATCGATTTCTAAAGAGGTTCCACTATTGGTGGTGATTAGATTCTTAGCAGTTGATGTAAATATAGAATCGAAATTGTTCCTCGTGTTCTCTAAGACAAGATTTTTTCTAGACTGGATTGATAATTAACTCTAAATGAATTTCTTCTCTCTTGAAAGGTTATTCCAAATATTGACTTTGTGGGATTGTTTCTTCTAGGAATGGATCACTTTCTTTCAAATAGATGCCTTGCTTCTCAAGTTGTAATTCCATCTACTTATGGTTGGTGTTGTAACTTGATTGATGTCTAATTGTGCTTTCATAAACTATGGATAAACAATTATGGAGTTTCCCGTGGACTTGAAATTGCTCTTTAAAGATATCTTAGAAGAGTAGTGGATTTTTTAGGATTAGGATATCATCATTTTTTATTTGATTAAAGTTTTCTTCTTTTATAGAGCTTTAGGTGCCTTAATTGGGTCTCTATATGAACTAGGCATAGAGCATTCTCTTGTTGTTATTGGAAAAGTTGTTGATTTAGCAACTCCATCATCATAAACTCTAATGCAACAAATGGCTAAGGGGTTGGGGTAGGATAATTGTAAATCGATTGAGGCTTTTCAAATGGTCGAAAGGTTGAGTATCATTGTTGAGAAATCATGGGTTGGTTCATCATCGAGATGTCCTGCGTAAAGAAGTTCATATGATTGTCAAAATAACTATCCTGAATGAACTCCTTCTACCTATATGAAACTTTTGGAAGGGACTAACTTTCCGAATGATATGGGTTGACTGAAGAGGGTTAAGAGTCGACACCCAACAAGAATTGTTCTCATGAAAGATTTGGGACTGCCTATTCATTATGGTGGATAAATTTGGGCAACAATTACTACTTAATCATAGCTATCCCACAAAACACAAAAGGATCGTGTTCCTCTATCTATTTTTATGACATAGTTGGACCTATAGAGTAGGTTGTGAATTGGTGGTTTTGAAAAGTATTGATTCTATCATTTTGACTATTCACCTCACTCAATATGTTCGACATGACATACTCATAACTGTTTTCCATCGAAAGATCAAGAGATTGATCTACAACACTCATCAAATGTCTATTAAGCACTCAAAACACACAATTGATCAAACAATCAAAAAAAGAAAAAACTAGACCTAGATAGGTTGCTTAACTCTAGACAACTCCTAACTGGGTAGAAATAATGTAACTAGCCTTTCAAGTTGATTCAATGAAACCAAGTTTGGATAATTCGGATTTTCAGATCGAGGGTAATGCGTAATCCATAGTCAAGGGCAATCTTAAGTCACCTTTTTTTCTTGAATAGATTGGGTTTATCCCTTCGAAAGGCAAGATCATACTAGACACCAAAAATGATTAAAAGGCGCAGTCGGTGCAACCTGAAATAGATTTCTCCTATCAACTCATAAGCCCTATAATCAAGTCTAATTAATTTGATTGGTTGACGAGTGCTTCCTAATTAGAGCAAGGAATTGATAATGACTTCCAATTCTTATATTATTGGACCATCCCTATGAGAGGGGTCTCTTTACTAATTATAAAATAAAAGTCCAAATGTGTGTAAATAGAAAGTAATAAACAAAAGTAATGAGTAGTCCACTAGCAAAGGAGGCGTGGGTGTTGCGAAATTACCTCTCATTCTAGAAAAGGGAAGACGAGTTGAGTCGACTTAGGCCACAAACTCCAGATTTTGTGTGCGAACCTGAGGAACTGTAACGGTATTATCCAACCATCGTCCTCCCTTAATTTATTACAATCCAAGCCATCTTAGATAATTAAAAACTAATGAAAGTTTACAATGAACCTAATACAAAGAAAGTCTGTTACAAAAAAATTAAACCTATGTAAAATAAAATTAAATGAAGAAAAACACAAAATATAATGAGTTTTGTAGCTTTGATAAGTTTTTAGACTTTTTCTCCAAAAATCGCTCGAACCTATAAAAAATTAGAAACTGAACAAATAGAGAAATAAAAAAAATAGATATTGCTATTACAATCAAGAGATCAAGAGAAAGTCGTTGTAAAAATTAGAAGATGAAACTCCAAAATTTTACTGTTGCATCGTGATGACTCACTACCACGACGTGACATCAACACTTTTGGTCACCAAATTTTTATATCTTTCTAAATCATTGATTGTAATGGAAATTTTATTTTTGAATTTTTTTTAAATCAAAATAAACAAAAAATAAAAAAAATAAAAAGAAATGGAAAGAAACAAATTCATTCAAAATCGAAACTGCTACACCTTTATCCGACAGCAGTGCCAAAATTTTGATGTGACTATCGCTTTCTTTCTCGTAGAAGTTAATATTTATGTAAATTTCCTTGACTTGTGGGACAAGGGGATCGAACCCAAGATAAAGGGGGTAGAATAAAGTAAAAAATTATGAAATTAAATCTAACCAAAATATATAATCTATTTTTGTGTTTTTGAAGTTACCAAAAGAAAATAAAGCTTGTTGGAAATTAAACTAATAGAAATGAAAATTAAGCAAAAAACAATGGATGGAATCACCATTAGAGAAAGGACCACCTAAAGCATCTATCTTACCAAACTTAGCTTATATTATCTTTTTTAACTCAATCCAAAGGCTTGGTGTTAGCTCATTGGTTTGAAAGATTTAACAAAGAAAAGCTTGATTTATAAAATCAAATGTAGTGCTCCTTCACTCATTAAAGTGTGAAGTTCCTACCACCAAACATCTAAAGAAATATAAAATATCTTAATCTTATCTAAGTGTGATCTATCCATTCTAGCATTTAAGGTGTAGGAGTTCACTATAACCTTGGCCCATATGAGTTGGACAAGCCTTGAAATAAACTAAAATCAAATAATAACATAAAACAAGTTTACTCTAGGCTTTTCCACTTTCTAATAGAGAAGATATTAGCCTAAGGTCATTGCAAGTAATAAAGAAAGATAGATGGAGAAGCACAAGCATTACTTCATTGAATAAAGGTAATTATACTCTCTTTTTCATTCTCTCACTTACAAATTTACAAAATTTTAATGAAAAATCTAATCTAGAAATAGAAAAATACAAGAGAAAAATTCAAGGACCTTAGCTTAAAGGAAGAAGGGCCTTTAAGAAAGGGAGACAATTCCCTTTCTAAATTGAGAAAGACTCTATTTATAGAAATTTGATCTTCTAAAAGGATCCAATTTGGATTTTGATTGGTTTGCTCCATTTGTCATCTTATTTGCAATGCAAAATTACTTTTTTGATTTCAAGATCATCTTAAATGATTTGTTCTTTAACCTACACATCAAATTTCTAATAAATGCAATTATTTGTATACAATTAAACCTAATCAGCATGGTGAAACATGCAATGTGATAATTCGAGATTTAACATGATTGTCTATTTTATACAGTAAAATAATAATGAAAACCAAGATAAATGCCTAAGAAACTTACGGATAAATCAGTGATTTGAGACACTGATCATTGTCCCTTGAGAGAAAACAACCAAGCCAAATTGAAACTAACCCACAATGAGGAACGACCAAGCAAAGCCTTTTTAAGCTATTGACAGCAAATAGCCAAAGCCCATTTGGCCTTATGCCCCTCTCAACCATTGCCAAGAAAAAAAATGAATGACAAAAGAATGAAATAATTAATTGGACAAAAGTCAAAAAACAAAATTAAAAGTCAAAATTTAGAAAATAAAAGTTATTGAGTTGAAAGGAATGTTCAAAAAAAGAAAAAAAGTCTAACAAAAGTCATAAGTACAACTATGAACACTCAACAGATGTCCCTAGTGCTCACATTTGACACCAATAAGATCTCGAACAATGCATAAATGCATACTTCAAAAAATTCCCAAGGAATCGTTATCAAACAGAAATAGAAAATTATCTCACAAGCAAGGAAAAGTGTAAAAAAACATAAATGCAGTAGAATCAAAAAGTATAAAAATTCTAGAAAACGAATCCAAATTCATGAAAATTTCAAAGCAAACATGCAAGATGTTGATATAGTTTTACCAAAAGCAAAAAAAATTGAAGCCATCTTATCAATATTTACTCTTTTTTCAAACGATTTGAGAGACCTACATCGTGTCAAAAGATCCATTCAGGGTTTCCAAGGGCCATATATCGAGCTACAAAATCAAGAATTAAGTGGTACCTCATCATTGTCAAACTTAAAGCTTGGGAAGGTCACCTTTTTTCCTATTCATTATCATTTTACTTCATCAAAGTTTGCCTAAAGAAATCTAGAAAAACGTAGAAGCTCGAGCCCATCCGATCAAATAGCTATTTAAGTCTACATCTTTGTGATTCGTCACTTATCACTCTCACAAAGAGGGACAGTTGTAGACACCCCAATTTGATCGAATAATAAACTTGAGAGCTCATTCAAATCCAACGGTGAGAATCAAATTAAGAGAATTTCAATCAATCAAATGGGATCCACTTGTAGACACCCCACTTTGCACGAATCCATTAGGAATTTCCTCTTTAAAACATTCATTCATGCATTCCTGCATACATGCATAATGTCATATAGTCTTGCATGCCCAAACCTTGTCCCTAATCCACTCTAATTTCATACTCACTCTCATAAATCAATTTTAATCTATATTCATTCTCCTTTAACCAATCCATCACCCATACCATAACCCAAGTCTATTTTCTAACTCAACCTAAGCCCAAGACAAAGTCAAATCTCTAAGTCCAAAATCAAATCTACTTTCAAAATTCCAAAGTCTATAACCCAAGTTCATTCTAAGCCCAACACCAAGCCCATTCTCTCACACCTCCTCAAAGGATGACATATGTTGATATCCCATAAGCCCTCAATACCCAATGCTCCAATCCCATTGGAGAGTCAACTCTCCCTCATGAAAATCCAAGACTACCCTTTTAAAAAATCATGGTCAAACCAAAAAGGTGTTTTGATTTTTGGTAATAATTCATAAAGTTGAGAGAACTTCCAATCATACCCTCAAAATGTGAGAATCTTCAAGTACATACATGGAACTCTCCCATTAGTCTAAGTTATTTACAAATAATCCAAGATCTATTTTTTACCTACCACTTCACCTTTATACATGTCATTCTCCTACTCATTCTCTCATTAATCTATTTCAAAAATATATATCCACCCTTACTTTATAAGTTATTTACAAATGAACCCATACCTACTTTTCACCTACCACTCCACATTTACACGTGTCACTTCCTTACCCACCATCCAAAAAGTATTTTTTGTTCTCTTACTTCTATTCATCAAAAAACCAAAGATCAAAGAATATTTTTTAGGTTTCCTCACAAATGTCATATTTACCCCCATACAAATGAAAAATCTAAAAAGAAATAACCTAAACCTCATATCCATTATCTTTATTTTTAGGATTGGACCACTTTATCCTCAAAAGTTCTCTAAAAACTCTATAAAAACCCTCATTTTGTATAAATAATTCATGCTTTCAAGCCCCCATCTCTCAACCTAAAACTCTACCAAAATTCCTACTCATTCTCTTATCCATCAACATTAACTCTCTCAACCCTCAATTACATCCTTCAACTCTCAAGTCCATCTTTCAAAATTTAAGTTCATTCAAGACTTCCAAAGGGACAAGGTGGGTATAAATATGTTTTCTTTTCTTTTATTTCTATTTTAACACTTGCATCTTCTTCCTCTATCCCACTTTTTTTCTTTTTAAAAACCTTTAGGATGTAATGGAAAGCCCTCATTCATCTCGAGTAGATTGAACATCAACCTTCGACATGGAATGTTTGAGGCGGTTTGGTTGAAAGGATAAAGGTTGAAGTCACTTTTAAATCCATCCATTTTTATCTCATGCATCATAATGTACAGTGTGCACACACACCACACATTCTTGGCTATGATGAAGAATTGTGTAACTCTCTTGATGGGGTTAAAACACTAAGTTTCTAACTAAGCATACATGCATTAAAATTATGCATCTAAAGAACTCCACCCATGAAATTTTTCTAAAATCCTAAACCAATATTTCAACTTATGCAAAAATGTGTTGGCTCCATAGGATGTCCTCTTCTATAGGATACTTCTCGTATCAACACTAACTTTAAAATCTCTTTTAAAGAAGTACATACTCATCATATACACACACCTACTTCATGCATTTTATGCATTTTTGTTGTTATGTTAATCTTTTGAAGAAACGACCAAATTTAAAAGGAAATCACCTTAGGTGGAAAGAATAGGGT
The DNA here is from genome assembly GCF_017979445.1 of Akebia trifoliata. Classification (NCBI taxonomy): domain Eukaryota; kingdom Viridiplantae; phylum Streptophyta; class Magnoliopsida; order Ranunculales; family Lardizabalaceae; genus Akebia; species Akebia trifoliata. Next base: position 19,554,292 of record NC_141382.1, read on the forward strand.
GCTTAATACACTTCTCATTCTCTAACTGAATCTCATTACCTAGATCTTAGGTAGATCATACATTTTCTATTAATGAGAGTCACTAAAATGTCATAAAATATGACTTTTCTAAAAAATCGATTTGAATGCCCATTCACACCCATTTTCAAAAAAGAATGGTGGTAACTCTAAACAACGTAGCATTGAGGTTCAAAGATGAACATTCTCATGTCTATACATGCATTAAAGGTTATGGATTTAAGGGAACTCTATCAATGGAATTTCTCTAAAATCATAAACCAAACATTTCAACTCATATAAAATGTGATGACCCCATGAGATATCCTTTTCCCTAGGATATTTCTCATGTCAATGCTAACATTAAGTCCTCTTTAAAAAAGGTATATACTCACCATGTGCACATCCACTTCATTCATCTTATGCACTTTTGTTATTATGTTAATCTTTTCAAAAATGGCTAAATTTAAAAGGCAACCACCTTAAGTAGAGAGAATGGGATGCTTAACACCTTCCCCATTCTCTAAGTGAATCGCTTTACATAGATCTTAGGTAGACCATACATTTTTCATTAATGAGAAACTAAAATTTCATGAAATATGATTTTTCTAAAAAATCTATTTGGGTGCCCATTCACACCCATTTCTAAAAAAATATGATGGCGAATCCAAACAACATAGCATTGAGGTTCAAAGATGAACATTCTCATGTCTACAACTTGACGACTCCATTGGGGAGGTTGCAAGTTCAAACCATTACCATTTGGCCATTTTTTACAAATTTTCAAAAAAAATTTTGATATGTGTTCGCTAACATTGTTGTTGTTTGTGTTGTATTTGATACTTTATTTTTCTTATTCTTTGGGAATGGTTGTAATATTTTATTTGTCTTTTGTGGTTTAATGTTTGTAAGGGAAGGTTGATATTTCTTATTTTTTTAATGCACTTGTGCACTTACGCTTGCACAGCCCATTACACAAACCTCCTCTACCTATAAAAATTTAAAACCCGGATGCCTAATAGTTTTACGACTCGAGATCGTTTAGTTCAGGTACAGAGACGATCACATCCAACCCAGTCACCAACCTAAGACGTGTACACTACAATATGCATCGAGGTTTGAAGAATGGGTAAACATGAAATCACTTATAGCCGCATGCCTTAAACATGATTCGAAGCTTAGGACACAATTTTAAGAAAATGATTTATCAACCTCCTCATTATTGTATTTTTTTCAATCTAAGGAACAACTTTGTAAAGTTTATTTTGAAACCCATGAAGGTAACATTATATAGAATTTAGGAGTTCTTTCTTTTACTCTCTCCATGGTAAAAGTGGAGCATTTTTATTTTTAAATTTGCTCATCTTTCTTTTGCATAGGTCAAAAAAATTTTGAAAAATTTCGGCCCAGAAAAAATAACAGTGAATAATGCACTCAAAACCAATGAGCATTGTGCTTATGAAAGATTTTTTTTCTGGCCCGTTTTTACAAAATGGATAAACATAACTTACACCTATCCATTTTTGAAACATGGATAGATATAATTTATACCTAACTATTTTTAAAAAATGGATAAGTATAAATTATGCTTATCAGTTTTTCAAAAACGGATCTAAAAAAAATTTGCTCATTTTGTCTCTTATATCAGTCTTAGCAACTTTTCTCTTGGACTTTATTTTTATTTTGAATTTTAAAGAGTCAAAATGATTAAATGAATCACTTTTTTCATTAATTTTATGGCCCACCACTCGTCACATTTTGTTTGATCCAAATGGAGTTTGCCTACTTTCTATATATCAAAATTGATCCTGACCTAACATGACACATTATCGACCTCGATAACAATCAAACCTATCATAATCTTTCATCGAGGTTCAACTCAAATCAGGTACACAACCCGTATCCAATTCAAATAGGGTCCACGACCCGAATCCAACTCAAATTGGGTCTATGACCCATATCGATTTCAAATCGGGTCCATGACCCGTATCCAATCCAAATCAAATCCACGACCAAATCCATGTCTAATTAGATCCACAACCAATACCCATGTCTAATTGCGTCACGACCCATATCCAATCCAAATCGAGTCCACGACCCGAATCCAACTCAAATTGGGTCCACATTCCATATCTATATTTAATTGGGTTTACGACCTATTTCCATTTCTAATCGGATCCACGACCCAAATCCAATCCAAATTGGGTCCATGACCCATATCTATTTTGAATTTCATCCATGACTCGTATCCAATCCAAACTGGGTCCATTACCCGAATCCAACTCAAATTGGGTCAACGGCCCATATCGATTTTGAATCAGGTCCATAACCCGTATCCAATCCAAATTTGGTCCGCAAACCCATATCCAATCCAAATCAAGTCCATGATCCAAATCTAACTCAAATTGGGCCCAAGACCCATACTCATGTCTAATTGAGCCCACAACCCATATCCAATCTAAATTAGGTCCACGACCCGAATTCTTATATAATTGGGTACATGACCCATATCTAATCCAAATCAAGTCCACGACACGAATTTATGTCTAATTGGGGACACGACCCATACCTTGTCTAATTGGGTCTATGACCCATATCTAATTCAAATCGGGTCCACAACCCAAATTCATGTCTAATTGAGTTCACGACCCATATCTATGTCTAATTGGGTCCATGACCAATGTCATTTTTGGGTCCACAACCTGAATCCAACTCAAATTGGGTCCACGACCTATATCCATTTCTAATCGAATCCACGACCCATATCTATTTCGAATTGAGCCCATGACCCACATCCATTTCTAATCGAATCCACAACCTATATCTAATTCAAATCGGATCCACGACCCATATCTATTATGAATTGGACCCATGACCCATATCTAATCCAAATCGGGTCCACGACCCGTATCTAATTTGAATTGGGTCCATAACTCATATCTATTTCGATTGGGTCCATGACCTATATTCAATCCAAATCAAGTCCATGACCCGTATCTAATCCAAATAAGATCCACAACCTGAATTGAACTCAAATTGGGTTTACAACCCATATCGATTTCAATCGAGTCAATGAATCGTATCCAATCTAAATCAGGTCCACGACCCGAATTCATGTCAAATAGTATCTATGACCCATACCCATATCTAATTGAGTCCACGACCTATATCCAATCCAAATCAAGTTCACGGTCCGAATCCAACTCAAAGTGGGTCCACGACCCATACCAATGTCTAATTCAGTTCACGACCCATATCTAATCCAAATCGGGCCCATGACCCATACCAATGTTTAATTGGGTCTACGACCCATATCCAATCCAAATCGGGTCCACGACTCGAATTCATGTCTAATTGGGTCCACGACCCATATCTAACCCAAATCGGGTCCACAACCCGAATCCAACTCAAATTGGGCCCACGATCCATATCCATTTCTAATTGAATCCACAACCCATATCCAATTCAAACCGGTTCCATGACCTATATCTATTTCGAATTGGGTCCATGACCCAAATCAAACCCAAATCGGATCCACGACCCCTATCCAATTTGAATTGGGACTATGACCCATATCCCTTTTGAATTGGGTCCACAACCTATATTCAATCCAAATTGGATCAACAATCTAATCTGACCTAAATTAGGCCCGTCTTCCAATTTCAACCCAAACCATGATCCATATGTGGTCATTTAAGATCAATAGTCGACCGATCAATCCAAACGAATCTGCTCATTTTCCAACAAATTAGATTTGAAAAAAAAAAAAAGAATTTTAAAGTACTAATTGCAATTCTTGATTAAAGTCGGTGCCTAAGAATGATCTTGCCTTGTTGATACGAGGGGAATAGACTACGTTTGTTCAAGAAAATAAGGTGACTTAAGAGTGTCCTTACTAAAGCATTGTGCGCCACCTCTTCCTTGGAGATCTGACTGGCTAATCTTGATTTCAAAGAACTGAATTGGGAGAATAACAAAAAAAAAATTCCAACTCAATCCGTTTACAGTAATCTGTCTTCACAAAGTATTTTTTCCAGTCACGTGTTGATCAATATCCAGCTCCATGCTGACAAACATCCAGCTCTATGCCGATAAACTTTCAGCTCTGTGTTGACAAACCTTCAACTCCGTGCCAAAAAACCTCTAGCTCCATACTGACAAATGCAATCCCGTGCTAACAAATTTCTGATTTCGTACAGATAAACATTCAGCTCCGTGCAAATAAACCTTCAACTTCATGTTGATAAACCCTAGCTCCGTACTGACAAACTGTGGCTCCATGCCGATGAACCTCTAACTCCGTGCTGACAAACCTCCGGCTCTATGCTGATAAACCTTCAGCTCCGTGGTGACAAACCTCCAGCTCGGTGCCGATGAACTTCCAACTCCGTGTTGACAAACCTCCAACTCTGTGTTAATAAACCTCTAGCTCTATGCTAACAAACCTTAGTTCTATGCTGATAAACGTCTGACTCAGTACCGACAAACTTTCAGTTCCGTGCTGACAAACCTTCAATTCCGTATTGACAAATCCCAGCTCCTTATTGACAAAAATCTGACTCCAACCAAATACAAGGCTCTTTTAATTCAACTTTATGAATTAATTCAATTTGACCTAATAAATCATCATGTATTCTCATTGTGTAAATAATATAATAACGCTCAATCTCTGGTCACTAGGTGGCCAAACAACTTAGAAAGAAGTACTTGTCACCTGAGAATCCTCTGTATTTTAGACGCTCATAACCAACCAAGAGCACTTTAAAGTAACCTCAACAATTAGTGACAGAAGTAATAGCAGAACTCACCTTAAAGCTAGATATAGTGGTAAAGGCATTGGAAAAACAAGACAAGATTCTGGATCTATCAATGGTAAATCCGAGCATCATTTAGGTTGTTCAACATCAAGCCTCAGGCTCGAATCAGGCCATGCCAGAACAACCACACTAACAACCTCCACCAACATAGAATACCCTACCACCCATGGCTTCCACCAATCAAGGACCACCAATTCACATTCATTGAAACCCATAACGACAAGATGTCATTTAAGAGGAAAAATGTGAATTTAGAACAATCGAGGTGAGAAACACCACAGAGGAAAAACTAGCCAACAAACTGGAGGCAGTTGAGGAAGAAACCAGAAGAATGAAAGAAAAGGATTCCACAAATTGAATGAGGTTTAGAGATATTTGCCTATATCCGAATGCACCACTACCACTGAAGTTTAAGTATCTTGATTTCGATAAGTATAACGGCATCAGATGCCCTCTATCCCACCTGAAACTCTATTGTAGATTTATGTGCCAATTTGGAGACAACGATAGATTATTGGTCCAGCTCTTTCAAAGAAGTTTAACGAAAATGACCCTCACATGGTTTTCTCAATTGGACCATTATCGAATTAAGACCTGGCAAGATCAGGCTACGATCTTTTCGAAGAAGTATAGGTTCAATACTAACATGGGATTGGATACGAATGACATAGCAAAGATGATTCGGAAGCCAAAAAAACTGTAAAGGAGTATGCCCAAAGGTGACGAGAATTGACCTCTAAAGTAAAGCCACCAATGACAAAATAGGAGATGAACACCATATTCATCTCAACTCTGGGCTACTCATTTTACACGTATTTAGTAGGTCATACAACTACAAGCTTCTCGTCATTGGTCTAAGTGACTGATCAAGTTGAAGACAGTATCCGGCCGGGTCTAATTTACGACTTGTCTAATCTAGGGGCACCAACAAGGGGATCCACCCAACAAAAATCGATAGTTTTGAACAAGAAGAAAGAAAAAACATAAGTTAACAATGTACAACTTGTTCGACCTTTTTTCATCTCATTACCAAACCAAAGATAGCCAAGCACCTCAAGTTCCCTTCAAAATTAACCTACATCAAGCTGCACCTATTCCACAAGTATTTCAATTTGGTTAGAATCCCATGTTTGGTCAAAACCCATAATTCACCCAAAATTACCAAACCGAGCAGCTCAAGCCCAGCAGGGTCCCTAGAGTCTTTACCTGCCTGCCTATGACTCTATCAGAACTACTCCCAACACTACTCAGGGATGAATATCTCACTAAAAGGTAGCCGAACCCAGAGGCAATAAAGAAACCGGGGTACAATCCTAATAAATTCTGTGAATTTCATATAGGTGCACTGGGGCATGCCACCGACCAATGCTAACAACTTAAGCATCAAGTTCAAAATCTAATCGATAATAAAATAATCATCCTGGATGGTATAGTAGTCCAAGTGCCTCAACAGAAGAACATCAATCAAAACCCCTTATTGACGCACAATGGGAGAGGCAATAGACCCACAATAAATGCCATTGAAAGGGATGAACTAAGCTTCGACCATTCAATTCTGATAACACCTATTGGCTCCAAGATTAAAGTCAACCTGAGGAATAAACCGACATCTTCAAGCATCAATGTTGTACCTCAAGACACAATGAATCAATTTCCATCCCAAATCCCAAGTAGAATGGCCAATCTTATTATTCACTCCAACCCCCCAATCTTGAATCCTTCACGACTGCCACTCATCATACCCTACACCCCTCAAACTTCAACTTTTCATCTCGACCACCCCTCATCATACCTTACACATTACTCACTTTAAGTTCTTCTTCATGACCACTCTTTGTCATACCCTATGTTATACCTACCTCTCAAACCTCAAGTTTCTTCTCTCAACTACCTCTCGTCATATCCCATACTAGCCTACAAATCCCTAACATCACTATACTAACCATTAAGCTCGGTCCACCACCTCTTATCATTCATTTAAAGTCAGAACCTCAACCTATGACCATCATATCCCCTAAACATTTCTTGTACTGCTCAAATCAAATCATCCCATGGAGTTATAAGACAATGATCGTCACATCAACGGAGGTGCTACAAAGTACTAGAAAAAGAACAGAAGAAACAGACCAAGGAGGAAGAAAGAAAAAAAGAAAAGAGTAAAGGAAAGTTTGAGGAAGAGAAACAAATACTGCAAAAGGAACCTGAGAAGAAGAAGAGTCGAGTGACTAACAAAAAAGCAACTGACCTCCTCAAACTCATTCGAAAGAATGAGTATAACAAAGTAGAACAATTGAACAAAATGCCAGCTCAGATCAGTATCTTCAACCTTCTACTAAAATCAAAACAACATCGAAAATTGATACTTAAAGTTTTTAGTGGTGCACATGTGCCTGAAACTACCTCACTACAAGAGTTGGAAAAATGGTGGAGTAGATCACGATCCCTAATCCGATCACCTTCACAGAAGAAAAATTTATAAGTGGAGGGCGCGATCACATTAAGTTGCTGCACATCGTAGTAATGTGTAAGGGCATGATGGTAATAAGGGTGTTAATTGACAATAGCTCAGCTTTAAATGTACGTCCTTTACAGACCCTGCACAAGTTAAATGCAGTCTCACATCAGGCGAACTAAGAGGACCATCAGAGCCTTTGACAATAGAAAAACTGAGTCACTAGGGGAACTAGATTTCCTTGTCACCATTGGATCATGCACTTTGAAGTGAAGTTTGAGATCTTGAACATACCATCGTTATTCAATCTCCTCTTAGGAAGACCTTGGATTCATATCGCTGGAGCAGTTCCTTCTTCCCTACATCAACGTGTCAAATTCATTATAGGACAGAGAGTGATCTCCGTCCTCGTAGAGAATCTCATACCCATCGATCGATCGCCAAATGTACCTTATATCAATGTGAAAATGACTAAGGACAAAGAGGGATATCACGCCTTCCAGTCACATCTGTCAACCATATACCAAGGGGAAAAGAGAAGATAAAGGCAAAATTATCAAAAATAAATTTGATGATCGAGAAAGTAATGAAGGCGGGGTACCGTCCGTAACAAGAGCTAAGACCTAAGGGAAAAGGCAGGGCCACTCTGATTAACTCCCCAAAGTACACTCCCTACTTTGGTCTCTAGTTCAAGCCTGTGAAGAAAGACATATCTGATATAAATGATAAAAAGAGGAAGTTTCAACTTGCACGAAGGAAAAATCAAGAACCCAATGTATGGAACTTGGGTAAAATACCATATATCAGCATCAATTTCCCATAATCGTAGAAAAGACTAGAGGATCTGTTAGAACCACCGTCAACAAACCACGTAAGAAAGCAAAGAATTGTAAGTATTGAACCTATTCAAGTACAAGAAGACTCATTTGTTGAGTCCCCTCATTTCTTTACAAATGGCATAGACATTTTATTCGAATGGGATTTCGAAGAGAGTCAAAAAGAAGAAAGAAAGCCCCCAAGGCGGAAGTTGCAATATGCGAAGAAAAATAATCATTGTTCCCCTTCAAAATTGATTGGGGATCTGTTATAATTTCACCCACCCTTCAAGTATCTGCACTCAGATTTGACAACAGTCACCCGGAAGTAATGGTCATATCTGAACCATCAAGAGAACCATCCTCCCAACCTATCTACCCTTCATTAGAAGACCCGAGAGAGGAGGTCAGGTCGAATATATGAAAAAATAGAGCAACTTGAAGTGTAAATTCTTTGATCTCGAAGCGCAGCTTGAGTCACTGCACCCTGAAAATCATTAGAGGAACTCGAAAGGGGGGGTCAAAATCTATTACTTAACAAAGAACGTCACTAGAAGAATAAAGTATTCGATCTCGCAGCTCAACTTGAGTTACCAAGCCATGAGGGGCATAGCAAAATCAAGAAGGGGTTTAAAGTAAATATCTATAAAGTAAGCATAGACTAAAAGGGCATGATGAAAACCCACAAGGACGTTGTAAGTAAAAAAATCAATCTATGACAGATCAAAACCATCGGCACAATGAAAATCTGAAAGGGCGTCAATGCGCAAAAATGTGAAAATCGGGTCTAGAGAAAATCGTAACTGCGACGAAGGGCAAAAATAGAAAAAGAAAAAAAAGCAACTCCTCACTTGCAAGAGTGTAAATTGTGAACGATAAAAATCTTGAAGTCCTCAATGTTCCAACGGATACAGCGAATATAACTTAGTCAAAATTCTTAGTCTCAGAGATGACTCTAAGAATGCTAAGGATTGACTGACACTTGTATCCTCGACATTTGACAAAAACACCATAATCATCAAAGTTCAGAGTTGTAAAACATTGGTCTATCATAGATTATTCAGCAAAGACAATCTTTTAAAATTTAAAACAAGAATAAATGCATCATCAAAAGTATTATTTTTAGCCTATGGCGAAAAATATAGGCCTTTATCAAAATCAAGAGTTTCAAAAATAGTAGATATATCTATTGTCATTGCATAAAAATCCTATTTTTCATTTCATTCTTTTCAAATAGTTCTACATGGTTCTTCTTAAAAGAAAAGTACAAAAGGGGACAATGGAAGAAGAACTACTCAGACATTACCATGAAGAGCACAGTAGGCATCAAGTCTATCCTCTAAGGCTTTGATTTGAAAAGCCTGGTCAATGATGATTTTCTCCACATTTGAAGTACGACAACTTACCAAGTACTCAACTATAATGTTGTCATGCATCCTCAAAGCAAGTGTCTCTTAATAACAACAACATTACATTAAGCCTCTCTAGACGATCTTGTAATTACCATAAAATGGAATAAAGAAGTTTGAAATTCGTAATCAACAAAGAAAAAAATATTTCAAAATTGCATTACATGATTTGAAGTGTCAATCATTTTCAAAAATCATCAAAGTTTTATCCAAGATTTCAAACGAGCTCCATGCCACGAAGTCAAGGATTTCAAAAAGATTAATCCTGTTAGACCCCGTGCTTGGGTTGTCACATTCTAGAAAAAAAATCTTAAATCCATCAGATTTTTTAATCACTGTGCAATAAATCATTTCGGATTCGTGTAAATAAAATGTCTAATTTATTCTTTGCAGTTCTTTGCAAGCAACTCCTACAAAGAGGGGCAGCTGTAGACACCCCAATTTGCACGAATCCATTAAAAGTTTTTGAAAATTTCAATTAGATTTCGATCAAAAATCCAAAACCCTTCAATAAACTCATATTGCATAAAAATTGCCACTTGGCACATTTCCTCTTAGAAATATCTATTCATGCATTCATGCATACATGCATCATGTCATATAGTCCTGCATGCCCAAACATTGTTCCTAATCAATTCTAATTTTATACTCACTTCCATAAATCAATTATAATTTATATTCATTCTCCATTAACCGATCCATCACCCATACCATAACCCAAGTCCATTTGCTATTCTAACCTAAGCCTAAGACAAAGTCCATTCTCTAAGTCCAAAATCAAATCCACTCTCAAAATTCCAAAGTCCATAGCCCAAGTCCATTCTAAGCCCAACACCAATCCCATTCTCGTGCAACACAAAGGACAACACATGTTGATCTCCCATAAGCCCTCAATACCCAATGCTCCTGTAGACGCGTGATTTCGTCATTATGATGACTACATCTACAATGATTTGGAGTCGCCACCATTCAAGTTGGAAGTGGGTGTGAATGGTCACCCGGGGTACATTTTCCAAAAGATGAGATTTTTGGCATTTTAGTGACTCACGATGGATAAAGGGGTAGTCAAACCTCGAGATTTGGGTAAGCGGCTCGGTTGAAGAAAAGGGAAGGTGTTAGGCACCCTTTCCTCCCCGCCACGTGGCGGTAACCTCAAATAACTCGATCATTTTGATTTTTAAAAGAAGGTGAAAAATGTGCCACGTGGGTGCATTTGTTCCCTAAGTAGGGATTCATTTTCGGCTTGATCATAGGGTCATTTCATTAATGGAAATGACCCATATGAACCTTAGCCTTGGGGCCCAATCATCAAAAGGGGTAAAATAAAATAGAAGAAGGGGGTGTTAGAAGAGGGAAAGAGTAGAAGGTTAGAGAAAGAGAGGGGGGTGTGCTTCAAACCCACCTTGTATCTTGTTTCTTCTTTTCTTCTTCTTGCTTGAGTCTTCTTGAGTCCTTAGTATAATATGGAGTATGAGAAGGGGAAGAGGTGATTAGAGAGAGTAGGGATTTCTTTTGTTTTAGTGAGACTTGTAGAGGATTTGTGAGAGAGAGTTGGTAAACTTGGTGAGAATTGGTGATGGTTGTTAGTAGAGAGAGTGTTGGGGAGAAGTTTTGTAATGAGAAGTTGGGGGCCATTTTTGGGAAGAGGAGGAGGGTATTTATAGATGTTTAGGAGTTATTTTAGGGATATAATGGGGTGAAGTGAAGAAAATGGGTAGAATGGTTATGAGTTTGAGAGAGAAGTGGGTGTAATTTAGAGGAGATTGGAGGGTATTTAGGTAAGGGGGGTTAAATGGGTGAGTTTTGACCCAAATGGTTTGGATCCTACCCAACCCATTTGGGTGGAGTGTTTGGTGAGGTAAGTTTAAGATGGTGGTTGTGATTTGATTTAAGAGCATGGAGGATTTAAAGAGGTGGTTGATGATATTTTGGGAGGGTGAGGGAGATGATGCCATGTGTTAAGGTGGGTGGAAATGAAGGGTTGGGATAGGTTGATGGGAGAGGTTGAGTGTTTGACTTGAGAGGATGGTGTAGGTTTAGGTTGTAGATGTAGGTTTTGTAGGGAATGATGAGGGTAGATTAGGGGAGGTATAGGTTAGGGGTGTGGGTAGATGTGTTTGATTTGAGAGAAAAGGTGATGGGTTGATGTGTGGGTAGATGGGATTTAAAGCAAATTAATGGGGTAGGTAGTTGGGTGAGGGAGGTGAGATGGGGTGATGACATGTGTCATCTTTTGATGATAAAAGAGTGATTGGTTGATGTGGGTTGTGGTTTGGATAATGAATTGGATATGGTTAATGATTTGTGGGCTTTGTAGTGTTGGGCTTGGGTTTTAGAAATGGTTTTTTTTAGGGATTGGGAGGCGGAGCGGTGGTAGTAGAAGAGGGGTAGGCATCTCAAGTCTCACCTTTTTAATTTTTAATTAATTTTTTTAGATTTTTTACAATCATTAATTTGATCAAAAATGCCACGTGTTGGCGAATCGGGCTTTTTAGGCCCGTTGGTGAAATTTATCGAAAATTTGACGTTTTTTATTTTGGAAGCGGAGCGGTGAATGTTGGGAAAGCGTAAGGTTGGCCGAGTCCTTTTGGTGGCCTCCTAAACCATTGAGAGGTCTTAGGGGCCTCGGGTTGGTAAAAATGTCATTTTCAATGAGTTGGGCCCTTAAGGCCCGTTGGCCCATTTATTTGGAAAATCGATATTTTTGGGCCCTTTCGAGAAGTGGCCCGTTCAAATTGAGGTGTCTACAGCTGCCCTTCTTTGCAGGAATTGCGTGCAAAGAACTGCAAAGAATAGACTAAACCCCTATTTGTACGGGCCAGAAAAATTCTGTAAAAACACGATCTTGAATTATCGATTGTATTGAAGATTTTTGTGGAAAATGGTTACTCAAGCACGGGGTCTGACAGAGTTTTGCCTTATTAATTCATTGATCTCGATGGCGCGGAGCTCGTGTGAGATCTTTGATTTGATGAAAATTTGATGAGTTTTGAAATCCGACTATTTCTTCGATCGTGTTTTGACAAATCGGAGTTGAGTGCAACTCGAGAGGTTTTTTGAATTTTTTTTTTTTTTTTTTTTTTTTTTTTTTGTTACCTTCTTTTGTTGATTTTGCTCTGTTTCTATCATACGCTAACCCTCTCAATTCATGCATTGTCCTTTGATACCTTTGATCCTTTCAACGGTGCAAGCACTGAGGTTGTTAGTAGTCGCCACAAATCCAAGAGAGTTTTGCAGTTGGAGCACAAGCAATATGGTTGTTAACAGCTGTCACTGATCCAAGAGAGAGTTTTGCAGTTGGAACCGAATCGACCAAGACCTGTTGCATTGGTGCTACTCTCTTGTAATATCAACATGTTGTTCTGACTGGAATTTGGAGTATTTACTCGCAGTAGAGAAACACAGTTACCAGGATCTCTACCATTAGCAATATGTGCCATTTCTTGAACAGCACCACCATTAGAAAGAATGTCCCACTCACTTCTAAAGTTCTCATCGCGAAGGAAATTGAAAACTCCCTTTGGTGAGACTGGAAGCCAGAAAGAAGTAGCTACACTTAGCACAATACCAGGAGGCCTGCTGAGATCATCTATGCTTTTTCCAATCATGGCCCTTACATCTTCAGCGCCACTTCCCGATAATGTTGTCCATGTGTGAGCAGTAGAAGCACTTACACCAGAACAAAAACTCATCACCATTCTTTCAGCTAACTTCAACGTATTCTTTCGCCCTTCTTGACTTGTGATCACACCAACATCTCCAGCGGGCATGTTACTAGCCATAACATTTGCAAGGTGTTCACATTGTTGATCTAGGGTAGCAACCCAACGCTTTGCGCCAAACCCAAGGCTGGAGTTTAACCAGTGTTTTATATATACTATGAACTGCTTTATCATCCACTTCTACGTGTTCGACCCATATAACCTTGGAGTAACCATTTGGCATTTCTTGGATTTACACAACCTGATGGCCTTCTTCGACATCTCGATATCAGGCTAGGATACAAATGATCCAAGGAAACATCGACCACCGTCCAAATCCCCTTGACATGTTGTTTACAATACCTTACAAAGAAATTTTCTCAAGTCAGAACCAGAGGTGAAGGGACTTGAAATTCTGCTGTCATCACTTGAAGGGCTCCATTGTAGTTTTCTGCTACGCCTATTGATACGACTTCAAGAGTTGTTGCTTTTGAAACAATGTTAGAAAACACGGTGGACCACTGATTCACATCCATAAGGATCTCAACAAGGTTAATGTGATTCATGATAACAACGGCAGTTTCTCGAGAAGCTTCTGATTTCGATAGTTTTGGTCCAATTCCCCTCGGGAATGTTTGTATGTACTCATCTTCACTTAGAATCTCATAAGCATCGTTACGGCCACGCATCCATAAGGATTTCCCTAGTTAGGTCATTCTTATAAACTCTTCCATTGCTACAACTGTAAGTTCGATGATCAATGGTTTATCTACCTCAGTAGGCCCGGAGAGTGATCTTAGGAGAGGTTTGCCTGCGGTCCCTTCTTCGATGCCTTCGCATTTTGTCTAGTGGGTCATGATGATGAGTCAGGCTGAAAAATTGATGATGAGTCGGGCTGTCCGAATCCGTGCTTTGTAGGAACGTCTTGACTCTTTTTACAGAATGTTGAAAGATTAATGCAAAGAAAATAGGTTTTGTACTTACTTGGCCTCAGGTGTATCTAATGCTTTGAAAACTTGAAGTTTGAATAAGTCCTAGAATCTTCATCATCGGCCAAAATAGTAGTTTTTCTTTTTTGAAATTTTATGAAATATCTTTATCAAATGAGTACGATAAATTCAAAGTTTGTAAAACCTTTGGTTGCGACGATCTTGGTGTTTTTGCCAATCACCGAGGATATAAACGTCAATTACTCTTTTGATTCCTTTAGAGTCATTCCCAGTGCTATGGTATTGGAAGACTATTTTGGGTCTCGGGATTTTGGAAAGATTTTGCCGTTCACAGTTTATACTCTTGCGGGCCAGGAGTTTTTTTTTTTTTTTTTTTTTTTTTTTTTTTTTTTTTTTTAACCCTTATTGCCCCTGATGCCAATTACGGTTTTCATCAGACCCGGTTTCCACATTTTTACGCATCGACGTCCTTTTTGGGATTTTCATCGTGCTGGTGGCTTTGATCTTGCCATAGTCTGTTTCTTTTACTCATAGCGCCCTTTCAGGTTTTCACTATGCCCTTTCAGACCATGCTTGTATTTTTCTAGATTTTTCATTACAATTCTGCTCGAAGTCTTGTGTCTTTGTGGCTTGGTGACTTAAGTTGAGCTGCAAGATCGACGACTCTACTCTTGTAGGGGTACTCTTTTTTTTTCGAATATCCGATCTGGATTCCCCTCTCGAGTCTTCCAACGACTGACAAGACTTTGAGGTCCGGACCAAGTTGCAAGATCATTGGTGTTGCCACTGTCGTTATGTTGCCCTAGAACATTTCCTGATCAAAAAGGACTTTAAGTAGGACGAAACGTTGGCTTAGGCTTATGGTAGTGGAAGGTTACAAAAAGGTTAAGGTCTGGATCTAAAGTTTATCTAAAGTGGAATAAACATGGGGTTCGTCTATTTTTGTTTCGGAAAAGTGATCTATGTCTCCTCCTAGCGTCTCTCGAACTTGTTTAGGCTGGAGATTTGGGTCGAGCCAAGATCAAGTGTTCGAGTTTTTGACTTTCTTGATTTTTTTTTTTTGTATTTTTAGCCGTTCACAGTTTATCCTCATGCGGGCCAGGAGTACTTTTGATGCTTTTGATTTTTCTATTTCTTTCTGATTTTTTTTTTTTTTTTTTTTAGTTGTTGACTTACCCCAGTCTTAGGTTAAGAAATGAACGTGATGGCTCAAAAGGGTTGACTAGGGTGTGATGGTTTGTTTGGGATAACAAAAATGGCCTTTCGTCATCTCAGGGTCAGGTCTTAGGCGTAATATTTCTTAACAGTGTCAGCATTGATCGGTTGCGGGAAGACTTGTCCGTCCATTTCTGTGAGAATCAGAGCTCCTCCTGTCATTACCTTCTGTACGATGAATGGTCCCTCATAGTTTGGTCTGAACTTTCCTCTGGCGTCTTCTTGAATTGGTAGAATCTTCTTTAAGACCAGGTCTCCTGGCGAGAAATCCCTAGGCTTAACTTTCTTGTTATAGGCACGAGCTATTCGTCGTTGATAGATCTGTCCATGGCAAATGGCTGCAAGGCGTTTCTCTTCAATCAGATTCAGCTGATCGAACCGAGCTTGAATCCATTCAGTTTCATCTAACTCTGCTTCTTTTAAGATTCGGAGGGAGGGAATCTCAACCTCTACGGGTAAGACTGCTTCCATTCCGTAGACCAATGAATACGGAGTTGCCCCAGTCGAAGTTCTGAACGAAGTACGGTAGGCGTGTAGTGCAAAGGGCAACATGTCGTGCCAATCTTTGTATGTAACTGCCATCTTCTCGATTATTTTCTTGATGTTCTTGTTGGCTGCCTCGACTGCTCCATTCATCTTAGGTCTGTAGGGTACAGAGTTGTGATGAGTGATCTGGAAGTCTTCGCACATTTTGATCATATCTTTGTTCTTGAAGTTCTTAGCATTGTCAGTTACCAATCCGCTTGGAAGTCCATACCGACAAATGATGTTGTTCTTGACAAACTTCATGACGTTGCTCTTGGTAACATTGGCGTATGATGCAGCTTCTACCCATTTTGTGAAGTAATCGATAGCAACAAGGATGAAACGATGCCCATTTGCAGCTTTTGGCGAGATCTGCCCAATGACGTCCATGCCCCAGAGTGAGAAGGGCCAAGGAGTAGTCATATTATGTAGTTCTGAAGGTGGGGCATTGATCTTGTTGGCATATATTTGGCATAGATGGCATTTGCGGACATGCTGATAGCAGTCACTTTCCATTGTCGACCAATATATCCCATCCTCATGATCTTCTTAGCAAGCATATGACCATTCATGTGAGGTCCGCAGACTCCTCCATGTACAGTCTCAATTAGTCGTTTCGCTTCTGTTTCTGCCACACACCTAAGTAAGATCTCATGGTGCGACTTCTTGTACAGAATACCGTTGCTCAAGAAAAATTGTCCTGCTAGCCTCTGAATGGTCCTTCTATCATTTGGCGTTGCGTCTGAGGGAAGTGTTCGATCTTCAAGATATGCCTTGATGTCAGAATACCATGGCTTTTCTTCAGATTCTTCTACTTCGACGGGTAAGCAATAGGCTGGCTCATCTTGAATTCCAATCTCAATAGGGTCGATGATTAGGTCTTCCGAGATGTTGATCATAGAGGCAAGTGTAGCTAGTGCATCTGCAAACTGATTCTTAGCTCTCGGCATGTACGTGAATGAAATCTTATCGAAGCGCGAGCTTAGTTCTTCCAGATACTCGTGGTAAGGGACCAGTCTTTGCTCTCGGGTCTTCCATTCTCCAGTCGTCTGATAGACTACTAAGCTTGAATCTCCGAAAACATCGATCTCATCTACCTCGAGATCCAGTGCTGCCTTCAACCCTGCTATGCATGCTTCGTATTCAGCCTCATTGTTGGAACATTGAAATTTTAGTCTGATTGCGATTGGCACGTGGGATCCATCTGGCTTGATCAGAACTGCCCCTATTCCGTTTCCTTTCTGATTGGCTGCTCCGTCGAAGTACATTTTCCAGCCTGGTTCATCATTATCGTCTTCAACCTCAGTGATCAGTATGGCTTCGTCAGGAAAGTTCGTCTTTAATGGCTCGTAGTCAGGCAACGGGTGCTCGGCTAGGTGGTCGGCGATTGCTTGCCCTTTGATGGCTTTTTGAGTGACATAGGTGATGTCAAACTCAGATAACAATAGTTGCCATTTTGCAGTGCGACCTGTTAATGCTGGTTTCTCGAAAAGATACTTCAGGGGGTCCATTCTAGCAATAAGCATAGTTGAGTAACTAAGCAGATAGTGGCGTAGTCGTTGAGATGCCCAGACTAATGCGCAGCAAGTCTTCTCAAGTGTTGAATATTTTGCTTTATACTCGGTAAATTTCTTGCTGAGATAGTAAATGGCTTGTTCTTTCCGTCCTGATTCATCGTGTTGCCCTAGCACGCACCCCATTGACGTTTCTTGCACCGAGATGTACATCAGCAAAGGTCGCCCTAGAGTAGGAGGGACTAGGACTGGTGGATTGAGCAGATATTGCTTAATCTTGTCGAACGCTTCCTGACAGTCCTTGTTCCACTTCTTCGGTGTGTCTTTCCTGAGTAGTTTGAAGACTGGCTCACAGATAGGCGTGAGCTGAGCAATGAAACGGCTAATATACTGTATTCTTCCCAAGAATGCCCGAACATCTCTCTCTGAAACGGGTGCTTTCATCTCGAGGATATACTTGGTTTTTGCCGGATCTATCTCGATGCCTCTTCTGCTGACGATGAAACCCAGTAGTTTGCCCGATGTTGCCCCGAATACACATTTTGCAGGATTTAGCCTTAAACTGTATTTCCTCAGCCTGTCGAACAACTTCTTTAGATTTACCAGATGATCTTCTTCAATGCCGGATTTAGCAATCATGTCGTCTACGTAGACTCCATTTCCTTGTGGATCATATCGTGGAATAGTGCGGTCATTGCCCGTTGGTAAGTCGCCCCTGCGTTCTTCAGCCCGAATGGCATGACTTTGTAGTGAAAAGTACCCCATGGCGTGATAAATGCAGTCTTTTCCTGGTCTTCTTCCGCCATTTTTATTTGGTTATAGCCTGAAAAGCCGTCCATGAACGAGAACATGCCATGCCCTGCTGTACTATCGACTAGAGTGTCGATGTGTGGAAGTGGGAAATCATCCTTAGGACTGGCCTTGTTTAGGTCCCGATAGTCAACACACATGCGTACCTTCCCATCTTTCTTGGGTACTGGGACAACATTAGCCAACCACTCAGGGTACGTAGAGACTGCAAGAAATCCGGCTTCGAACTGTTTCATGACTTCGTCCTTGACCTTGAGGGTCCATTCTGGCTTTAATCTTCTCAATTTCTGCTTGATCGGCTTGCTTCCCGAGGCAATTGGTAGCTTGTGCACAACAAGATCTGTGTCCAACCCAGGCATATCCCTGTATGACCATGCGAAGACATCTTGATAATCTTGTAAGAGTTTGATCATTTCTTCCTTTTGTTGAGACGTTAATAAGGCTCCGATCTTGACAATTCGTGGGTCCTCTTCGGTACAAAGATTGATTGAATCTGTATCCTCAATGTTTGGCTGAATACCTTTCTCGTGACGTTGTACCAAGTGTTTGATTTCTTTAGGCGGGTACTCCATTTCGTCCTCAGACTCTTCTTCGATCCCCATGAAGTCAAAGTCGAGTTCAAGATCGAAATCATACTCGTCCCTTTCAAATTCTATTTTATCTAGATACTCATTTGATTGAGACAGATCCCTTGAAAACTTTTTTTTTGGAAAATATCTATTTTTTTACAATTTTGAAAGCTTTTTGATTTTTTTGACTTTTGATAAATTTTTGATTTTTTTGCTTTTTGAGGAATATTTGTTTTTTTGTTGCTTTTCGAATACCTGAAATAAGAAGAACAATCATGCGAATTCGTTAATAAAGATAGGGAGCCCTCAAAACAGTCTTTACCCAAGGACGAGGGCTCGTTATGATCCTCGGGCAAACTAGATTCGTTTAACGGAGTTTTTTTTGGAGGCCTCAACAGCCTCAAGGGTCAATGGGAATTCCTCCCAATTGTTCAGAACTTCACCTTCTCTGAGGGGGCGGATGAGATGTGAAAGTGATGTGTTGGGTGATTTGGTCGGTGGTTCGGAGATAACCATGATCTCCGATTGATTTTTGTCAGATTGGGGCATGGTCCCTCCCAAGCTTGGTGGGATGACGACTGATGCCCAGTCAATGCCAGATGAAAATGGTGATTTTTTCTCTTGGTTCGTGGTAGTTTCCACTTTGGTTGATTTTAAAACGGTCTCGGATAGACTTTCGTTGGAATCCCCATTGAATAAAACATCAATGCCTTCTACGAAGGATGGTTGGGACTCAACAACTGAGTCTTCTTGAAAGTGCAGTGGTGCGATTTTTACCGTTTTTGCCCTTTTTGCCAATGGTGGTTCCGATAGGTTGTCGGGTCTGATATGAGACTTTGAGAAGCTAACGCTAATGTGAGGGACTCGGCCGAGGTTCCAGACATTCGATTCCCGATTTTGCTTTCTTGCTAGTCGAAGTTCTTTCTTCTTTTCTTTCATTTCTGCTATATCCTTCTTTGTGGGCCTAAACCCCAGACCAAAATAATGAGTATCCTTTCTTGCTTCGACCGGTGTAGCTCTTCCTCTTCCTCCTGGTCCCAACCCATGCTTGGGTCGATAACCTGCCCTCTTCATGATCCGACCAATCATAAGGTTTGCTCGTGATAGCTTTGCTCTTACCTTCTCCTTCCCCTTTTCGATGTGATTGACAGCCGCGAATTGGTACGAATGGTAGAGTGCCTTGT
The DNA here is from genome assembly GCF_017979445.1 of Akebia trifoliata. Lineage (NCBI taxonomy): Eukaryota > Viridiplantae > Streptophyta > Magnoliopsida > Ranunculales > Lardizabalaceae > Akebia > Akebia trifoliata. The sequence goes on from NC_141382.1 coordinate 19,574,250, forward strand.
CCTTCGTCATTTCTATGTCAATAAATGGCACGTCCGGAGCTCTGCCGGGCGGGATCAAGTTTTCTGCCAAAACGGATATCATTCTCTGTCCCATGATGAATTTGACTCTCTGGTGTAGAGAAGAAGGTACTGCCCCTGCTATGTGGATCCATGGCCTGCCCAGTAATAAATTGAAGGTTGTCGGTATTTCCATGACTTCAAATGTTACTTCGAAGGTGCACGGGCCTATTGTGATGGGTAAATCTACCTCTCCCAAGGAGTCTCTTCTTGAGCTGTCAAAGCCTCGGACGACCTTGTTGTTGGGCTTCACATGAGACCAATCAGCGTTGAGCTTCCGGAAGGTTTCAAGTGGACAAACATTAAGCGCTGAGCCATTATCAATCAGCACCCTGGCAACCATCATGCCCTTGCATATGACCATGATGTTTAGTGGCTCGACGTGCCCCGTTCCTCCAGGCACAAATTCATCTTCAGTGAAAATAATGGGATTGGGGGCCATTATCTGGCCAATCGTTTGTTCTAGTTGCGTAGGTGAGGTGGTTGCAGGTACATGCGATTTTTCTAAAACTCTCAGTAATGCTTCTTGGTATTCTTCTGACTTTTGTATTAGACCTAGGATACTGATTTGAGCTGGCTGTTTGTTCAATCTGTCCACTATATTATGCTCTCTCTTGAGGATGAGCTTAATAAAGTCTGTGGCTTCTTCGTCTGTCACTTTCACTTTTTCTTCCGTCTTCTCCTCCTTATACAGCTTACCCTTTCCCTTTGCTTCTCTTTTCTCTTCGTCGGTCACCCCTTTGCCTTCTTCCTTGATTTTCACCCCATTTTTCGATATTTTTTTGTACCGCCCTGCCCTTGTCATATGCTCAATGTCGGCCACCATTGCTTTCTTCATGGCTTCAACCCCGGAGGTTGTGGTGATGGTTGTCTCGTAACTCCAGGGAACTGCCTGGATAGAGTTATAAGGGAATGGTTTGGGTGAGTGTATGGTCATGGGAGGTGGATCGGGTTTTACATTGAGGATGAGAGGTGGTGGCGATGGTTTTGATGGAGTGTATGGGATGATGAGCGGTGGTCGTGAAGACGAGGTGTATGGTATATGGAGAGGGGGTCGAGTTGATCCCTGGGAATATGGTGGTGTGTAGGGTATAACAAGGGGAGGTCGGGTTGAATTTTGATGATGGGGTGATCCGTAAGGTATAACTAAAGGTGGTCGGGTAGCGGTATTTTGATGAGGGGGATGGATAGTGAGGTTGGCCATTCTGAGAGGTAGCTGTGAATTCTGCGATGAATCTGTATAACGGTTGACTGTGTTAACCGTTGACGTCCTTGATTCCTTCGTGAAGCGTACCCTGACTTTTGCACCGATAGGTGCTATCAAATCCGAGGGATTGAAGTCGAGTTCTCCACATACAACATTTACCCTATGCCCACTCCCCTCTCCATTGTGAGTAGGTAGGGGGTTTTGGTTGATGTTTTGTTGTTGGGGTGGGTTGGCAGGCCCATCTAGGATGAGAGCCTTTTTATCGATCAGGTTCTGTACTTGATGCTTGAGCTGCCAGCATTGATCTGTGGAGTGACCTGGTGCACCCATGTGGAATTCACAGAGCAGGTTAGGGTTGTACCCTGGCCCTTTCACAGCCTCAGGATTTGGTGGACGTTTTACCAGATATTCTCCTCTGAGTAAGAGTGGCAGTAATTCTGATAGTGTCATGGGCAATCTGGTAAATACTCTGTTTACCCTGTTAGGTCGTGCCTGCTGGTTTTGCCCATACTGTGGTGCTGGTTGTGCTTGCAGAGGAACTGTCTGAAAGGGGTTCTGTGGTGCTGGAGCCCAAGCAGCTCGAGGTACTGGCGCCCAAGGGACTTGTGGTGCCTGCGGCCTCTGAACTGGTGCCTGAATGAAAAGAGGTTGGCTGGGTTGTATATTGTTGACTTGAGCTTCCTCTTTCTTTTTGACAAAAGGCACGAACTTCTTTTGTGCCGATGTCCCTGCCGCTGCGCTTAAGGCTGTGAAGTCAAATATTAAACCAGTCCGGATCCCGTCCTCGACCCGGTCTGCCACTTGAACTAAATTTGAGAAGGTGCCTGTGGTGTGTCCAACTAGATGAGTATAAAAGGCATGCCCTAGTGTTGAGATGAACGTGGTGTTCATCTCTTGTTCAGTCATTGCGGGCCTCACTTGTGAAGCAGACTCCCGCCATCTCTGGGCGTACTCTTTTACTGTTTCCCTTTGCTTTCTAGTCATCTTGGCCATATCATTTCGATCCAGACCTACATCTGTGTTGAACCGATAATTATGCCAGAACATTTCAGCCAAGTCTTGCCAACTTTTGATAAGCGTATGGTCCAATCCGGAAAACCATTTAAGTGCTGGCCCTGTCAAGCTTCTTTGAAACAATTGCACCAGTAGCCTGTCATCTTCGCCGTATTGGCACATGGATCCGCAGTATAGTTTTAGATGTGACAGAGGACACCCCACCCCACTGTACTTCTCAAACTCCGGACATTTGAACTTGGCCGGCAACTGTGCATTAGGATAAAAGCAAAGGTCCCTGAATCTTGTCCCTCCTAAAGTATTTGCACCCTTCATTCGTCTCATTTCTTCTTGGAGAGACTCTATCTGCTGGGCCATTTTGTTATCAGTGGCATTTTTGGCCTCAGGCACCCTGAAGTCACACTCATCATCTGGGATTACCACCGGAGGTGGTTGATTCTGTGGGATGTAAAGTGGAGGGCCCTGATACATTGGCACCGTAGGAGGTGTGGTGGTCTGTTGATCTGGTCGTGTCTGTTCAAGGGGTTCTGGATTTGATCCAGATGCTTGGTGCTGAGCGGCTTGCGCTTGTAGGAAGTTAGTATTACTAAAAACAGCCATCAACATTTGTTCTTGTCTTTTCGTTGTTTCTATTAACTTCGCTATCATTGCATTAGCTTCAGCAAGTTCACTTGTCGCAGGTTGTGGGTCCTCTGAGTTGCTCATAGTTGATGTAGATCGAAGGAAATACGGAGGCTTCTCAGGTTGTTTGTACTTCTTTCGTTTGGCCACCTTGGGTACAGAAGACCAAGCATTACTATCTTATTTACAAAAAAAAATGCTTGACATTTCATTAGGTCGGGTAAAGTTATTTATTTTAAAGCAAACGAGTTTTAAAGAAAGAGTTCTTTGGCTTGGAGCCGACCTTAACGTGATGTTGGCATCAACACGGGACTGGTAAAAAAGAATTACATCAGCACGGAGCTGGCATCGACACGGAGTCGGTAAAATTAAAAACGATTTCATCAGCACGGAGCTGGCATCGACACGGAGTCGGTAAAGATTTTTTTTTTTTTTTTTTTTTTTTTTTATGATTACATCAGCATGGAGCTGGCATCGACACGGAATCGGTAAAATTTAAAAATGATTACATCAGCACGGGGCTGGCATCGACACGGAGTCGGTACAAATTTTAAAAACTTTTTTATCAACACGGAGTTGGCATCGACACGGAGTCGGTAAAATTTAAAAGCGATTACATCAGCACGGAGCTGGCATCGACACGGAGTCGGTACAAATTTTAAAAACGATTTCATCAACACGGAGTTGGCATCGACACGGAGTCGGTACAAATTTTAAAAACGATTTCATCAACACGGAGTTGGCATCGACACGGAGTCGGTAAAATTCAAAAATGATTTCATCAGCACGGGGCTGGCATCGACACGGAGTCGGTAAAATTTAAAATGATTTCATCAGCATGGAGCTGGCATCGACACGGAGTCGGTAAAATTTAAAATGATTACATCAGCATGGAGCTGGCATCGACACGGAGTCGGTAAAATTTAAAATGATTACATCAGCATGGAGCTGGCATCGACACGGAGTCGGTAAGACATTTTGAAAAAGAAGATTACATTTTGAATTTTGTACACCAACCCATTAAACAATTCATTTATGCCATGATTATCCACAAATATACTGAAAGAAATTTCATTGAACTATTGAAAATTGTTTGACAAATAGGATTTTCATTGAATTACAACTTTCAAATAATCCTGTTTTACATTCTTTTACATGGACGCTTGGATTTGTTTTGATCGTCATCAGGATTGCTGGGACAATTAGGCTTGCTTCTTTTAGTTCTAACGACTGACTCTTTGAACTCTGCTGGTCCATCTGGATACCCTAAGGTGCGTTTGTTCCACGCCTTCTCAATGAGATGCACTAACTTTTCAGTCAATGGTTCGGGAGAAAAGAATTGTTTGGGTTGAGGTAGCGAAAATTCTATAGGTACTCCGTACTGTTCTGGGATCAAAGCAGGTTGGTAAAAAGATGTCTCATCTAGTCCGATCAAACGGACATAATAGGATCCTTTGGTACCTAAAACAGGGTAGTCCGTCATCCACCAAGGGCATCTCAAACCAATATGACGTGCAAGACGAGAATCCAACCATTTGCCCCAAGCCTTGACTGAGTTGTGACGCACTAACATGTTTCTCTTGGAAAAGTGCTCTGGCCTATACTCGAGGGTTGAAGGAATGTCCACAATTTTGAGACGGTCGCAGAGCCACATATAAAGTAGGTGAGGGCTTCCTTTGAAATCCCTTCCCTCACCATTTTTTATGGCATCCAAACCTGAGAAGGTTTCAGCTAGAATAAGAGGTACGGGATTGGCTTTTCTAGAGAGCTGGGAAGCTATGTCTATGAAAGACTCAGGAACAGTTTGACCCTCGCTTTTGGAGGTCAGTATGTATTGGGCTAGGATCCCTAAACATAATCGATAGTCTCTAGTGGCTCTCCAAGCTTCTGGTTTTACATTGATGGGATGACTGGTATGGACTCAATAAGGGTACTAAATCCAATCTCCCGTTACGGACTAAGGCCTTGGCTTCTTCCTTTGAAATGTTTAGGCCTGTGGCGAGATCACCGAATATCCTGTCTTCAATGAAGGCCTGACTAGAGGACCTGAAGTAGATATCCCCATGATACCACAATAGTCTTCATGAGTAGGACACAAGTGCATATGCCCAATGTGGAAGATGTGAAGATAAGATTCCAACGCTTAGCCATAGCGTGCAAAAGGTTCCAATCTATCTCAAACTCGTGGAAGTACAGAGCGCATCTCAACATGAATTTTGCAAAGTTGAATTTCTCTACGGTGTGCATCCCCGTGATGGTTGTTTTGACCAATTGGTCGATTGGGTTATTGCCTGCAGCCAGCATCCTGAGTTGACACAAGAGAATAGTTCAGTACATTTCCAAGGTCTATGTAAAAATTACTTTTCTTTTGAAACTCTTTGTTCTTATGGAAAACACTTTCTTGAAAACACTTTTTTTTTTTTTTTTTTTGAAAATTTGATTTTCATTTTGATTTGAATGGCCCGTCTTATCATGATCATTGGATCGAGATGGACTGGGTCATTATTGAATTTTTGCAAGAATGGATTCTTTATTGGGTCGGTGTACCCCTTTAATTTCTGAAAACAAAATTTTGACCCTTGAGGACAATCATACACTTTGATCATTCGCATACATCAATCATCAAGTTTCTTTCAACAACCCGGGAACACCCGCGATAAGTTCGAGTGTGACTTACAGGGAAGGCTTCTAGACTCTAAGCTTACTACTGCAATGCATTTTTATCTGGCCACTCTTGCCCAAGCACACCTATATACCTCTCAAGCGTACTCAATCAGACGGTACGTGGTGACTTGGTTTGATATACCGTATAGGTGATAATCTAAAACTTCAATTCACTTCTCTGAAGCCAAAAATAGCCAGTTTGATCCCCAGTTGAGAGGTGGCGCACGATGCTGAGCAAAGGCCCGCTTAAGTACCTCTCGTCTAGAATAGACGTAATCTATCCCCCTCGTACAGTAGGGTACAGCGGGGCAGGATCTTGCTTAGGCACTGGTTTTGACCAAGAAGTGCAATTGATGTACTTGGATTATCTTTTATATACCTATGGGTACGAGTCAAGAGTTGTAGCTTTCATAAATGGTTTTCGCATCCCGCGAGGGGACCGACCACGTACTAGTACTACGTTGGCAATCGGGACATGTGACCGTGCGGCTTACAATAGGACAAAGGCTCAGGTCGCTCCAACATGGGTGTATCAAATACCTTTCAGAATCACCTGATCAAACGGTATTGATTCCCCAGTTTTATATACCTTACGGTACGTGATTGGAGTTGTGGTTTTCATGAATGACGTCGCATCTCCGAGGAGACCGGGCCACGCACTAGTGCCACGTTGGCTATTAGGGACATGCAAGCGTGCAATACAGTAAAGTAAACGTGCTAGTGGTGTGTGCAAATAGGATAGGGTGCGCCCGGGGCATTTTTCAGATGAGTGGGCCCGTTGGCCAGATCATAGCCTATTAGATAATTTGTCCGTAAGAGTCGCACATTCATCATCAACCAATCAATTTTTTTTTTTTTTCATTATTTTTTTTTCAATTTTACGAATGAACTAATCATAAAAGGACTTCTCTTTTTTCATTATAGTCCAACCGATGATCACTTTGAATTTTCATTTTGATCAATCAAAAAGTGGCGAGCGGTACGCCCTGAGTTTGAGAAAGATGATCCGTTTGATCTTTTGAAGCTTTAAAACTTAAAATAAAAATAAGTTCCAAGAGGAAAGTTTCCAAGACTGATGTAAGGAACAAGTTGAGCAAAAAAAAAAAAAATTTTTTTTTTTTTAATTTAATTAATTTTTTTTTTTTAATTTTTTTTTTAATAAAAATTTTTATGTGCTCATTTTGAGGCACATTGCCTCTGGTTTTTGGCTTGGGCCAAATTTTTTTCCTTTTTTATGCTTTTCTTTCCTACTCATTTTGTATCGCGACGAGACGTCAAACGGAAATGGTAGCGTAAACGATAGTAAATGAGCTCAAAAACCGATTCTGAGTTGTCAAAATGTTGCTGACTTTGTCACATTTGGTAGAAAATTTTGTTCTACCCCAAATCGATATGCACTAATAGCTAATCGGAGATCGGACGAGAAAGTTATGATCATTTTAAGTTCGACTGTCCATTCGGCCAAAAAAGAAGAAAAACGACTTTTTTTTTATTTTTTTTTATTTTTTTATTTTTTTATACTCATTTTGAGGCACATTGCCTCTGGTTTTTGGCTTGGGCCAAAAAAGAAATTTTTTTTTTCATTTGTTTGGTGATATACATGCTTAAAAAGACATAATCGGGGAAATAAAGTGAAAATCGGTTTTTTTTTTTTTTTTTGTTTTTTTTTTTTCAAGTGAGTAAGTAAATAAAGGAAACCTACCTAAAAAATAATTACAACAAACACAACAAGTATTGTTAGCTTGCAAAAATAAAAAATAAAAATAAAAATTGAAACATTTCCTTTTTTACCAAAATAACCGAGTTGACACGAGGGTGGAGCCTTTACTCCCCAGTGGAGTCGCCAAGCTGTAGACGCGTGATTTCGTCATTATGATGACTACATCTACAATGATTTGGAGTCGCCACCATTCAAGTTGGAAGTGGGTGTGAATGGTCACCCGGGGTACATTTTCCAAAAGATGAGATTTTTGGCATTTTAGTGACTCACGATGGATAAAGGGGTAGTCAAACCTCGAGATTTGGGTAAGCGGCTCGGTTGAAGAAAAGGGAAGGTGTTAGGCACCCTTTCCTCCCCGCCACGTGGCGGTAACCTCAAATAATTCGATCATTTTGATTTTTAAAAGAAGGTGAAAAATGTGCCACGTGGGTGCATTTGTTCCCTAAGTAGGGATTCATTTTCGGCTTGATCATAGGGTCATTTCATTAATGGAAATGACCCTTATGAACCTTAGCCTTGGGGCCCAATCATCAAAAGGGGTAAAATAAAATAGAAGAAGGGGGTGTTAGAAGAGGGAAAGAGTAGAAGGTTAGAGAAAGAGAGGGGGGTGTGCTTCAAACCCACCTTGTATCTTGTTTCTTCTTTGCTTGAGTCTTCTTGAGTCCTTAGTATAATATAGGAGTATGAGAAGGGGAAGAGGTGATTAGAGAGAGTAGAAATTTCTTTTGTTTTAGTGAGACTTGTAGAGGATTTGTGAGAGAGAGTTGGTAAACTTGGTGAGAATTGGTGATGGTTGTTAGTAGAAAGAGTGTTGGGGAGAAGTTTTGTAATGAGAAATTGGGGGGCCATTTTTGGGAAGAGGAGGAGGGTATTTATAGATGTTGAGGAGTTATTTTTAGGGATATAATGGGGTGAAGTGAAAAAAATGGGTAGAATGGTTATGAGTTTGAGAGAGAAGTGGGTGTAATTTAGAGGAGATTGGAGGGTATTTAGGTAAGGGGGTTAAATGGGTGAGTTTTGACCCAAATGGTTTGGATCCTACCCAACCCATTTGGGTGGAGTGTTTGGTGAGGTAAGTTTAAGATGGTGGTTGTGATTTGATTTAAGAGCATGGAGGATTTAAAGAGGTGGTTGATGATATTTTGGGAGGGTGAGGAGATGATGCCATGTGTTAAGGTGGGTGGAAATGAAGGGTTGGGATAGTTGATGGGAGAGGTTGAGTGTTTGACTTGAGAGGATGGTGTAGGTTTAGGTTGTAGATGTAGGTTTTGTAGGGAATGATGAGGGTAGATTAGGGGAGGTATAGGTTAGGGGTGTGGGTAGATGTGTTTGATTTGAGAGAAAAGGTGATGGGTTGATGTGTGGGTAGATGGGATTTAAAGCAAATTAATGGGGTAGGTAGTTGGGTGAGGGAGGTGAGATGGGGTGATGACATGTGTCATCTTTTGATGATAAAAGAGTGATTGGTTGATGTGGGTTGTGGGTTGGATAATGAATTGGATATGGTTAATGATTTGTGGGCTTTGTAGTGTTGGGCTTGGGTTTTAGAAATGGTTTTGGATTTTAGGGATTGGTTGAGGCGGAGCGGTGGTAGTAGAAGAGGGGTAGGCATCTCAAGTCTCACCTTTTTAATTTTTAATTAATTTTTTTAGATTTTTTACAATCATTAATTTGATCAAAAATGCCACGTGTTGGCGAATCGGGCTTTTTATGCCCGTTGGTGAAATTTATCGAAAATTTGACGTTTTTTATTTTGGAAGCGGAGCGGTGAATGTTGGGAAAGCGTAAGGTTGGCCGAGTCCTTTTGGTGGCCTCCTAAACCATTCAGAGGTCTTAGGGGCCTCGGGTTGGTAAAAATGTCCATTTTCAATGAGTTGGGCCCTTAAGGCCCGTTGGCCCATTTATTTGGAAAATTGATATTTTTGGGCCCTTTCGAGAAGTGGCCCGTTCAAATTGAGGTGTCTACAGCTCCAACCCCATTGAAGAGTCTACTCTCTCTTGTGAAAATCCAATAATACCATTTCCAAAAAGTATGGTTAAACCAAACAGGTATTTTATCTTTGGTAATAATCCATAAAGTTGATAAAACTTACAATTATACTCTCAAAAAGTAAGAATCTTCAAGTACATATATGGAGCTATCCCATTAGTCTATTTTAAAAATATACTTCCACCCATGCTTTATGAGTTATTTACAAATGAACTAAGGTATATTTTTTACTTACCACTTCACCTTTGCACATGTCATTTTCCTACTCACTCTCTCATTAATTTATTTCAAATATATCCACCCTTATTTTATAAGTTATTTAAAAATGAACTAAGGTCTACTTTTCACCTACCACTCCACCTTTACACATGTCACTCTCCTACTCACCCTCCAAAAAATACATTTTATTCTCTCACCTTTATTTATCAAAAATCAAATATCAAATAATAGTTTTTAGGTTTACTCACAAATTTCATCTTTACCCTCATACAATGAAAAATCTAAAAAGAAATAACCTAAATCTTATGTCCATTCTCTTTATTTTTAAGGTTTGACCACTTTATCCTCAAAAGTTCACCAAAAACTCTATAAATATCCTCATTTTCTATGTACCATGCTCTCTAGCCCCCATCTCTCAACCTAAAATTATATCAAAATCTCTACTCATTCTCTCATCCCTCAACCTTTAACTCCGTAAAACCCCAAATTTTCAATTCGTATCTCGAGAAAAAATAAATAGTAAAATTTTGAAAAAATCTTGAAAGTGGGACTTAGGGGTAAAATTTTAGAAGATTTGTGATCATTTTTAAGAAAATTTGACCTGAACATTAAATTTAAAATGATCAAAAAATATATTTTAGCCTATAAGTACGCTCAAGTATGAATCCAAATAGAAAAGTTACAAAATCCTCGATTACCAAGTCAGACCAGACTAAAATATGGGTTTTTACTAAAATAAGAATTTTTAAGATTTGATCATACCATTGGGTTTATAATGAAAAATTATTAAATATGGACTATTTATTTGTCATTTTTGGAGTATAAAAAGTCAAATTATCATCAAAAATAAAATGACGTCAATTTTATAGGTCACCTCAGGTAAAAAATGTAAATTTCTGTTAGAGATAGAATTTGTAGAAATTGATCATACCATTAGATTCAAAAAAAAAATTTAGCTAAAATAAAGTTTCATTTGTCAGTTTTTGAGTCCGGATGATCAAGTTATCGTCGATTGAAACAATATGCAAAATATCGATTTCGTCCCAGGATTTATAAAAATAAATTTTTTAATTTTTTTTCATCATCTTTCCCAACTCGTCCAAACAGCCTTGACATTTGAAATGAAATTTTTTTTTTTTTTACAGATCTTCCGCCCTAGATTTATTACAAATGGCTCGCCGTCGACTTCCGACGCAGAAGGGAGAAACGTCCGCAGCCTCGTTCTCTACAAAAATCACCCAACCTCTTTTTATTTCACTTTATTTTTCGTCCCGTATCGTCAAAAAAATAGTCTTATATATATACGAGATTTTTGCAACTTCGACCTCGGATTTCATCCGTTTCGAAATCAAACCATCCTCCGTCGTAAAGGGAGAAAAAACGACGGTATCGAGATCTTCGAAATCACCCGGGTTAGATTCAAAAATCAGCCTTCTTGAAGTTTGAACTACCTCAATTTTCGCATACGCACTTAAATTCCTTCGCGCAACTATTAGTAATCGTAGATTGTGAAAATTGTATTTAGGATTTTATCGAAAATTTGTTATAGATTTCAAAAATATAAAATTGTGTTTCTTTATTTCAAATTCACTCCAAAATTTGCATATTTGATATGTTTAATTATATTTTATAACAAATTATACATGGATAGGATATTTCAGCGGGTTATTTTCGTCAATTGGGTTTTGTGTGCCATTCGGACCCTATTTTGATATAAGTTTTGTAAATTTTCAATTTAAATGATAAAAATAAATTTTATAGTTGAAAAAAAAGATTTAATATTCAATGAACTCATATTGAGTTGATGAATATCAAAAAGTGAATATTTTATTTGAGAGGTTGAAAATTGTAAAAATCAAAAAAATGGAAAAAGGGTATGAAACGGTAAAATGTCAGAGTCACACCCGAGGGACGATGTCTGCATTTTACATTGTTATGTTGTGTGTAGGCTGGTGAACGGATATCCAAGGATAATGTTACTAATTGCATGTTTATTTACTTTATGTTAGCCCAAGGCGCTGTTTACTTTTTCGTTCTGTTATTTATTTTAAGTCGGGTGACCACAGTTATAGAGTAAAAAACTGGACATCCATTCTCAACCTTGTATTGTTAATTTGAAGCTATTTTGTGAGCTGTTAAAGAGTTTGTGAAAATTTGAAGGGATTGTCCGTCATATCATCCGGAGTGGTATACTATCCTAGGATGTACGGTAGAAACCACCAAGCTCATACGTGGTATGGGACGCATATAAGAGTGGAGTCACAACTGGAATTCGGATTTATTCCTCTCTATTTTTACCAGTGAACTTGTAATGTAAAGGTGGTCGTATACGAATAGTTTATATATTTGGGAATCACATGCACGTCTGATAGGCATAAACGAAGATGATTAGTCAGTAATCATTAACAATCTATAGTAGTCGAACATTCTAACACATTGAAAAGAGACCCATTGCTTACGGTCACATCAAATGACCAGCCTGAGTCGGATAAATGGTCCTGCAAGTATGGTAAACAACGACCAGCCACAAAATCAGGAACTACTACTTTATTATAAAACATCATGTCCTAACTGGGAACGATCTAGTCGTGAATCTCAACTCTCTAATTCTACTACTCCACCATTGTATATTATGTATCTCTTGTCTTATTTTGATATAAATATATATATAATAAAATGCATGTTTAATGTTTTCATTTGGTCAATTAGATTTGTGTAAAAAGAAAATGCTATAGTGAGTACTGTTGATTAATGTAATGTGAGTTTTAAAATGTTTAATTGTTCATCCTTAGCTATATATACCAATTAATCATAGTTTCTTCTATAAAACTTTACTTATTTTAAAATGATTCAGTATGTTTATTTGTTCATGTTAGGAGAAGTTATTAGCAGAAATTATTTTCTTTCCTTACTGGGTAACCATTGTTACTCACCCTTTCATTCTTTATTTCTTAGTTTCAGATCCGAAGCTTAGCGAGACAATTATAGAAAATGAGTGAGAATCATTTGATGGGTCAAATAGACAGCCAGAGTGAGTCACTTGGTGAATATTGGGGCTATACTTCTAATGGTATCAAATTTGTCTAGGAATATTATGATTTTTTTATCAAGCGTTAAGATTTTTATTAGAGTGAGAAAATAGTTGTATAATTCTGTATTTTGTTATTTTTCCGCACTCAAATCTATCGTACGTTATTAGATATATATTGACTTCCGTTAGTATTATATTTTGTATATATATATATATATATATATATATATATATATATATATAAGATAATATATGTCATTTATCAGGTACATGTTAAACGGCTAGAAATTCTAACATAAATAGAGGAGACCATGCCAAAATTTTGAGACGCCACCTAATGCTTCGAGATCTGACATGGGGTGTCATGTTAATGTTTGGCAGGGCATCACAGATGGTATCAGATCATAGCATTCGATCCGTATGGGATACAGATCTGTTATGTTTTGGAGAATTGGATGATACCATAGATATTAGATTGATAATCATAAAGTGTCACTAGGAATTCGATATCCGAGCTCATCAGTAATTCTTTATTGGAATTATGAGTGCTTTGGTGTCTAGATGTCTATAGAGCCTAGTAAGCGTAGGATAGTATTTGAAATTGCCTCGACCCCCGCGGCCGTTCGTTGAATAGCGGATTAGGGGTCCGATCTATATATCTCAGAGATTTTCAAAAGAATAGGGAGTCGCCACCTAGTTTAGGTCTAGGAACCAAAATTAACTCCAAATGGATATGGGTCGGTCCATGGATCAGAGAGATGGGTAAAGGGTCAGGTTACAGATTTCGGAAGGTGTTAGGCACCGAACCCGTTTGATCAAGATGATCAGTCTCTACTGCGATCCAAAAATATCCTACGATCAACATTCAAAAACTAAAAGTCAAACTAGAGTCCAATCATCATCAAATTGTATCGGATTAACTAAACAAATCTTACGGTTAAAATAATTACATGATTTAATGAGGCATACATGACACCAAAAATTAATGGATCAATTCAATCATATTTTGAACAATACGAAATCGATTTTCAATGCCGCGTATATAAGATTAGTGAATTGGCTCATTGACAATATTTTATCAAAGAGATTCGATTTTTGAACCATTATGTGCATTAAGTTCAGTGGGTTAACTCACAAATTTTGAGTTGCCATGTGTATTAAATCGGTGAGTTAACCACGTGCTTAATTTTAAAATAAAATCGATTCAAATTTTCAATGTCCCAAAAATCAGCGAGTCGACTTGCAATTTGTTAACCAAAAGAATCCTAATTTTTTGGAATCGTCACGTGTATTAAATCAGTGATTTAACCCACATGCCTAATTTTAAAAAAAATTTGATTCAAATTCTCAATGTCCCCAAAATCAGCAAGTCGACTCGCAATTTGTTATTGTGAAAATCAATTTTTTTATTTTTATCTCGTGTACACCATTAATTTTTTAGTAGATCAATATTAATGAATTAATCCAATAACATCAAAAATTGACGAATTGACAAGATAAACATCAATAATCAATGAACCGGTCCACTAACTTGAAAATAATGAGTTGGCCCGATCAATCTATCAACAAAAATGGTCGGATTGATCCATTAATTTTTCGAAAAATTTAAAGGTTACCATGGTGCCACGCATACCCCATAAATCAGTGAATTGATTCAAGTACATTAAAAATGCAATAAAAAATAAAATAAATAAATAAATAAATAATGAAATAAAGACATAAAAAAAATTCTCCTAACTTATCAATATGTAAAACATAAACAAATTAACAATATACATATTCTCCTACCCTATCGAAATGTGAAAATAAACGAAAAAAAAATCATAGAAACGCATAAAAAAAAATTTTAACCCGATGAATATGCGAAGATAAATAAATAAGAAAAAAAACATTGAAACAGTCTACGAAGAGCAAATTTCTTTTAATCCTATTGGTACGCAACGAAAATAAAAACAAAATATATATAAAAAAAAAAAAAACTAAAAAAATACTTACTTATAGAATGAAACAATATCGAATGGATTCATTCAGGTCCAACTGGGAGACTCACGAGTACTTACTATTACGGATACACAAGAAACGAAAATAGAGAGAGGGAGGTGAGGGTTGTTGGTTGTTAATGAAAAAGAGATTGGTCATTTTAATGGTGAAAAAGTTGCTGATTTTTATTGGTGAAGGAGAAGCTGCAGATTTTTAAATGGAGAACAAAAAGAGGGTCGAGGCGTTGCTGATTTTTTTGTTACAAAACGTGACAGATGAAAAAGAAAGTGTGGGAGAGAAGGAGTTTGAGAGAGTTAGGAGGGCTGAAAGATGGCTGTGACAGCCACATTTTTTTTTATTTTAAGAGGGTCATGATGTAGTTGCAGGTTTCTTATGGAGAAAACGTCCTATAAAGAAGAAAGTGTTGCAGATTTTAAAGGAGAAAACATTAGCTATTGGAGGAGATGGAAAGTGGCTGAAAAATGTTGGGGCAGCAATAAACAAAGAAGAAAATGGGTTGGTTTATGGTTGCTGTAAAAATCATAACGTATGAGAATGTGTGTTGCAGGCTTAATGGAATTTTGTTTTATCAAATGGCAACCAACAAAACCTCTACCCTCTTGGTTCCTCTTGCTGTTTTTTTTATAGTGGTTCTCTCCCATAAAATGTGAGAGAAAGAGCGGAGAGAGGGTGGAGATGGGAGAGAGAGTGGAGATAGGAGAAAGTGGGTAGTTGTATAGGTGGTTATACAGCAAAAACGTGAGAGAGTATGCCATTGTTGCTGGTTTTTGTTGTGAAGAAGAAGAAAGGTGGAGGACGTGGGATGATAGGGGAGATCAAAGGAGGGAGAGTGAAGAGTGTGGGTGGTTATTGAAGGAGAAGAAGTAGGGAAGAACGTGGGGAAGAAGAAGGCGTTGGGGAAGAAGAGGAAAAAACGTGTTTTTATTTTTATTTTTTATTTTTATTTTTTTTTCTTTTATTTTTTTAAAAGAATGAGAGAGGGGGTTCCTACGCTACTTGTACTACGGTAATTCTCCGTCAATGAGTCGTGATTGGTTAATGAATTGATTTTGTTTCCAATTAGTTGATTTCGAAATTTTTTTTTTTTTTTAGTCGATGTTTTGATTTGAAATTTAATTTGATATTTTAAATTACATTTGAATTTGTATTGATTTTAAATTTTGAATTTCAATTAGAATTTAATTTGAATTTTGATATTAAATTTGGTTGTTGGTTGATTTGATTTCGATTTTTGATTGATTGATCGTTCGATTTTATTTTTACATTTTAATTGGTTGGGTGATTCGATTTTAATTTGAGTTTTAATTGTTTAATTTGAATTTAATTTTTAATTTAAATTTTGAACGGGTTGATTAATTTGTGTTTTAATTTGAAATTTAAATTGATTTCAATTTTTAATTGGTCGGTTGATTGGATTTCGATTTAAATGTGATCGAATGAATTTTAATTTGTTAATTACATTTTTGGTTGGTTGATTGATTTAAAATTTTAATTCAATTTTACATTTTAATTGGTTGAGTGATTTTTAACTTGATTTTCAATTTGATTTTGATTTTGATTTTGTATTTTAATCGGTTTCTTGAAAATGTAATTTTTATTTTGTATTGAAATTTAATTTGATTTTAAGATTTTAAATTAATTTTAAATTTTGGATTTTAGTTTAATTTTCAATTTGAATTTTATTTTGGTTTAATTTTTTTTATCTGAGTTTTATTTTCCTAGGGATCAAGGTCTCTATGTTAGAATTAGATATTAAGGGGCGTTTTGGTCATTTTTACAATTTTTGACGATTTTTCTTGAATTTCTCTGTTTTCATTAATTTGGGTCTTGTTAGACTCAAAATCACGTTCTGAGTGCAATGGAGGTACTTTCGAGACTTTTCGGACATCCAAAATTTATGAGGGGTATTTTCGTCATTTTGATGATTTTTTACAAATCTTTACAAATTTCTCTGTTTTCATCAATTTGGGTCCCGTTAGACTCGAAATCACGTTCTGAGTGCAATGGAAGTACTTTCAAGACTTTTTGGACATCCAAAATTTATGAAGGGTATTTTTGTAGTTTTTGTGATTTTTACAGATTTTTAGGGATTTCAGCGTGAGGTTTCTTTCAGTCCCTGTGTGTTTATTTCTAAGTCCCAAATCCATATTTTTCTAGTGCAGCGAGGTCTCTAAGTTATCGAATTGTGTAACAAACCTATGCATACGTGCTTACTAGGTCGGGTGTAAGGTGTAGCGATGCTAAGCGTGCGTAAATTTCTCGGTCGAGTAGTGACGAGTAGGGGGGATGAAAAGACTAGAATCGGAACGATTAAAACAATACTCACAAGCCTTCGAGTTCCTTTATATTCATCATTAGGAATCCATCAAAATCGGGTAACGAATTGTCGAATTAGGCAGATGCAATAATGGGGTGTCTACAGATGCCCCTCTTTGTCAGATGGTGGAAGCAAACTAGATGCCCAATCTATTGTGGTAGATAGTGCGACATCGGAATGTCAAAGCTACTTACAATCCATTTTGCAGCCTAATTCGGCAATTTGTCGAAGTGTCCAGATCCTTGAGAATAACATCTCCTTGGAAAAATGTCAGATCCTTGAATTTTGAAAAAAAATTCTCCTTGACTAATGCAAATGCAATGTGGGTGCACGTGTGTGCCATTGTGTAGTGGTGATTTTGAAAATGCGCATCTCCATTCTGCACATTCATGCTGGGAGGATAGCAAATTGTGTAAGGTCAATATAAAATCCGTGCAACATGTTTTTGAAGAAAATAAGATAAAACTGAGTAAAATCTAAGAATAAACTAAGCAGGTTTGAGTAAAATCTAAGTAGATCTAAGTAAAATTCGAGATGACCCTCGGCGGTATCTGAGCAAATCCAAGAAAACCCTCGACGGTATCTGAGCAAAATCCGAAAAAGAATCTCGGCAAGTCTGAGTAAAATCTGAGTAAGTCTGAGTAAATTCTGAGATGACCCTCAACGGTATCTAAGCAAATCCGAGACGAATCTCGACGGGTCTGAGCAAAATCTGAGTAGGTCTGAGTAAAATCCAAGAAAGAATCTCGAAAGGTTTGAGCAAAATTTGAGTAGGTCTGAGTAAAATCCGAGATGACCCTCGACGGTATCTGAGCAAAATCTGAGTAAAATCTAAGAAAACTCTCAGCGGTATCTGAGCAAAATTCGAGAATGAATCTCAACGGGTCTGAGCAAATTCTAAGCAGGTCTGAGTAAAATACTGGAGTAAAAATCTCACTCCACAGGAATCATTTTTTTTTTATGGTCAGTTCAACATTTGAACCTCAGGGGTTTTCAAAAAATACTATCAAAAGGGTAAACTTTAATTTCAGATTTTCCTTATCCTTTGGGGTTGGAATTGATCAAGCTTAAGAACGAAAAATGCCCCTAGTTTGATAGGACCTTACACTAAGAATAATTGAACATATTTTGAAAAGACATGCCCCTAATGTAGGGGGAAAATAAGTATATTTTCAAACAAAAGGAGAAGTGCCCCTCAATATGAAAATTAGAAGTCTTAGATTACCACAAGTGCAATAAAGATTCACTTTTAATTTGGACTTTATTGAAGATTATGAATCAGGCTCATCTGTTGGAAATAAATATTCACTTTTGAGATTCATCTTAGAGATCAAGTTCTTCCCCTTTGGCTCGCTTAGGAAAGTAAACTTTTCTAGATCAGTCGTAGACGAGATATATGTGGCTTCTAAGTCTCTGCCTAATTTAAATTGGATATTGAAACTTGGTCATTCAGATTTCTAATGCTCTGACTTGGCTCGTCTTTTTAGATTCTCGATTCGACAGAGATTTTCTTTTGATTGCTCTATCTTTTGCTTAGATTGCATGTTCAGATTTTCAATCTAGCGAGCATGCTCTAACTTTTGCCTAGACCGTCTTTTCAGGTTTTCGATCTATTGAGCTTACAATTTTCTTTTTCTTTACTCTGATTATTACCAAGGCCGTCCTTTCAGATTTTCAACCTTGCGAGCTTTCCTTAATTTTTGTCAAAGCCGCCCTTTCGGGTTTTCAACCTAGCAGGCTATCTTTTTTTTTTTTTTTGGAGTTCTGGAGTCATTGTCTGATCACGCTTGCTATTTTTCTCGACCTTTTCATGTGGTAGTTAAGAGGACTTCCATAGGTGGGCTTAGGAATAGGCTAAGAAAGAAAGGAGATTTGAGGCTCAAGATCCCGAATGTCCCTTGTGTGGCATTCCTTTAAAATAGTTTTCTTTTCCTTTCCCATTTTGACAATTTTTCTTTTCGGGAGAATATATATATTTTTATTTTGAACTGGTCGGGCCTAAAGTAACTTTTCAGGTTGCCTACGTACCCCAGAATTTTGGGATCAGACCAAAACGTTAGTTCGAACATTTCCCTCCCCTAGGTTAGGTGAACGGGCTGAGAAAGAAGAAAGTTTTTTTTTTTTTTTTTTTTATTTCATTTTTTAAAATGGCTGTCAGGGACTGAGAAAGGAGATATTTAATTGGGTGACAGGAAAAGTGGTTTGACCGAAGATGGCCTCCTCAAATGTAATACCGCTTGATCTGGTCAAGGTTTGTCGGTTCTGGTAATTCGATGCCATCGTGATCTTGGAGTTTGACAGCTTTCCCAGGCAGTACCTCTTTGACAATGAAAGGACCTCCCCAATTGGGCTTGAATTTGCCTCTAGGATCAAAGATGGGTGCTCGATTTTCTTTAATTACGAGGTCTCCAGCTTGTAAGTTGCGAACTTTAACCCTTTTATCAAATGCCCGAGCGACTCTTCTCTGATAGGTTTGCATGTGGTACAATGCTTTAAGCTGTTTTTCATCCATTAAGTTTAACTCTTCGTACCGATGATGAATCCAGTCTGCTTCGGATAATTGACTTTCCATTAGAATTCTGAGGGACGGGATTTCCATTTCAACTGGTAAGACAGCTTCTATTCCGTACACTAGTGAATAAGGGGTGGCTCCGTTGGAAGATCGTATCGAGGTACAGTATGCCTAGAGCGCAAATGGTAATTTTTCAGACCAATCCTTATGAGATCGACACATCTTCCTGATGATTGTCATGAGATTCTTATTGGCTGCTTCAACTGCTCCGTTAGTCTAGGGACGGTAAGATGATGATTTGTGGTGTCGGATCTTGAACTTTGAACATAGGAAAATAAATTCAGCTTTGAAATGTGACCCGTTATCAGAGATCAATTCAGAAGGTACCCCATATCGACTGATAATATGTGTTTGGTCGACTGATAATATGTGTTTGGACGAACTTGGCAACTTTGGATGCAGTAAGAACAACATATGAAGTGGCCTCCACCCATTTTGTAAAATAATCAATGGCCACGAGAATGTACTTATATCCATTTGATGCTTTAGGTGTGATTTTGCCAATTATGTCGATACCCCAAATAGAAAATGGCCACGGCGAAGTCAAACCAACTAACTGAGATGGAGGTACATGTATGAGGTTAGCATGTACTTGGCATTTATGGCAGGTCTTGACCAAGTGATGACAGTCTGTTTCCATTGTTGGCCAATAATATCCCTGTCTCATGATTCGTTTGGCTAACATCTTCCCACTCATATGCGGTCCACAGCTTCCAGAATGCAATTCTTCCATTAACCATTCAGCTTGATTTTCGTCAACACATGACAAATGAATTCCATCATAAGACCTCTTATATAAGTTTCCTGCGCACAAGATGAACTGGGATACGAATCTCTGTACGGTTTATCGTTCTTTCCTTGACGCTTCAACTGGGAACTCTTGTTTTTCCAATACTTTCTGGATGTAAATATACCATGGCTTTCGGTTAGGGAGTCGAGCAGCGATGTCGACCTGATGGCAATATGCAGGTTTATCTTTGATTTTGACTATGATAGGCCTTAGTTCCATGCCTAAAGGCAAATGGATCATCGAGGAAAGAGTAGCCAGAACGTCAGCGAATCTGTTATCTTCCCTTGACAGATGTTGGAACAAGATGGCTTTGAACTTCCTTACTAAATTTAGCAGATACTCGTGATAGGATTTCAATTTCACGTCCTTAATTTTCCATTCTTCCAATGACTGATGTATAACCAAAGCTGAATCTCCAAATACTTCAATTTCTATGATACCCAGATTCAAAGCAGCCTCGAGCCCGGCGATACACGCTTCGTATTCAACTGTATTATTAGTATTGGAGAAAACTAACTTAATAGCAATCGGAATGTGGCATCCTTCGGGAGAGATTAAGACTGCCCCTATTCCATACCCGTTCTGATTCGCCACTCTATCAAAGTATAACCGCCATACTCTATCTCACGATTCTTCTTCAAGGCTCAGGATATTTTCATCTGGGAATTGATTGATAGGTCTTGTTCCTTCTGCCACTGGATGATCAGCCAAGTATTCTATTACCGCTCTTCCCTTGATAGACTTCTACGTAACATGCGTAATATCAAATTCTGATATCAACAACAACCAACGTGCAGTTCTTCCTGTCAATGTTGACTTCTCGAAGAGATATTTTAAAGGGTCCATCCGAGATAACAGAATAATTGAATGAGAGAGCATATAGTGCCGAAGCCTTTGAGTAGCCCATACTAGTACCAGGCAAGTCTTTTCAAGAGTTGAATACTTTCGTTCATATTTTAACATCTTCTTGCTGATATAGTAGATGGCCCTCTCTTTGTGATTGTCCTTGTCGTACTATGCCAACATGCATCCCATAACTTCTTCCGTGACTGACAAGTAAAGGAAGAGAGGTTAACCCGGGGTAGGTAGAACCAAAATGGACGAATTTGAGAGATACTCCTTAACTTGGTCGAAAGCTTTTTGGCATTGCTCATTCCATACTATCGGCTCGTTCTTCTTGAGAAGCTTGAATATAGGTTTGCACACAGTGGTGAGCTAAGCGATAAATCTGTTGACATACTGAATTCTGCCTAAGAACCCCAGAATCTGTTTTTCAGTCTTAGGAGGTGCCATTTCTTGTATAACTTTGATTTTTCCAGGGTCTACTTCGATCCCCCTTTGACTGACTACAAATCCAAGTAATTTTTCAGAAGTCACTCCGAATACGTATTTTTGAGGGTTAAGGCGTAACTGGTATTTTTGGATCCTTGTAAAAAACTTCTCTAATGCAACGACGTGTCCCGATCGTTCTTTGGATTTCACTATTATGTCATCCACATAGACCTTGACCTCTTTGTGTATCATGTCGTGCAATAAGGTCGTAACTGCTCTTTGATAGGTAGCCCCAGCGTTCTTCAAACCGAAAGGCATGACTTTGTAGCAAAATGTTCCCCATTGCGTGATGAATGATGTCTTTTGCATGTCGCGAGGGTCCATCTTTATCTGGTTGTACCCCGTAAACCCATCCTTAAACGAAAGCATGGCATGCCCTACTGTATTATCGACCAATACATCTATGTGAGGCAACGGAAAACTATCTTTTGGACTGGCCTTATTTAAATCTCTGAAGTCCACGCACATTCTCACTTTCCTATCTTTTTTGGGAACTGGGACTACATTAGCAATCCATTCTGGGTACTCCACCACTTCCAAGATTCCAGCATTGATTTGCTTAGTGACCTCTTCTTTAATCTTCAAAGTCTATTCTGGCTTCATACGTCAGAGTTTCTTCTTTACTGGCCGAGCATCGGGATGCAATGGAATCCGATGTTGAACAATATCCGTACTTACTCCTGGCATGTCCTCATATGACCACGCAAATACATCTTTGAACTTTCTGAGCAAATCCACTATCCCTTTGCGTTCCTCGAAAAATAAGGTGACTCCAATTTGAATCTCTTGAGGAATATCTTTAGTCCCGAGATTGACTAATTCTGTTTCTTCCATTACAGGTTGAGCCCGACATTCATCTTTTTGTTCAAGTTGTTTAATTAATTCAATAGGAGTTTCTTCATCAAAAAATTCATCCTTCGAAGTCAGATTATTAGTTAAATCATTATTGCACTTGGGGTAATCAGAAACTTCTTTATTTCATTAAAGATAGATGGGGTGACAGGACTTACTGCAAACTCGACAGACTCATCATGACTAGACCCAACATACAACAAAGGACTCATTACATGGTAATTGGAAAGAAACCCGACTGCAGGTGTGATTATAGATTGTGGGTTTTGAGCACCACTTTTGACTGACATGTTTCCTTCTTCGAGAAACATCTGAGCAATACTGAGTGAATCCATAGTTGTCTGCCAATCATCTGCTCATTCGAGTTCTTCAGATGCTCTATCTTCTTCCTTGTCAGGCCAACCCATCCCAAAGAAAATCTCAAATCCTGGTTGGCGAGTACCCGTGACGTGGTCGATAAAGGGTTCTGGAAAACCACAATAAGGAAAATCTTCTCCTACTTTCACAAAGCGTACATTCAGGGTTTTGCGATAAGGCTTCATGTTGATTACGTCGATGATATGCCCTTGCCTCTTCGCGTTCGCCTTATCTTTTCTTATCTTCCAATATCGGGCCCAGTCTTTCTTGGTAGGTTCGTTCCCTAATCCAAATGTCCCAACTACTTCTTGAATGGCTGGTACAGCTTTAATCCCTTGTTGTCTACGACCCAAACCCATGCCTGGGAAGAATCTCATGCTTTTGAACATGCTGGCCACACAACAACTGAACGTATTATCGATAGGTACTAGCTCTTTCGTAGAATCGTCCCACTGAACAGCATGAATATTTTCAAATTCAAACCCGCTTAGTTGTATTTCTTTTTGTTCTGGTTGAATTTCAGATAACGATTTATCCTTGGTTTCTATATCGTTTACAATCTCCATAATTTCCGCATCCTCATGAAGTGTAATCACCAAATCGTCCTTGATGAATTTAATCTTCTGATGCAAAGTAGAAGGTACGGCCTTGATCTGATGTAGCCACGGATTTCCTAGTAATAGGTTGAAAGATGACTGAATATCTAAGACATGGAATTTCACAGGGAAATCTGTTATACCTGTGGATATTCGTAGCTGCAAAGTCCCTAGTACATCCATTTTCGTATTATCATAAGCTCTTACGCCTTGGCTAGTTGGTTTGAAGTCATTTGTCTTGAACCCGAGGCAAGTCGCGGTCTTTGAAGGACAGACATTTAATGCACTTCCATTATCTACCAAGACTAGAGGGACTCTCATTCCGTTGTAGTCAACGGTGATATGCAACGACTTTGTGTGGCTCGGCCCTTCTTTCGGGAGATCTGAGTCTTAGAAGGATAAACTATTTTCAGCATGGATTGCCCCTATTATACTAGCTAGTTGATCTAGAGATGTGTCGAGGGAAACTTGGGCTGCGTTTAGTGTTTTGAGAACAGCTTCCCTATGAGCTGTGGAGGCCATGAGCAAACCCCAAACTGAAATGTTGGCACCTGCCTTTTTTACCTGTTTGATTACAATATCATCCTCTTCAATAGTTTCCTGAATAGGGTCTACTTTTTCTTTCCTTGCCAAGGCCGCTGGATTGTCAACGCTAAGTTTTGGTGGCTTAAAGACTCTCCCTCCTCGTGTCATGTGCTTAACTTCATCACAAGAGAGTGGAAATGACTTGTCTTCTTTGGCCAATAGGTATGGATCTTCATCTGTTACAGAGAATGGGCTTTTCAAGATCATTTGTGCCAAGAGGTGGCTGATATATGATGGGCTATCGTAGTGAGGTGAGGATAGATAGTATGATTCATCTTCAGTTAGATCAAATGGCTCATATCTTGTGGCATAGACCTCATTATTGAAAGCTATTCTAACAAGAGGATAACTGGGTGGTTTGGCATAGATTGGGTGGATGAAAGAAGTTGGGTCGAATGATAATTGGGTGTTGGAGACCATATTCAATGTTGGCGGAGGTTGATATGCAGGTAGTGGATTGGTAGTGACATTTGACTACGTTGGGGTAGGAATGATGACTTTTTTGATCATCAATGAGATTTTGGATGGCATGGCGAAGAGAGATGTAACAGTCAGTATGATGACCAGGGCTTTGATGGAATTCACAAAAGACGTTAGGGTTATGTGAAGTTGGTAAGGAGTTTGGCAGAGGTCTAGGTTGGAGAGGGGTGAGGAGTCCTTTTTTCAATAGTTTATGAAAGGTTACAGTGAGGGTCATCCTTAGATTGGTGAACTGTCGAGGGGGGGCTCTACCTGAATTTGCTTGATTATTGGTTCAAGCTGGGGGTTGAACTGAGGTGGTGAAAATGTTGCCTATATCGGCATGGTTGACGTTGGATTTGGAATTAGTGAAGGGTTTTTTGACAGAAAAGTTGGAAAGGATCCCAGAGGCAAAAACATCCTCGAGTTGGCTTCCGGTTTGTAACAAGGATTCAAATGTGGGGAGATACTGGGCAACTAAATGTTGAGCGTACCCCTGTGAGAGGTTTTTCAAGATGATTGCCACTTGTTCCTTTTCTGATGGTCTATCCCACATCTGTGCAGCCTTAGCCCTCCAGCGACTAATAAAATCAGTAAATGTTTCTCCATTTTTCTGCTTAGTGGATTTCAAATCCCTTCGAGAAGTTTCGATTTCAGTGCTGTACTTGTACTAGTGCCAGAACATCCTTGACATATTTTCCCATGTCCCAATTACAGCTGAATCTTGGGACATCAACCATCGTAACGCTGATCCTGATAGAGTACGCTGGAACAATAATTTCATCTATTCATCACTGAGGCCCATTGTGCGCATGTTGGTGACATATACCTTGAGATGCGTTTTTGCGCAGCCTACTCCATTGAATTTTTCCATTTTCACCATAACAAACTTATCGGGCAGACGGATCTTAGGGGTTTGATTCAAAATCTCTATTCCTACCGCAATTTCATCAATCCCTTTTATGTTCTTCACGGATGTTTCCAACTGAGTCATTCTGTTGGCTAACATTGGATTCTCATTAAAATGCTCCTCATTTCCATCAAGCTCATAAATCTCATCCAGATTCTTAGCTGTGCTACCTTCCAATCCCTTGCCCCTTTGATCAGCAGGCTGGTCTCTTGTTGACTCAGAGATCTGTTCTATTACTTCTACCTTGTTTTTTTATGTTGTTCATATCCATTGCAAAGACTGTCAGGATCTTACGAATTTTCGCGAGTTCAAATTCAGAAGCCATTTTTGATGGTTCACTTGGCGCTGATGTTCTTTCCAAACAACCTGACTCTCGACTCCAACCAGGTGGCGGACACTTAAGTTTGGGCGCAATAGTATCCTGAAACCCCATCAAAAGTGAATTAAGAATTGGTCCCTTTTGATAGCATTTGCTTTTATTATTATAATTGATGAGTTGTGCTGGTCGAACTTATGTCTGATGAGATGATTTATTGTTAATTAGGGCCTTATAAAAAAGAGACTTCTCATTAAAAATCGTACCAATAAGACAAATGCGAACACAAAAGAAATGAGGAGACTTTCCTCTTAAAGTAAAGATGACTCGATTTAGGACCCTACATGATCTTCTACTTCTCTCTTCTATTTCTTGAATGCTTGTTGATCTTCTGATTTAATAAGTAACCGATGGTCCCAAGCGGTAGCTATGTGTTCTGCCAAGTGCACAGTCAGCTCTTTAATAAGATGTCGATTCCTCGGAAGCATTGGGATCCATGAAGGGAATCCTATCTGTCTTGGTATCATCCTTGGGCAATAAAAAGATGTATTCAACAGACCAATGAGCATTACATGATCAGACCCTTTTGAAGCAAGCACGGTGCCTTCATCCATTCTTGATCCTAATCTATCCCAATTTACATCTTGGGTAGTCAAATTTGAGAGTCAGTCCTTCCAGTCTTCTATGGATGCAAAGTCCACCAATGTTTCATTTTTTGTGAATTTTTCCCATTTACTTTCCTTGATTTGTGGGAACTCTACGATGCGAAGTCGGATACATAACCACAAATAAAGCAAATGTGGACTTCCTCGAAATCCTGCCCCTCCTGGTGCATTCTCATTTGATAATCCCTCAAAAGTCTCGGTGAGTATTGTGAGGACTGGGTTAACCTTATTTTTAAGTTGTCCAACAATATCTGCAAAAAATCTTGGTAACTGATAACCCATCCTAAATGAAACCAGAAAATATGTTGACAATACCCCCAAACATAAAGTAAAATCCCTGGCCTTCCTATGAGGTTCTGGAGCGAAATTCCCAGGATTTTCATGTTCAGGAGTTTGGTGTACTTCTAGAAGTCTTCGTATGTTCAGTAAACCATGATCTGTGAATCTTCTTGCTTTTTTTGGCTTAACTCCTAACCCTTTCAAGAGTTCTTTTGTGAATTTGAATTTCGATGGAAAATGAATCATCGACCTAATGTGTTTATCCCCATAATATTACAATAGTCTTCGTGAGTTGGACAAAGTGTGACTGAACCAAAATGGAATACGTGGTAATTCAGGTCCCAAAAATTGGCCACAGCACATAAAAGGTTCCAATTGATAGTTATTGACTTGAGAGAGAATACGCTTTGAAGTCCATATGCACCAAAATTATACTTTTCGACGGTGGTGAACGCATCTAAAGCTCTTTCCATCAACACATGTACATCATCTTGAATCATCTAATCAAAAGAAACTAACTCTCATTACTGACACATTAAGCCACGTCTATATTTTGGTACGATCTTTAATGTGATTCAACCATTTTAATTTAAAGAAAGGCCCGATCCATTGAATAGAATTAGTCAGAAAAAAAATTCAGTTATCACATTCAGACCGATTCTATCCAATGGATTCAAAAAAAATAATACATCACCTCATTGACATTTAATTGAACCAATTAACTCGATCGGCTTGTATATTGATCCAAAAGATCAACGTACTAATTGGGCTAATGGGTTGAAAAATGATGGGCCAACACAACTTTTTCAATTACATTTATTGGGTTGGACCGATATTATGGGTTCCATTTGAGCTGTGTGGATGGGTCCACCCACTTACCTTTTAGTTAGTTTGGAAAAAAGCAACCCGGAAGTACTTATGGTCGATTCAAGTCGTGGCCTAGTAGGACCACGCCAAAGTTCTAAGCTTTCTATATAATTGAGGCTAGGTTAAGACGAAGTTTAGGTCACTTCAGCCCGAAACACCGATATACTATTCCAGTTTTACCTATTCAAGCAGTACGTGGTGTTCCAGTGTTATATACCCGAAGGTACTGTACTAAAGTTGTAGCGTTCACGGGCGTCCCCCGTGTCCCGAAGGACCAGGTTAACTTAGATCAGGTTACTGGGTTTATAAGGACATGACATGATGTAAATATACGTATGCATGCTCGTGAGTGTGTGCAAAGGGACAAAGTATGCCCGGGGTGTTTTTCGCAAATATCCAACCATTCAAATTAAATACATACAATCATCAAATCAATCAACAGAGATGAATAATTCAATACATCTAATCACATGCCAATGAAAGAAAGGACAAAATCTAATCTAATCTAAGATTCTTATTGAGTCAACTGGGTTGACTCGATAAAAAAGTAAACCTAAGGATAGTCTTGGATCGGGTCAAGTTTGACCCTAAAGTCCCCAGTGGAGTCGCCACTGAAATCGCCTCGACCCCCGTGGCCGTCCGTTGAATAGTGGATTAGCGGTCCGATCTATGTATCTCGGAGATTTTTAAAAGAATAGGGAGTCGCCACCTAGTTTAGGTCTAGGAACCAAAATTAACTCCAAATGGATATGGGTCGGTCCATGGATCAGAAAGATGGGTAAGGGGTCAGGTTACGGATTTCGGAAGGTGTTAGGCACCGAACCTGCTTGATCAAGATGATCAGTCTCTACTACGATCCAAAAATATCCTACGGTCAACATTCAAAGACTAAAAGTCAAACTAGGGTCTAATCATCATCAAATTGTATCGGATTTACTAAACAAATCCTACGGTTAAAATAATTACATGATTTAATGAGGCATACACGACACCAAAAATTAATGGATCAATTCGATCATATTTTGAACAATACGAAATCGATTTTCAATGCCGCGTATATAAGATTAGTGAATTGGCTCATTGACAATATTTTATCAAAGAGATTCGATTTTTGAACCATTACGTGCATTAAGTTCAGTGAGTTAACTCACAAATTTTGAGTTACCACGTGTATTAAATCGGTGAGTTAACCACGTGCTTAATTTTAAAATAAAATCGATTCAAATTTTAAATGTTCCAAAAATCAGCAAGTCGACTCGCAATTTGTTAACCAAAAGAATCCTAATTTTTTGGAATCGCCACGTGTATTAAATCGGTGATTAAACCCACGTGCCTAATTTTAAAAAATATTCGATTCAAATTCTCAATGTCCCTAAGATCAGCGAGTCAACTCGCAATTTGTTATTGTGAAAATCGATTTTTTTATTTTTATCTTATGTACACCATTAATTTTTGAGTAGATCAATATTAATGAATTAATCCAATAACATAAAAAATTGACGAATTGACAAGATAAACATCAATAATCAATGAACCGGTCCACTAACTTGAAAATAACGAGTTGGCCCAATCAATCTATCAACAAAAATGGTCGGATTGATCCATTAATTTTTTGAAAAATTTAAAGGTTGCCACGGTGCCACGCATACCCCATAAATCAGTTAATTGATTCAAGTACATTAAAAATGCAATAAAAAATAAAATAAATAAATAAATAAATAACGAAACAAAGACATAAAAAAAAATTCTCCTAACCTATCAATATGTAAAACATAAACAAATTAACAATATACATATTCTCCTACCCTATCAAAATGTGAAAATAAACAAAAAAAATCATAGAAACGCATTAAAAAAATAAAATTTAACCTGATGAATATGCGAAGATAAATAAATAAGAAAAAAAACATCGAAACAATCTACAAAGAGCAAATTTCTTTTAATCCTATCGGTACGCAACGAAAATAAATGAAAATAAAAACAAAATATATAAAATAAAAAAAAAACTAAAAAAATACTTACTTATAGAATGAAACAATATCGAATGGATTCCTTTAGGTCCAACTGGGAGACTTGCGAGTACTTACTATTACGGATAAACAAGAAACGAAAATAGAGAGAGGGAGGTGAAGGTTGTTGGTTGTTAATGAAGAAGATTGGTAATTTTTAATGGTGAAAATGTTGTTGATTTTTATTGGTGAAGGAGAAGCTACATATTTTTAAATGGAGAACAAAAAGAGGGCTGAGGCGTTGCTGATTTTTCTATTACAAAACGTGACAGATGAAGAAGAAAGTGTGGGAGAGAAGGAGCTTGAGAAAGTTAGGAGGGCTGAAAGATGGCTGTGACAGCCACGTTTTTTTTTTATTTTAAGAGGGGCGTGATGTAGTTGCAGGTTTCTTATGGAGAAAACGTCTTATAAAGAAGAAAGTGTTGCAGATTTTAAAGGAGAAGACATTAGCTACTGGAGGAGATGGAGAGTGGTTGGAAAATGTTGGGGTAGCAATAAACAAAGAAGAAAATGGGTTGGTTTATGGTTGCTGTAAAAATCAGAACGTATAAAAATGTGTGTTGCAGGTTTAATGGAAATTTTTTTTATCAAATGGCAGCCAACAAAACCTCTACCCTCTTGGTTCCTCTTGCCATTTTTTTATAGTGGTTCTCTCCCATAAAACGTGAGAGAAAGAGGGGAGAGAGGGTGGAGATGGGAGAGAGAGTGGAGATGGGAGAACGTGGGTAGTTGTATGCGTGGTTATACAACAAAAATGTGAGAGAGTATGCCATTGTTGCTGGTTTTTGTTGTGAAGAAGAAGAAAGGTAGAGGACGTGGGTTGATGGGAGAGATCAAGGGAGGGAGAGTGAAAAGTGTGGGTGGTTATTAAAAGAGAAGAAGTGGGGAAGAACGTGGGGAAGAAGAAGGCGTTGGGGAAGAAGAGGAAAAAACGTGTTTTTATTTTTGTTTTTATTTTTTAATTTTTTTTTCGTTTATTTTTTTAAAAGAATGAGAGAGGGGTTCCTATGCTACTCGTACTACGGTAATTCTCCGTCAATGAGTCGTGATTGGTTAATGAATTGATTTTGTTTCCAATTAGTTGATTTCAAATTTTTTTTTTTTATTTTAGTCGATATTTTGATCGAAATTTAATTTGATATTTTAAATTACATTTGAATTCGTATTGATTTTAAATTTTAAATTTCGATTAGAATTTAATTTGAATTTTGATATTAAATTTGGTTGTTGGTTGATTTGATTTCGATTTTTGATTGATTGATCGTTCGATTTTATTTTTACATTTTAATTGGTTGGGTGATTCGATTTTAATTTGAGTTTTAATTGTTTAATTTAAATTTAATTTTTAATTTAAATTTTGAACGGGTTGATTAATTTGCGTTTTAACTTGAAATTTAAATTGATTTTAATTTTTAATTGGTCGGTTGATTGGATTTCGATTTAAATGTGATCGAATGGATTTTAATTTGTTAATTACATTTTTGGTTGGTCGATTTGGTTGATTGATTTAAAATTTTAATTCAATTTTGCATTTTAATTGGTTGAGTGATTTTTAACTTGATTTTCAATTTGATTTTGATTTTGATTTTGTATTTTAATCGGTTTCTTGAAAATGTAATTTTTATTTTATATTGAAATTTAATTTGATTTTACGATTTTAAATTAATTTTAAATTTAGGATTTTAGTTTAATTTTTAATTTGAATTTTATTTTGGTTTAATTTTTTTTATTTGAGTTTTATTTTCCTAGGGATCAAGGTCTCTATGTTAGAATTAGATGTTAAGGGGCGTTTTGGTCATTTTTACAATTTTTGACGATTTTTCTTGAATTTCTTTGTTTTCATCGATTTGGGTCTCGTTAGACTCGATATCACGTTCTGAGTGCAATGGAGGTACTTTCAAGACTTTTCGAACATCCAAAATTTATGAGGGGTATTTTCGTCATTTTGATGATTTTTTACAAATCTTTACAAATTTCTCTGTTTTCATCGATTTGGGTCCCGTTAGACTCGAAATCACGTTCTGAGTGCAATGGAGGTACTTTCAAGACTTTTCGAACATCCAAAATTTATGAAGGGTATTTTTGACATTTTTGTGATTTTTACAGATTTTTAGGGATTTCAACGTGAGGTTTCTTTCAGTCCCTGTGTATTTATTTCTAAGTCCCAAATCCATATTTTTCTAGTCTAGCGAAGTCTCTAAGTTATCGAATTGTATAACGAATTTATGCGTACGTGCTTACTAGGTCGGGTGTAAGGTGTAGCGATCCTAAGCATGCGTAAATTTCTAGGTCGAGTAGTAACGAGTAGAGGGGATGAAAAGACTAGAATCAGAACGATTAAAACAATACTCACAAGCTTTCGAGTTCTTTTATATTCATCATTAGGAATCCATCAAAATCGGGTGACGAATTGTCGAATTAGGCAGATGCAATAATGGGGTGTTTACAGTATTCTAGGTTCATTCTATTAGTAATGAAAATGGTGTTCATTTCTAGATTCCTTATTGTTGTAATAGTTAATGCTTCCATGAGAATGATGTTGGCGTGGTTCTCAGAAGTACCTTGCTTCTGATAAAATGAAGATTACTGAACTTGTAGGTTAGGAAAGATGCAAGGAAATAGAGGTGCAACTAGACCCGTGACAAAAAGTCAAACTAGTGGGGAAGATCTACCTGGGTCTAATAATCTCACCAAGATATAATAGTTGATAGAAGCAGTCTCTGAGTTATCCTAGAGTCAAGCTAATATGGAAAGAAGATAATCGGAGATGTTTGAAGCCCAAATGATCATGGTGGGCTAACTAACAAAAAGATTAGAAAGGATAGAAGAAAGGCTCGACCACTATTTTAAGGATAAATCCTAAATGGATCAAGGAATAAATATCCCACTACAAAGAGGATTACAAGAAGAAATAGGGACAGTACAAGCATCGCCTCAAAGCCTAGTAGAAGAAAGCAAGTTAGGATCTAATAAGAGGCAAACAATTACGAAACTAGCAAAGTCACAGTGAAAATAACCATGCATAAGAAGCAAGACTATAGAAATATCTACTCAAGAGATGGAAGAGTTTTATAGTAAACAACAACATATAATATTAAATCAGTCAAAAGAAAGAGTAGTGGCATGTTACGAATGTGGTAAGTTAGGACATAGAGGGGAGCAATGTTCGGGTCGACGTCAATCGATTAAAGATCCGTTGCTAAGAAAAATGTTAGATGGGCCAACTCAAGGAACAATAAGACCATTGGATTTTAAAAAGATTGATAAAAAACTTATGCCACCGCAATCAAACCAAACTAATAGTCGAAAGCGAGAAGGGATGGAATTATAGATATCCTGAAAACAAATCAGTTAACCCCGAACGTCTCTTCCTTCCAGATCAGATCCAGTCAAGAGATCGGTGTATTCAAGACCGAGTACCTCTGGACCCGCATATCCACAGTATCGAGCTCCTATTCCACTATCGAGTTACAGGATTTTTTCATCAACGAGTCATAGAATAATTAAGACTCCAATGATGCCAACAGGGCCAAAGGAACCAACAAGGCAGGTTCAGAGCCTACAGACCCCAGTCCACCAATTGTTCATTTCACAAATATCTACGGAGACAGGATTGTTGACATGTTACGCATGTGGTCAGGTGGGATATATTAGGAGAGAGTGCAATCTATCACAGTTGCGAGCACCCAGGAGAAAATACCTATTTTCGACGAAGTTTTGAAAGGTACGATTTTTAATTATAATATTAAAAAGTAGAATTCTATTCAATGCTGGTTCCTCTAGATCATATAATTTTGCTGAGAGTTTGCATACTTGCTAGAGCTAGAAACTACTGACACGGGTCGAGTACTGAAAGTGCCCTCGATCCATGGGGTGCACGGATCCGCTTTTAACCTTTGAGGTTTGGGAGTCACCACGTAGTTATTGTGGTCTATGAACCGAATATTGACTCAAAACGGATAAAAAGAAACAACTAATCTACTACAAAAAATACTGAGTTCGGAGATCAAATTAAGGGTTAGAAAGTGTTAGGCACCAACCCTGCCCGGCAAACGCCGGTCTTTACTAATTCTCAAAAAAAATTACATTGCTAAAAGATTTAAGTAATAAAAAAAATAAGGAATAGATACCTTTCTGAAGACAACGTTCTCGTTCCCTCAGATCTGACAGAGTAACTCCTTATACAGTTTCCTCGCTTCGTTCTGTCTCTGGATCTGATTTCTGATCTCCGAGGCAAGGTATCTCTTTCTTAGATCTGGATTCTTCGAATTTGTTTATGGATTTTTGGGTATTTTTGAAAGGCTTCTAGGAATTTTTCAAGCTAAAATTGAGGTATGGATGTTAGGTAAGGAGTTAGGGCTTCAAAATTAGGGTTTATGAGAGGTTAGGGAAGCTTTTTGACCTACTTCTCTTAGGGTTTATTATTTGATTCGAAAATAGGGTGTGAAGACCCCTATTTATAGATTTTTTTAAGTGTTTGTTTAGATAGAATTAGTGTTTAATCATAATTTTTTTAATTAGAGTTATCTTTTAACTATAATTGATTTAGGTAGAGTTATATTTTAGTTAGAATTATTTTAGGTAGAGTTATTTTTTAGTTAGAATTATATTAAATAGAGTTATGATTTAATTAGGATTGTTAAATATAATTATTATTTAATTAGAACTCTATTAGGGTTTTGACTTTTGGTCTTATTTGATTGATTTTGAGCTTTTAACTTTAGTCTTACTTGATTGACTTTAATTTTGACTTTAGTCTTACTTGATTGACTTTAATTTTGACTTTAGTCTTACTTGATTGACTTTAATATCTTGACTTTAGTCTTACTTGATTGAATTTAATTTTGTGGAGAACCCCCTCTATTATATCTTTAATTCTTTGGACCCCCAAATGGAGGGGTCCTAGAATAAATATCTTGGCAACCATTAACAATTTTGCCTGAGAGTCTGATTGATTGATTTTTTTGATTCAAAATTTTAAATTAATTTTATTAATGTTTCACTTTAATTATTTAATATTTTATTTATTAATTTCGAAATTTTTAATCATAAAAATTATAAAATTACTATTTTACCCTCGGAGAAGACTTTTTGTGTTTCAAGTCGATTTTTGATGTTCTAGGATGTTTTAGAATCGATTTTTCGTAAGGAACTCAATGGAAATATTGGTTTGTGTCATTTATGAATTTTTTTGTGTGGAATGGTCGTGAACTTTATGAGGGGTATTTTCATAATTTTGTCGAATTCTATGAAAATTGACGAATTGATTTATTTGGTTTCAATTTGTTGTTTTATGTGTTTGAATGGGTGGGGTTTTCCTAAGCGTGACGTAGTCTCTAAGGATAAGGTTAAGGGTATTTTGGTAATTTGATAATTTTTTAGTGATTTTTATCATGAAACTTCTTTTTATCTGAAAATTGTTGATTTCTAAGCCTTTGGGGTTACATTTTCCTATCGTAGTGCGGTTGTAATCAATTGACGAGTTGATTAATCAGGCGAGTGCAAAAATAGGGTATCTATGGATGCCCCTCTTTGGCAGAGGGTTGAAGCAAACTAGATAGCAAATCTATTTTGGTAGATAGTACGATATCCGAATGCCAAAGCTAGTGACAATTCATTTTGCGGCCTGATTTAGCAATTCGTCAAGGTGTTCGGATTCTTGATCGTAAAACTCTCCATAAACTTAAAGGTTGTCAGGTCATTGAGCGAGAATTCTCATTGAAAGTGTTAGATCCTTGAATTTTAAAGAATTCTCCTTGACTAAAAAGGGCAAGTGTGAGTGTGTGTATTGTGTGACATAGAGTAAAAATGTGTCAGGTCCTAGAGATCTTCTCTCACTGACAATAATGATTCAAAATTGAAATATGATTATGCAACGAAAGCAATCATGGCAAGGTTGAACAATGAGGTAATTAGAGTCATAACATTGTAGGAACTTCGTTAAATCCTATTTGAAATTTTGTTTTTTTAAGTTCGAAAAAGTTTGAGTCTCGTTTACCGAACTCGAACCTATTGTAGCCACGCTTCTCGGGCTAAAAAACTTAAACAAACCTATTAATTCAATATGATTCAAACATAGCTGGAGTCTCGTTTCTCGGATTCCGATTAAGGTTTACAGGAACTTAAACAATCCTATTAAAATTGGAGTCTCGAATCTCGGATTCAAACTAAGGTTTACAGGCACTTCAAAAAACCAATTCATTCTATGATTCAAAAAGTTGGAGTCTCGTTTCTCAGACTTGCACTTAGGTTTGTAGGCACTTCGAAAAGCCTACTCATTCTATGATTCAAAAAGTTAGAGTCTCGTTTCTCAGAATCGAACTTAGGTTTATAGGCACTTCAAAAAACCTACTCATTCTATAATTCAAAAAGTTGGAGTCTCGTTTCTCTAACTCGAACTTAGGTTTATAGGCACTTTAAAAAAGCCTACTCATTCTATAATTCAACAAGTTGGAGTCTCGTTTCTCGGACTCGAACTTAGATTTGTAGGCACTTCAAAATACCTACTCATTCTATGATTCAAAAAATTGGAGTCTCGTTTCTCAGACTCTAGCTAAGGTTTATAGGAACTTAAACAATCTTATTAATTCATTATATAATTCAAAAAAAAGTTGGAGTCTCGTTTCTTGAACTCGAACTCACTAAGCCACGTTTCTCGAGTTTAGATTTATAGGAACTTCAACAATCCTATTAATTCATTCTATGATTCAAAATCGAAGTCAAAGTTTGAAAGATCGGGTCTTTATTGGTTTATCATGCATCTAGATTCATAATTATCATTGGACTTCTAAATAAGATTTTTCTTTTTATCATGTGATTAAGAATAAAATTTTGGAATTAAATGACTTTCAAAATTGCCCCTAGTTTCAAGGTTGGCTTTAACTAGAACTTGACTACAAGACTGATGGAATGGATTACGCTTGAAAATATGGACTTTGATGTATGACAGATAGAAGAACTGACATTTCTTTAAATCGAAGACTCTTAAGGTTATCATATGTGCAATAAGGGATTGATCATTTTCTTTCGAATTTCTTTTGAAAAATACTTGAACTGGACTTAAAAAATCTTGATAAATATTAGAATAGAAGATCTTTCTCTTCAAAGTGGTTGATGATTCTACATCTTCCATTAGCGAACACTTGAACAAGTAAACATACTTTTATAAATCCTACAATGTTCAAGATGACTTCTGATTTTTTTGACTTCAACATTGTCTTCGTCGGATGTGAGCTCTTACCTGAAAAATGAATATTGTGACTTGAATGGTTCTGCATTTTCTAGTTTCTACACAAGCTTCCTTCTGAATTTTTTTTCTTGATGGGATATTTCCTCTCATTTGATGATGCCCTAAATTTTGCCTAGATCGCCTCTTCAAATTTTCAATCTAGTAGGTTTTGTTTTTCTTTTTCTAATGATGCCTTTATTTTTGTCTAGATTGCCTTTTCAGATTTTAAACCTAGCAGGCTTTCTTTTTTATAGTTATACCCTAATTTTTGCGTAAGTCGCCTTTCCAGGTTTTCGACTTAGCGGGCTTTTCTTTTTTTCTCGATGATCTTGAATATTCAACTCGACAGTTTCTTGGTTCCCTGCACTTTAACCGAGTCAATTAGCATTTAGAAGGACTTAATAGGTGGGCTTAGGATATGGTTTAAAAAGAAAAGACATAAGGCTCAACTTCCCAAAATGCCCCTAGTTTGATATTTTCTTTTTTCTGTCAATTATTTTGATTTTTTTCTAAATACCCTTAGTTTGGCATTTTTTTTATCAATTCTTTTTTCTAATGCCCCTAGTTTGGTATTCTTTTCTTTTTATCAATTCTTTGATTCTTTTTTCTAATACCCCTAGTTTAGCATTCTTTTCTTTTGAACATTTCAATAGGGGATTTTCCTTTTAGATGACACTTTTTTTAAGAGAATAATTTTTTTTTGTATGACCGGGCCTGAAGTAACTTCTCAGGTTGCCTACGTACCCCAAATATTTCTTTTTCTTTTAAGATTCCCCCTCAAGGTTAAAACGTAGTTCATACTAAGATTCCCTTCCAAGGTTAAAACGTAGTTCATACTAAGATTCCCTCCTAAGGTTGGTCGGTGTGGTTTGGAAAGAAGAGGTTATTATTTTTTTTAGAAGCTGCAAGGGGTTAAAGAAGGTTTTTTTTTCTTTTTGGTAAGATAGGAAAATTGTTCGATCAAAGAAGACCTCCTTTGGTGACTGTTACTTGACTTGGTCAAAATTTCAAGAATTCGATATCTGGATTGCTCTGTTGAGTAAGGTCTTCTTTTGTATATTATTCAGTCTTCTTTTATGAAATTGAGTATGATCGAGTTTTCTGTATTCGATTATTCAACTCTTCTAAAACTTGAGAAAATATTTTATTCTTTTATGAATGAGAAATCTTCTCTTTTAAGTGAAAAAACATGGTAGATCCACTTGTAGGTCTTAGCGTCTTTCTTGATGCTTTCAGCTATATCATTTTTGATCAATAATCTTTGACTTTGAAATCACTCTTGACTTTATGTCTTGATCTATGTTTTTGTGTAATCCATCCATATGTCCTTATGAGACCATGCAAGAACATTGTTGAATTTCTCAAGTAAGTTTACTATTCTCTCATGTTCTCCTAAGGATAACGTATCACTAATTTGCACTTCTTGACTGTACTCTTTAATTCCAATATTTATCAAATTTGGTTAGTCTGCTTTATATCATTTCTCATGTTAGATTTTATATTCACATCATTATTGCACACATGATAATTAAAAGCTTATTTATTTATTAGAGTAAAAATAACATAGACTGACAAATATTACTAAAACCCAAAAATAAAGATGACTAACTGAATTCAAAGACTGACGCAACTGAAGCTAAAAAAAACTAAGAAGACTTAAAAAGTCGACATCATTCTGAATAGAAGAACACAATTCTAGAGTCTATGTCACTTCGGTTATCTTCGATTGATGACTTGAACTTACCTGCTTTTACTATCTCTTCATATTCTGATTCAAGCCTGTCATACGCAGGACAACCCGTTGCTTCAATAATTTCTCTATTCTTTAGTTCTGTAACTGTCTTAGGGTAGTTGAGCTCATTCTGGCATGGAGTGAATGCACTGTTAAGACCAATTGGGTGAATGAAGGAAACTATGTCAATTGATTCGGGTTTGGATATGGATATTAGGTTCAGAGTAGGAGGGGGTTGATTTTAAAAATTAGGCAAAGGGTTAGTCTTAACATTGGGAGTAGTAAGAGTGGGTATGATAACCTTTCCTTATTCAATCAAGTCTTGGATAGCATGACGGAGAGTAATACACCTGTCAAGAACATGACCAGGCATATGATGGAATTCACAGAATTGTCCATTATCCATGTTTGGAGGAAGAGGATTAGGCAAAGGCTTAGGTTGTAAAGGTGTCAGCAATCCCCTTTTCATCAATTTTTGATAAGCAACACTAAGGGACATTCCAAGATTGGCAAATTGTCTCCTAGTCTTGGCTTGTGAAGATTGAGTAGCTTGAGGATATAGTGCGAAGGACGTGTTGGCCACTTGTAAGGAATTGACATTAGGTTTGAAATGTTTGGATTTTGACTTAGACGGATTACCAAAAAAGTGTCGAAGAGTAGGCATCCTCAACTTGATTTCCAGCCTCAAGAAGGGATTGAAAAGTGGGAAGGTACTGAGGCATCAAGTATTTGGCATAATTTAGAGTGAGATTCCTGAGGATAATCTTGACTTGTTCCTCCTCTCGTGGTCGGTCCAACAATTGAGCAGCTTTAGCTCTCCATCGAGTAATAAACTCAGCGAAAGTTTCCCCGGGTTTTTGTTTAGTAGTTTCTACGTCTCTTCTTGTGAGTTCAATATCCGTGTTGAATGAATATCGACCAATAAACTCTTTCATCAATTCATGCTATGTTCTTACCCGAGATGAGTCCAACGACATTAACCAGCGTAGTGCAGGACCTGTCAGGGTTCTTTGAAAAAGTTGAGCCATATGTTCTTCACTTAGACCCTGAGATTGCATTATGCCGACATATACTTTTAAGTGGGTCCTAGGACATCCAATACCGTCAAAATTTTTCATATCTAACATCGTGAACTACTCTGACAGACAGACCATGGG
Source organism: Akebia trifoliata (assembly GCF_017979445.1). Classification (NCBI taxonomy): domain Eukaryota; kingdom Viridiplantae; phylum Streptophyta; class Magnoliopsida; order Ranunculales; family Lardizabalaceae; genus Akebia; species Akebia trifoliata. Next base: position 19,613,797 of record NC_141382.1, read on the forward strand.
AAACAAGGTCATTGCCCCTAATCCAAGAGTAAGATCATCAGGGTCTTTGATATTCTTCAAAGCAGTTTCAACCTGAGTTATTCGATGTGCTAAGATAAGGTCGACATGTAATTGATCATCTTCTTGGTTTTCGACAAGATCAAACACATCCTGAGGTTCTATAGTTTTATCTTTTCCTTTTTCAATTTTCAAGGATTCAATTTGTGTTTGGACAGAAGCAATAATCTGTGCTTGAAAAGATTCTAAAATCTGACGGAGCGTAGCTTCATCCATGGTACTCGTTTCTTCTTGTGGCAAAGACTGACTACTCAACAATAGTACTCTAGAAAGATGACTTTTTTCATGGGCCCAAAGTGGTTTAGATGGAGGTTTAGAACGTTTGGGACCAATTATCACCTGATTGAAAGTAACCAAAGGTTAACCATTGACTCTAAAGATTTGACTCTTAACCACATGATATAGAATAACCCAAGTTTAATGGGAAATATAAAATCCAAATGCACTATAAGTCTATGGTGACAAAGAAAGTGAGAAAGGTTAGACGCGGGTCTACCCCTGATTGGGATTGAACCTTAGATAAGACAAATTAATTTGATCTTAAGATCGATTTTTTCTATATAACGTGATCTGGATCTTTAAAAGTGAAATCAAGTAGTCCAACTGATTTGGTATTGATCAATTTGATCCATTTGTCAATTGGGCCAACTGGTTTGATTGGTTCAGGTCGGACCGACATAGTGTGTTTAGTTTGAACAGTCTGGATCAGTCCACCCACTTACCTGTTGGTTGGATTAAATAGAGCAACCTAGGAGCACCCATAGTCAGTTCAGGTCGTGACCTGTAGGAAGGCTTCTAGACTATAGGTTTACTACGTGCAATGCATTTTTATTTGACCACCCTTGTCCAAGTAAATCTATATACCTCTCGAGCGTACTCAATCAGACAGTAAGTGGTGACTTAGTTTGATATACCGTATACGTGATAATCTAAAACTTCAACTCACTTCTTCGAAGTAAAAAATAGCCAGTTTTATCCCCAGTTAAGAAGTGGCTCGCGATGCTAAGCAAGGGCCCACTTAAATACCTCTCGTATAGTAGGGTACAGCGGGATAGGATCTCGCTTAGGCACCGATTTTGATCAAGAAGTGCAATTGATGTACTTGGATTATCTTTGATATGCCTATGGGTACGAGTAAAGAGTTGTAGCTTTCATAAATGGTTTGGCATCTCACGAGGGGATCAACCACGTACTAGTACTAGGTTGGCAAAAGGGACATGTGATTGTGTGGCTTATAATAGGTCAAAGGCTCAGGTCACTCCAGCCTGGGTGCATCGATATACCTTTCAGAGTCACCTGATCAGACGGTACTGTTGCCCCAGTTTGATATACCCTAAGGTACGTGACTGGAGTTGTGATTTTCATGAATGATGTCGCATCTCCGAAGAGACCAGGCCACGCACTAGTGTCACATTGGCTATATGGGACATGCAAAACAATAAACGTGCATGTGGTGTGTGCAAATCAGGGTGGGGTGTGCCCAGGGCTTTTTCAAACAAATTGGCCCATAGGCCCAATCATATCATTGATAGCACATGAATGTTACATGCCAATCCATCCACATCCCATCACATAAACATTAAGATCAAAATCAAGCATGTATCTCAATTAATATTATGGCATGTTAAAAAGGGCAATTAACACAAAGACTAATAATTGGATCCAATCATTAATATATATATTTTATATTTTATATAGTCCAATCGATATTATTTTGGGTAACTTTAGACAAATTGGGATTTTAAGGCATATTAAATTATGAATGGAATGATAATTGTTGGGGATCAGGAGCGATGATCTATATAAAAAAATTATTTAGAAAAAACAAACTAATTTTTATTTTGCCAAGCAATGAAAAAAAAAAAAATAATAATAATAAATAAATAAAACTCTATTTTATTTAAAGAAATTGATTTTAAAGCAAAAGAAATTTTATTATTATTATTTATTTATTTAAAAAATCTCTTTTTTTAAAAGCAACAATCAATAATCCTTTTGACGTCGGCAATTGTATGACCATGGGACAAAAACAATTATTTGTTGATGGTCAAATACATCAAACCACTAAGATAATATCCATCGATTATAATTTGGGAATATTGGTTGTATGTAAGATTGCTTAAGAGGAAGTCTGTCCCATGCCAATGAAATAATTCATCCAACCAAAAAGACCCATCTCTCTACCCTGTTAACTTAGCAACCATGTCAAAGCGACTTCATCTGTTTTCGGGCTCACTGTTTTTCAATTGCTCCAAATTTAAAGATTTCTATGTCCAAGATTTGTTCATCGTCAGGGACTAAGGATGAATCTATATCTAGATCGACCACAACCTTTGACGTCATTGAATCAAAATCAAAATACAAACCCTGATCACTTCGATCAAAATGAACTCTAAAAGAACATGGGAGAGCTCTCTTGGGAATTTGATCAGAATTTTTGAAAGAAAGAAAAACATTAAGATGCCGATAGGTTGTTTGTCATCGTCATCTCTATCTTCGATCATCGGACCCAACAAGCTGGTTTTGATGATGAAGAATCAGAAACAAAGATTATTTCTGCCCTTCCTTTTCACCGGTAAATTGATACTTCAACCAATGAGCACGCTCGATTAAAACAATCACTCTCTCTCACAATTTAAAATAAAATAGAATTTTAAAAGAAAAAGAGAAAAATAAAAACCAAACATCCTGATCATCCACCATTAACACTCTGTTAAAGCTTGGAACCGAAGCAAAATTATTTTTCCAACTAAAAAAAACTCCATGGAACAGCCTCTACCTTCCATAGCCATAGTCTCACATCACCCCTCCGTTATAGACTCGACAATTACAGTCTCTCATGTTAAAAGCTTGATTAAAAATGAAACACAGTAGGATTCTTGGTTCAAGTTCAAACCCCAAAATCAGATTTTCAAGAAAAGATCGACAAAAAAAAACAAACAGAAAAACCTTTCTTTGATTGAGATCGTACTCTTTCGTTTTAAATCATAAACCGATCGGATCAAGAGAATGAAACCAAACGACATGAGAGGTCTCTCAAATTCGTTGAAGACGATGAACTCATGTCTAAAACGTTTGGGAAGATGGTGTGGGAATAAGAAAAAAAACAAATTTTATCTATAATACACCACTCATATACTCATACATTGCTGTTAAGATGGTGCGAAAATTGAAATATATGACATTACTCACGGCACACCAACCCAAACAACACGCTTTTGCTGCTAGCAGGATGCTAAAATCTTTTTTTTTTCATTTTTTTCTTGCTGTCAAAGGACGGCACACTTTGCTTATTAAAAAAAATTGAACACATAAAAAATAAATTAATAAATAAGAAAAAACATAAATGAACAAATTATATATATGTATATATTTAAAAAAAAAAACATCATCGAATGACAGATCTAACACACAGACCTAAAGTAAAAATTATAGTCCATCAATCATTATCTTATCCTAAATAAAACCAACCCCTTGAAATCCCGCCTTATAGTCACCCTAAACGACTCTCGATTGAGCCATAGGAAAAAAGTAATATGCCAAAGTAGAATGTTCATAGTCCAACCACATAATCAATAATCAAACTAAAAAACAAAAAAATAAATGGATAAACAAATAACTAAAACTAAAAACATTCTAAGTCGTTTTAGCAATGCTCTCATACTTGGGATTTTTCAAGTTTTATCCTCAATAGTCCCCAGTGGAGTCGTCACTGAAAATGCCCTCGATCCACGAGGTGCGCGGATCCGCTTTTAACCTTTGAGGTTTGGGAGTCGCCACCTAGTTATTACGGTCTAGGAACCGAATATTGACTCGAAACGGATAAAAAGAAACAACTAATCCACTACAAAAAGATATTGAGTTCGGAGATCAAATTACGGGATTGGAAGGTATTAGGTACCAACCCCGCCCGAAAAACGCCGGTCTCTACTAATTCCCAAATAAACTACATTGTTAAATGACTTAAGTAATAAAAAAATAATAAGGAATTGAAAGCGCCCTCGATCCGCGGGGTGCGCGGATCCACTTTTGACCCTTGAGGTTTGGGAGTCGCCACCTAGTTATTATGGTCTAGGAACCAAACTGACTCTAAAACGGATAATGAACTAATCTACTACAGAAAATCTGAATCCGGGGATCATGTTACGGGGTTGGAAGGCTTTAGGCACCAACCCCGCCCAGCCAATGCCGGTCTCTACTTATCCCAAATAAATCTACATCGCTAATGACAAACCTAGATTAAAAAATAATGAAAAATCTTACATTCGATCTGCAAAAGTGTTATTCCCTCAGATCTAGTGAAAATGGCTCCTTGTACCGTATTCCTTACTTCGTTCTGTCTCCAGATCTGATTTCTGATCTTCGAGGTAAGGTATCTCCTTCTTGGATTTGGGTGCTTCGAATTTGGTGTGGATTTTTGGAATATTTTTGAGAGGTTTTTGGGTGTTTTTTAGGCTAAAATCGAAGCAGGGGTGTTAGGTAAGGAGTTGAGGCTCCAAAATTAGGGTTTTAGAGAGGTTGTGGAGGCTTCTTCACCTACTTTTCCTAGGGTTTTTTCTTTGATACGAAAATAGGGTGTGGAGGTTCCTATTTATAAATTTTTTTAGGAGAATTAGGGTTTGATTAGGGTTTCTTTTAGGGTTTCAATTAGGGTTTAGACTTTGGTCTCATGAGATGGACTTAGTCTTTAGGGTTTTGACTTAGGGTTTTGACTTTAGTCTTATGAGATTGACTTTAATACTTGACTCTAGTCTTACTTAATTGACTTTCATTTTGACTTTAGTCTTATTTGATTAACTTTAATATCTTGACTTTAGTCTTGCTTGATTGACTTTAAATTTTTGGAGAACCCCCCTCTATTATATCTTTGATTCTTTGGACCCCCAAATGGAGGGGTCCTTAAAGAAATATCTTACGAACCATCAACAATTTTTCTTGAAAGCCTAATGGATCAATTTTTTTGTTTAAATTTTATAATTAATTTTATTAATGTTTCACTTTACATTATTTAATGATTTATTTATTAATTTTGAAATTTTTTATTTATTAAAATTGTGAAATTACCATTTTACCCTCGACGAGGATTTTTTACGTTTTAAGTCATTTTTCAATGTTCCAAGATGTTTTGGAATCAATTTTTTATAAGGAATTCAATGAGAATGTTGGTTTTTTTCATTTATGAAGTTTTTTGTATGAAATGGTCATGAACTTTATGAGGGGTATTTTCGTAATTTTGTCAAATTTTGTGAAAATTGGCAAAGTGGTTTACTTGGTTTCGATTTGTTGTTTTATGTGTTTGAGTGGGTTTTCCTAAGCGTAATGCAGGCTCTAGGCTTATTTTGATGTTAGGGGTATTTTGGTAATTTAGTCATTTTTAGTGATTTTTATCTTGAAACTTCTTTTTGGTTTGTAAAATGATGATTTCTATGTTTCTGGGGTCATATTTTCCTAGCGTAGTGTGGTTTCTAAGTTTTGTCAATTCGAGATACCTCATCCGGATTTCTAAAACATATCTGGTAACAAAATAAAGCATTGGAATAGACATCCATCATTGGGAACCTTTGCGATCGGGTTGACAACTTGATTAATCAGGCGGATGCAAAAATAGGGTGTCTACAGATGCCTCTCTTTGGTAGAGGGTTGAAGCAAACTAGATAGCAAATCTATTTTGGTAGATAGTGCGATATCCGAATGTCAAAGCTAGTGACAGTTCATTTTGCAGCTTGATTTAACAATTCGTCGGGGTATTCGGATCATTGAGCGTAAAACTCTCCCCGAACTAGAAAAATGTCAGGTCCTTGAGCACGAGCTCTCACTGGCAGTGTCAGATCCTTGAATTTTAAAAAAAATTCTCCTTGACTGATATAACAACTGTGCAAGTGTGTGGGCTCAAAATCTAAGATAGATTTCAAAGAGTTTGAGTTGGAAATGAGTTAAATCTGAGCATGAAGTAAATATAAACTGAGCATAATTCCAAGAAAACCCTTGCCGGCATCTGAGCATAATTTCGAGAAAACCCTCGGCGGTAACTGAGCATAGTTCCGAGAAAACCCTCGGCGGCATCTGAGCATAATTCTAAGAAAATCCATAATTCCAAGAAAACCCTTGGCGGCATCTGAGCATAATTCCAAGAAAACCCTCGGCGGCATCTGAGCATAATTCAAAGAAAACCCTTGGCGGCATCTGAGCATAGTTCCGAGAAAACCCTCGGCGGCATCTGAGCATAGTTCCAAGAAAACCTTCGGCGGCATCTGAGCATAATTCCAAGAAAACCCTTGGCGGCATCTGAGCATAGTTCCGAGAAAACCCTCGGCAGCATCTGAGCATAATTCCAAGAAAACCCTTGGTGGCATCTGAGCATAGTTCCGAGAAAACCCTCGGCGGCATCTGAGCATAATTCCAAGAAAACCCTTGAGCATAATTCCAAGAAAACCCTCGGCGGCATCTGAGCATAATTCCAAGAAAATCCTTGGCGGCATCTGGCTGAGTAAAACTGAGAATAAAAGAATAAATCTGGGAAATAATGATTGAAAATGAAATCTAAAAAAGAGGGGTTGAATCCGGGAATGAATAGATCAAGGACAGAATAGATGCCCTATCTCCTATGTGAGATCTAAAATACATGTGTTTGAACCTCAAGGTTTTATCCAGAATAGATATCTTTCTGAAGACAACGTTCTCGTTCCCTTAGATCTGACAGAGTAACTCCTTGTACAGTACTCCTCGCTTCATTCTGTCTCCGGATCTGATTTCTGATCTTTGAGGCAAGCTATCTCTTTCTTAGATCTGGATTCTTTGGATTTATTTATGGATTTCTGGGTGTTTTTGAAAGGCTTGTAGGTGTTTTTCAAGCAAAAATTGAGGTATGGGTGTTAGGTAAGGAGTTAAGACTTTAAAATTAGGGTTTATGGGAGGGTAGGGAAGTTTTTTGACCTACTTCTCGTAGGATTTATTATTTGATACGAAAATAGGGTGTGAGGACCCCTATTTATAGATTTTTTTAAGTGTTTGTTTAGATAGAATTAGTGTTTAATCATAATTCTTTTAGTTAGAGTTATCTTTTAATTATAATTGATTTAGGTAAAGTTATATTTTAGTTAGAATTGTTTTAGGTAGAGTTATATTTAGTTAGAATTCTATTAAATAGAGTTATTATTTAATTAGGATTGTTAAATAGAATTATTATTTAATTAGAACTCTATTAGGGTTTTGACTTTTGGTCTTATTTGATTGACTTTAAGATTTTTGACTTTAGTCTTACTTGATTGACTTTAATTTTGACTTTAGTCTTACTTGATTGACTTTAATTTTGTGGAGAACCCCCTCTATTACATCTTTAATTCTTTGGACCCCCAAATAAAGGGGTCCTAGAATAAATATCTTGGCAACCATCAACAATTTTTCATGAGAGCCTGATTGATTGATTTATTTTGTTCAAATTTTTAAATTATTTTTATTAATGTTTCACTTTAATTATTTAATATTTTATTTATTAATATTAAAAATTTTAATTATAAAAATTGTAAAATTATCGTTTTGCCTTCGGAGATGACTTTTTGTATTTCAAGTCAGTTTTTGATATTCTAGGATGTTTTAGAATCGATTTTTTGTAAGGAATTCAATGAAAATATTGGTTTGTATCATTTATAAAAAATTTTGTATGGAATGGTCATGAACTTTATGAGGGGTATTTTCGTAATTTTGTCGAATTCTATGAAAATTGGTAAAATGATTTATTTGGTTTCAATTTGTTGTTTTATGTGTTTGAATCGATTTTTTCAAGCGTGACGTAGGCTCTAAGGATAAGGTTAAGGGTATTTTGGTAATTTGGTCATTTTTTAGTGATTTTTATCGTGAAGCTTCATTTTGTCTGAAAAATGCTGATGTCTAAGCTTTTGGGGTTATATTTTCTTATCGTAGCGTGGTTTCTACAGTTTTGTCAGTTCAAGATACCTCATCCAGATTTCTAAAACATATCTGGTAACAAAATAAAGCATTGGAATAAACATCCATCATTGGGAACCGTTGTAATCGGGTTGACGAGTTGATTAATCAGGCGAGTGCAAAAATGGGATGTCTACAAGTACTGAAATTATTTATACTATTGGGAGGCTTTGCAAAGAAAGAATGAGATTTTTAGAAGATCATTTAGGAACCTGCAAAACAAAGGTGTAAGAATAGTTGTAAAGTGTGAGAAGACGAGTGCAATTTATAAAGCAAGTAATGTGATTATGTAGCAAATGAAAATATGTATGATGTGAGTAAGATAAAGTTAAATGAATAAGGTTTAATCGATATTACAATGATATTTAAGTAATAATTTGTAGAATTTGTAATTTTGGGAGTAGAATAAGAAAGTGTGTGTCTTGCAGCCTGATTCTACTACTGCAACTCGAGCAAGCCTTCAATGTGTTCCATGTGTCCATGTTGAAGAAGTATTTGCTAGACCCTTCATATGTGGTTAATTTACAAAATAATTTATTGGGTGTGTTTAAAGGAGAAGGGTAAGATGGTTGATGTAAAGTAAAATGGGAAGTACATATATATCTCGAATTAGAGTTAATGGAATGTAGGATTTATCCCCTCGAGTAAGATTTTAAATTATAAAGGTTATGACAGAGGTTTTAAGAAAATATCACAATAAGTACAAAATGTAATATTGAATTGAATATAAAGATAGTGGTGTGTTTGCAGTAAGATTATGCATTGAAGATTAATATTCATAGCAAGTATGGATAAAACATAATAGACGATGTAATTGATGAGAGAAATAAAGATAAAGAATAAAGAAAATGTGAAAGGATTGTTGTTGATAGATATTGGTGAGGAAGTGATACAAGGTGAATTGATTGTTATCTTAGGATTATACAAATAATGGATTAATTGGAGTATGAGTTTGAATTAGAGTGATTAATTAATGAATGTGTTAGGTTGACGGAATATGGGAGACATAAGTCTACAAGTTATAAATGAGATTGACTTGGGAATAAGAATAGATGGTAATCAAAAATAGGTGTTATTTATTATATATGTCGTGTCAGTGGAATCGCGAAAAAGCTTGATAAGGTATGATTTTAATTTTTAAAACGAAATTTTTATTAAGGGGGGGGGGGGGGGGGCGAATGTAAAACCCCGAGTTTTCAATTCATATCTAAAAACAAATAGTGAAATTTTGAGAAAATCTTGAAAGTGAGACTTAGGGATAAAATTTTAAGAGGTTTCTGATCATTTTTAAGAAAGTCTAACCTAACCATTGGATTTAAAATGATCAAAAAATATATTTTAGCCTATAAGCACGCTCAAGTGCGAGTCCGAATAGAAAAGTTGTAAAATCCACAATTACCGAATCAGACCAGGCTAAAATAAAGGCTTTTTACTAGAGTAAATTTTTTTAGATTCAATCATACTATTAGGTTCGTAACAAAAAATTATTAAATATAGACTATTTATTTGTCATTTTTAGAGCACAGAAAGTCGAATTATCGTCAAAAACGAAAATGACGTCAATTTTAGAGGTCACCTCAAGTCAAAAATGTAAATTTTTGTTAGAGATAGAATTAGTAAAAATTAACTACATCATTAGATCCAAAATAAAAAATTAGATAAAATAGAGTATTCATTTATCAGTTTTGGAGTCCGGATGGTCAAGTTATCGCCGATCGAAATAATAGGCAAAATATCAATTTCGTCATAAGATTTATATAAATAAATTTTTTAATTTTTTTTTCACCATCTTCCCCAACTCATCCAAACAGTCATAACATTTAATATGAATTTTTTTTTTTTACTGATCTTCCACCCCAGATTTATTACAAACGGCTAGCCGTCAACTTCCAATGCAGAAAGGAGAAACGTCCGCAGCCTCATTCTCTACAAAACCCACCCAATCTCTTTTCGTTTCACTTTTTTTTTTATCCCGTATCGTCAAAAAATAACCGTATATATATACGGGGGTTTCGCAACTTCGACTTCATCTCGAAAATCAATAGATACCATTGTGTATTATGTATCTGTTGCCTTATTTTTATATATATAAAATGAAATGCATGTTTAATGTTTCCATTTTGTCAATTAGATTTGTGTAAAAAGAAAATGTTATAGTAAGTACTATTGATTAATGTAATGTGAGTTTTAAAATGTTTAGTTGCTCATCCCTGGCTATATATACCAGTTAATCGTAGTTTTTTCTATAAAACTTTACTTATTTTAAAATGATTCAATACGTTTATTTGTTTATGTTAGGAGAGGTTATTGATAAAAATTATTTTCTTTCTTATTGGGTAACCATTGTTACTCATCATTTCCTTCTCTACTTTTTAGTTTCAGATCCGAAGCTTGGCAAGATAAATGTAGAAAACGAGTTAGAATCATCTGGTAGGTCAGATAGACAACTAGAGTCCGTCACTTAGTGAGTATTGGGGCTATACCCCTAATGGTGTCAGATTCGTCTAGGAGTATTATGATTTTTTTATCAAGCGTTAGGACTTTTGTTAGAGTGAGAAAATAGTTGTATAATTCTATATTTTATTATTCTTCCGCATTCTGATCTATCGTACGTTATTAGATGTATATAGGCTTCCGCAAGTATTATATTTTGTATGTGTATATGGAAGATAATGTATGTCATTTATCAGGTACAGGTTGAACGCCTTGAAATGCTAACATAAACAGATGAGACCATGCCAAAATTGTGAGGTGCCACCTAATGCCTCGAAATCTGACATGGGGCGTTGTATTAGTGTTTGGTGGGACGTCACAAATTCTCTCAACCCTTAACTGCATCCTTCAACTCTCAAGTGCATCTTTCAAAACTCAAGTTCATTCAAGATTTCCAAAGGGACAAGGTGAGTATAGATAGGTTTTCTTTTATTTTATTTCTATTTTAAACCTTGAATCTTTTTCTTCTATCCCTTTTTTTCTTTTTAGAAATCTTTATGATGTAATGGAGAACCCTTCTTCATCCTAAGTAGATTGAACTTCAACCTTAGGCATGAAATGCTTAAAGTGATTTGGTCGAAAGGATGGAAGTTGAAGCCCCTTTTAAACCCATTTTTATCTCATGCATCATAATATACACTATACACACACACCACACATGCGTGGCTATGATGAAGAATTGTGTAACTCTCTTGATAGAGTTAAACACTAAATTTCTTGCTAAGCATACATGATTTTGTATCTAAGGAAACTCCACCCATGAAATTTCTCTAAAATCCTAAACCAATATTTCAACTCATGCAAAAATGTGTTGGCTCCATAAGATGTCCTATTCTATAGGATATTTCTCGTGTCAACAGTAACATTAAAACTTCTTTTAAAGAGGTACATACTCACCATATACACACACCCACTTCATGCATTTCATGCATTTTTGTTGTTATGTTAATCTTTTCAAGAAATGGCCAAATTTAAAAGACAACCACTTTAAGTGGAGAGAATGAAGTACTTAACACCTTCCCCATTCTCTAATCGAATTCCTTTACTTAGATCTTAGGTAGACCATACCTTTTCCATTAATGAGAGCCACTAAAATATCATGAAAGATTACTTTTCTAAAAGAATCAATTCGGGTGCCCATTCACACCCATTTTCAAAAAAGAATGGTAGTGACTCCAAATAACATAGCATTGAGGTTCAAAGATGAACATTCACATGTCTACACCACTCAAATCGATCAAACCAATAAATAAATGATCAATGAAATCCGATTTTGCTTGGACCAAAAACCAAGCAAAACTTTGCCTGGCCGTTTGCCAGAAAGTTGCCAAACCTTTTGTGTTTTAACCTTTTATTTTGTATGGCACAAATTCAATTTACACTAACCTATGATCAAGAACATCCAAGGTAAAGTTTTCTTTGGTCATTCATTGCCATAAGCCAGGCCATGTGTTCACGAGATCTTCATTAGCAAATGACCTTACAAGTCTTCTTAAGGTAGATTTTTCCTCAATTAAACTCCTTAAGTACTCATAGTTTAACCTTTCACAACTTTTCAAACTAAGGTTCTTTGGTAATCTCAATGTTATCTAAGGTTAGACCCAAAGTCTTTATCGGTCCTCATTTAAAGTGAATTACCTCCTCTAACCTCGATTTGTTGAGACTCATTAGAGTTGATTCACCCTTACACCCTTTTAACATTTTTCAATAATCAAAAGAATTTATTGGCATTCAATGTAAAATGGCCCAATTCTTGGACCTATGACCATTCTATCCAACCTTAAGAAGGCTCTAGAACTTGTACTTAATGACCCATCTATCCTCAATTTTTTTAGAAATTATCTAAGCTAAGTGACCAAATTATCCAAAAATCTATCCATTATTTACTTACCCCGTAGCCTTCTTTCTCCAAATTGACTCAAAGCCAAAGTCTTAAGACTCTTTTTTATCCTCCTTCAAGAATTCTCTAGAAATTTCTACCTTTTACAATCTTATCACTTGATTATCATGATTGTTAAAATTCATGGGAGAGTAAAAGACAATCAAGGACTCTTTGATGAGGGGTAATTGAGGTCATCATGTGTAGCTTATTTGAGAATATTGGGAACTCTAGGATTTAGGACAAGTTTATCCCCAAGGGTCTTCCAAAATCCTATATATAGAATTCTCATCTAAGGCTAAAAGTAAATAACTTAAGCTCTTAAACTCTATCCAAATACCTCCTCAAAGCCTCACATCCTTCCAAAAGTTCTCTCGATTTTCATAAAAGTAAAAACCCAAGAAGAAGAACAAGAAAGAAGAAAAAGACCAAGCTGGGACTAGGCAAAAATCCCTTATATTTCCTCCTATTTTCATATTTCCCTTTTTTTTTTTACTTTTTAAACACTTTTCTTATTTGCAAGCTTTCTTTAATGAAGTAGATTTACAATTCCTAATCTCAAATCTTGGGGTTAGAGAGTAATCCTTCTTAGTGAGGTAATCTCCCCTTATAAATCCTTAATAAACTCCTTGAGGGCATTTGCATTTCATAGGCTTAGATGTTTTTACATTCTTTACTTTCATGCAATTTAATTTTCTAGTATAAATGTCTTTATCTTCCTTGTAATTTAAATACACAGATTAGTTTATTTTTTTTACAATTTAAATACTTAAATTAGTTTTCTTTTTTTATTTCCATGATGACAATAAAGTTAGAGAGTAAACCCTCCGTGGAGGTAATCTTCTTTTGTTAAGTCCATCATATGCATACAATCTCATACACACATTCACATTTAAAATGGCTATTGAACCAAGGTGTAGGCTCCTATTGATCGATATCAAACTCTAAAGCCAATAGAAATATTATCTTCAAATGGGTAACATCTCATGCATAAGGTCTTGACCCCATCATGGTCTTTTTCAACTCATGAACATTGCCAATGGATTAAACTAATAGAGAAAAGCTCTCAAGGGAGGACATATGTTAGGATTGTAACTAGCTTTGGGATTCCAAATGATAAAATTCAAGTAGATTTCCATCAAAGCCCCTAGTTGAAAAAAAATCCAACAAGAACCTATTTCTAGTAAGGGCTTGATCATTATCTACTTTTCTTCAATTTGTAAACTAGACTATAAATTTTTCCCCTCTTAACTTGTATAAATCCATCTACCTTAAAAAAATTCAAAAGAAAAGTTTTAAGACTTCAACTTATGGTCATTTTAGTAATCATCAATTGATGGAAGGGACAAGGTGCCTAACATGTTCTTTGTCCATCAACCGAACCTCCTTACCTAGCTCTCTAAGTAGACATTTATCCTTGATATTGAAAGCGAGTCACTACAAGCCTAAAAAGTATTTCAAAAATCATTTTAATAGTGTCCATTCACACCCAAACTCTTTGAATGGTGGTAACTCCAAAACCCAAGTAAATAAGCTCAAAACTCTGAAAAGTTTCTAACCTCGTGTATCTACAGTGACATTGTCCATATTTTTTAAATTTTAATTCCTTAGGTCACTTATCCTTATGACATATTCCTATTTGTCCCAGTTTCTAGATAACCTTCAATGGTACTTAATCGATTTTCTCTTTTTTCAATACTTATATTCTTTTAAATGTATTATTCTAATATTTTTAAATTAGTCAATCTTACATATCTTACTAGGAATTTCTCGAGATACTTGATGACTTGATCGGGTTTCCACATAAAAGGTAAAGAGGTTCAATTGAGAGACAATGAAGGTGTTAGGCACCTTATCTCACCCCCCAAGTTGGTGGTTACCAAATATCGGCCAAATGTGAAGTATTAAAACTACTTTTTTGATTTTTTGAAGTTAGAGGAGATGGTAGAGTTAAGAATCAAATAGACTATAGTTCAGCCTACAAATACTTAAAAAGAGCCTATGAGCAAGCTAAAGAAAGAAAATTGTGCTTAATATAAATGTTTTTGAGCTTAAGGTTTTGGTGAAAATCTAAGCAGACTTCACCTCTTTGAACCTCAAGTATGATCCCTATGAATACATACTTCCTTTGGAAAGTATTTTTGTTGCTAGAACTCTCAAGACATGTCCATGAGTTTAAAAAATCATTATGGGAGTTTAGACCTTATGAATAGAAATTTGTCCTTTAATAACTATTTTTATTGGTTTAGAGTTTAATGATAAATCTAGGTAGATTTACACTTTTAACTCAATCATTTCAAAAAAAAAAGAAGTAGTGTGTATGCAAATATGTATGCATGTAATATTTCAAATGAACTTATTCATGGACTTAGAAAAGGGAGATTGCTTCATATTGTGAAGACTTACTCTCTCCTCCTTAAGTCATTGAAATGTAAAAAATTAACTTGGAATCTTAAAGGTACTTGATAATTAAATTGAATGAAAATAACTACTACTACTTGAAATTAAATGCTCTCTAAGGAGCTTATTATGAATTTAGAAAAGGGAGATTGCTTCACATAGTAAAAAACTTACTATCTTCTTCTTATGTCGTTTGAAACTGAAAAAAGAAACTAGATTACATTGCTAAAAATTAAAAGTACTTGAAATAAAAAGAGGGATGAGATAGAAGTAGGATTTGAGAGGGATTATTACATAAAAATAGCAAAATCAATTCTACACCCTATCGTAGTCTTTTTCTCTTCTTCTTTTTTTCTATTTTTCTTACTCTAGGCTTATAGGATGAATGAGGAAACTAACAAAATTTTGACTCTTAAAAGGCTTTCAATAAAGTAATTTGATAGAATTTTGGGATTCCAAACTTTCTTCTTCATTTTGCATTAGAAATGTCTCTATTTATAAGTCTAGGGAAACCCTTGGGGATATAAGCATCCATTTTCCAAATATTCTCAAGAATATCTCAATGAATGACTTCAAATACCCTATATCAACTTTTCCTTAATTGTCTTTGCACCTCTTTGAGTCTTACCAATCATGATCATCAAAAGGTAGAGACGTCAAAGCTCAAAGTTCTAGAAAATTCTAATTAACGGATAGAAATGTCAAAGTTCCTTAAATTTGGTCAAACTTTAGAGAACCTAATAGCAATGGCATATAATTTTGGATTGGAATTTTGGAATTTTTAGTCACTTTCTTTGAAAGACTCCTCAACAAACTTGAGGATATAAGGGTCATTGCACATAATTTTTAGAGAATTTTTATGGTTGGACAAAAGAGTCAAAAACTCCTCAACAAACTTGAGGATATAAGGGTTATTGCACATAATTTCTAAAGAATTCTTATGGTTGGACAAAAGAGTCATAGACTCTTGATCTTGGTCAATTTAAAAAGAATTACGAATATAACGATTTGATTCAACCCACTCTACTTCATTTGAACAGTAGCACCCTGCCTTAATAATAGCATAGGCACCCGGGAACCCTACTCAGTAAAGAAGGGGACTCCCTCAACGAGACTGCTTGCTGGTATGGAGGGTGCTCGTAGATCAGATTGAGCTTGCCTCCTAGTAAAATATGCCCTCTCCGTCTTACTAAAATATGAATGGTGAAAGACTCAAATAAAGAAAAAAGACACTTCCTGCAGATTGCTCGAACCACGTTTAATTAAGGATTGGAAGGATGAGCTTAAGGATCAATCGTCCTAATTGAGTCTCAACAAATTGGGAACAAAAAAGGAATTAGCTCTTTGTGGGGACAAAAAATTATCAAGAGTCAAGATTAAAAGACTTGGACAATTCATAAAAAACCATGGTTGCCAAGTGCATGAGCAAAATTGGAATTTGATTGGATTTTCTTGAGGAATAAACCATTAAGAGAGGGGTTTAAGAAGTAATTTCCTTAAGCACTCAAGTGCATCAATCCTCATCAAATCAGTGTAACTGAATGGCCATTAGGTGAGGCATGGATTAAGAAAAAATAAAAGGGTTATTGGGTGAGCCAAGGACCAAGCAAAAAAACACTTTGGTATGTAGGTGAGGTACAGATTGGGCCAAAAAAGGCATGGTTCATTTTGAATCCCTTTTGAAAATTCTTTGGTCAAACCCATTTTTGAAAGGTTTTTGGTGATCTCAAATTCGACTTCGACAAAATGGGGTGTTTACACATTACTTTCATGCCATCCTTAAGGTTTCCACAATTTCTTTACAGTACTTGTGTTGTCCTTGTAGCACTTACGCCATCCCCATGATTAATACGTCATTCTCATGTCTTTCATGTCATCCCTGTGGCTCTCATGCCATCCTCACGGTACTTGTGTGGTCTTCATGGCACATACTGTAGACACCCCATTTTTGCACTCGCCTGATTAATCAACTCGTCAATCCGATTGCAATGATTCCCAATGATGGATGTGTATTCCGTTGCTTTATTTTGTTACCAGATGTGTTTCAGAAATCCGGATGAGGTATCTCGAATTGACAAAACCTTAGAAACCACGCTACGCTAGGAAAATACGACCCAGAAACATAGAAATCATCATCTTGCAGACCAAAAAGAAACTTCACGATAAAAATTAGTAAAAAATTACCAAATTACCAAAATACCCCTAACCTCAAAATAACCCTAGAGCCTACGTTACGCTAAGGAAAACTCTCTCAAACACATAAAATAACAAATCGGAACCAAATAAATCATTTCACCAATTTTAACATAATTTGACAAAATTACGAAAATGCCCATCATAAAGTTCACAGTTATTTCACACAAAAAACTTCATAAATGACACAAAATAATATTTCCATTGAATTCCTTATGAAAAATCGATTCTAAAACATCCTAGAACATTAAAAACTGACTTAAAACGTGAAAAATCCTCTCCGGGGGCAAAACGGTAATATCACAATTTTCATAATTAAAAAATACGAAATTAATAAATAAAATATTAAATAATTAAAGTGAAACATTGATGAAATTAATTTAAAATTTTGAATTAAAAAATCGATCAATCAGACTTTCGGGTAAAATTGTTGAGGGTTCGTGGGATATTTCTTTAAGGACCCCTCCATTTGGGGGTCCAAAGAATTAAAGATATTTTAGAGGGGGGTTCTCCAAAAATTTAAAGTAAATCAAGCAAGACTGAAGTCAAGGTATTAAAGTCAATCAAGTGAGACTGAAGTCAAAATTAAAGTCAATTAAGCAAGACTAAAGTCAAGATATTAAAAGTCAATCAATTAAGACTAAAGTCAAAACATTAAAAGTCAATCAAATAAGACTAAAAGTCATAATAGAATTATAATTGATTAATAACTCTATCTAATATAGTTCTAACTTAAAAACAATTCTACCTAAAACAATTCTAATTAAAACACAATTCTACCTAAAATAAGTCTAACTAAAACACAACTCTAATTAAAAGATCTCTAATTAAACACTAACTCTATCCAAATCAACCCCTAAAAATATCTATAAATAGAGGTGCTCACACCCTATTTTCGTATCAAATCATAAATCCTAAGAGAGGTAGGTCTAGAAGCTCCCCTAGCCCCCCATAAACCCTAGTTTTCGAGCCCCAACTCCTTACCTAACATCCCTCATTCAATTTTAGTCTAGAAAACACCTAAAATCCCTCCAAAAACACCCCCAAATCCGCAACAAACTTAAAGAGTTTAGATCCAAAAATAAGGAGATACCTTGATCTAGGAGATCCGAAGTCAAATCCGGAGACAGAACGAAGTAAGGGAGTACAGTACAAGGAGCTATTTTTGTCAGATCTGAGGGAACAAAATCCTTGCTATCGGAAAGGTATGTAATTTTTTTATTTTTATCTAGGTTTTTAGCAATGTGATATATTTGGGAAGTTAGTAGAGACCGGCTTTAGCGGGGCGGGGTTGGTGCCTAACACCTTCCAACCCCGTAACATGATCCCCGAATTTAGATTTTTTGTGGTAGATTAGTTCTTTTTATCCATGTTAGAGTCAATTTGGTTCCTAGACCACAATAACTAGGTGGCGACTCCCAAACCTCAAGGGTCAAAAACGGATCCGCGCACCCCGCGGATAGAGGGTGCTTTCAAAGGCGACTCCACTAGGGACTATTGAGGATCAAACTTGAAAAACCCCAAGTATGGGAGCATTGCCAAGATGATCTAGTTTTTTTTATTATTAGTTGGATTTATTTTATTTATTTAAAAAATCGATCAATCGGACTTTCGGGTAAAATTGTTGAGGGTTCGTGGGATATTTCTTTAAAGACCCCTCCATTTGGGGGTCCAAAGAATTAAAGATATTTTAGAGGGGGGTTCTCCAAAAATTTAAAGTAAATCAAGCAAGACTGAAGTCAAGGTATTAAAGTCAATCAAGTGAGACTGAAGTCAAAATTAAAGTCAATTAAGCAAGACTAAAGTCAAGATATTAAAAGTCAATCAATTAAGACTAAAGTCAAAACATTAAAAGTCAATCAAATAAGACTAAAAGTCATAATAGAATTATAATTGATTAATAACTCTATCTAATAGAGTTCTAACTTAAAAACAATTCTACCTAAAACAATTCTAATTAAAACACAATTCTACCTAAAATAAGTCTAACTAAAACACAACTCTAATTAAAAGATCTCTAATTAAACACTAACTCTATCCAAATCAACCCCTAAAAATATCTATAAATAGAGGTGCTCACACCCTATTTTCGTATCAAATCATAAATCCTAAGAGAGGTAGGTCTAGAAGCTCCCCTAGCCCCCCATAAACCCTAGTTTTCGAGCCCCAACTCCTTACCTAACATCCCTCATTCAATTTTAGTCTAGAAAACACCTAAAATCCCTCCAAAAACACCCCCAAATCCGCAACAAACTTAAAGAGTTTAGATCCAAAAATAAGGAGATACCTTGATCTAGGAGATCCGAAGTCAAATCCGGAGACAGAACGAAGTAAGGGAGTACAGTACAAGGAGCTATTTTTGTCAGATCTGAGGGAACAAAATCCTTGCTATCGGAAAGGTATGTAATTTTTTTATTTTTATCTAGGTTTTTAGCAATGTGATATATTTGGGAAGTTAGTAGAGACCGGCTTTAGCCGGGCGGGGTTGGTGCCTAACACCTTCCAACCCCGTAACATGATCCCCGAATTTAGATTTTTTGTGGTAGATTAGTTCTTTTTATCCATGTTAGAGTCAATTTGGTTCCTAGACCACAATAACTAGGTGGCGACTCCCAAACCTCAAGGGTCAAAAACGGATCCGCGCACCCCGCGGATAGAGGGTGCTTTCAAAGGCGACTCCACTAGGGACTATTGAGGATCAAACTTGAAAAACCCCAAGTATGGGAGCATTGCCAAGATGATCTAGTTTTTTTTATTATTTAGTTGGATTTATTTTATTTATTTAAAAAATCGATCAATCGGACTTTCGGGTAAAATTGTTGAGGGTTCGTGGGATATTTCTTTAAAGACCCCTCAATTTGGGGGTCCAAAGAATTAAAGATATTTTAGAGGGGGGTTCTCCAAAAATTAAAAGTAAATCAAGCAAGACTGAAGTCAAGGTATTAAAGTCAATCAAGTGAGACTGAAGTCAAAATTAAAGTCAATTAAGCAAGACTAAAGTCAAGATATTAAAAGTCAATCAATTAAGACTAAAGTCAAAACATTAAAAGTCAATCAAATAAGACCAAAAGTCATAATAGAATTATAATTGATTAATAACTCTATCTAATAGAGTTCTAACTTAAAAACAATTCTACCTAAAACAATTCTAATTAAAACACAATTCTACCTAAAATAAGTCTAACTAAAACACAACTCTAATTAAAAGATCTCTAATTAAACACTAACTCTATCCAAATCAACCCCTAAAAACATCTATAAATAGAGGTGCTCACACCCTATTTTCGTATCAAATCATAAACCCTAAGAGAAGTAGGTCTAGAAGCTCCCCTAGCCCCCCATAAACCCTAGTTTTTGAGCCCCAACTCCTTACCTAACATCCCTCCTTCAATTTTAGTCTAGAAAATACCTAAAATCCCTCCAAAAACACCCCCAAATCCGTAACAAACTTAAAGAGTTTAGATTCAAAAATAAGGAGATACCTTGATCTAGGAGATCCGAAGTCAAATCCGGAGACAGAACGAAATAAGGGAGTACAGTACAAGGAGCTCTTTTTGTCAGATCTGAGGGAACAAAATCCTTGCTATCGGAAAGGTATGTAATTTTTTTATTTTTATCTAGGTTTTTAGCAATGTGATATATTTGGGAAGTTAGTAGAGATCGGTTTTGGCCGGGCGGGGTTGGTGCCTAACACCTTCCAACCCCGTAACATGATCCCCGAATTCAGATTTTTTGTGGTAGATTAGTTCTTTTTATCCATGTTAGAGTCAGTTTGGTTCTTAGACCACAATAACTAGGTGGCGACTCCCAAACCTCAAGGGTCAAAAGCGGATCCGCGCATCCCGCGGATCGAGGGTGCTTTTAGTGGCGACTCCACTGGGGACTATTGAGGATCAAACTTGAAAAACCCCAAGTATGGGAGCATTGCCAAGATGACCTAGTTTTTTTTATTATTTAGTTGGATTTATTTTTTCTGTTTATTTATTTTTTATCTTGATTGTAGATGATTTTGGGTATTGCATTTTTTTTCTCCAATTAAGGATCACATTTTGATGATCTCTAAATAATGAAAGATTCAAATTGACCTATGAAAATGATGGAATGATGAAGGTTTGACAGAAATATTAAAATATTTTTAGAGAATATTCTAGTGAGAATTAAGTCTGGGAGCCTCTTAATAAAACATAGATCTCGTCGAGTAGATTAATTTAGAATCTGAGTTCACTCAATTTCGTTATCAGAAGTCTTAGATATCATCGATGCAAGTTCAATCTGTAAATCTGGAATTATTTCTGAATGAAAGTTGGGACAGCAACGTTAAAACTTTTTTACAGAACATTCTATTGAGAATTTAGTATGGGAACATGTTAATAAAACGTAGATCTCATCGAGTAGATTAATTTAGAACTTTAGTTCACTCAATTTCGTTATTAGAAGCCTTAGATATCATCGATGTAAGTTCAATCTGTAAATCTGGAATTGTTTCTGAATGAAGGTTGGGATAGCAACGTTAAAACGTTTTTACAGAACATTCTGGTGAGAACTAAGTCTGGATACCTATTAATAAAATGTAGATCTCATCGAATAGATTAATTTAGAACTTGCGTTCACTCGATTTCGTTATCGGGAGCCTTAGATATCATCGATGCAAGTTCAGATTGTATTTTCCTAATTCACAGAAAATTTGAATTTATCTAATGTTGGCACAATTAATGTTCTTGAGAGTGAGCTCATCTCAACCATTGTCATTCTATCATCAATGTAACACTTATTGGAATCTCGATTTATTTTGGATCACCCAAAAGTGATCATTGATTGGACCTTAAAAATTATAAAAATTATGCCTATTTCAATGTTTGTTTGATCATTATCATATGTCATATTTATTGATTAATTTACCATGATCTTGCTTGAAATACATGATTGATGTTGATCGTAATGTTAATGTGCTTATGTGATGGGAATAATGTGATCTTAATTGAATATTCATATGATTTGAATGATTTTGGTTTTGATTAAATGTATGATTGGTTTAATTTGATCCATGGGCCCATTCGTTTGAAAAAGGTCCCGGGCACACCCCACCTTGTTTTGCACACAACACATGCACGTTTACTGTTTTACTCACTTACACGTTCCATTTAGCCAACGTGGCACTAGTACGTGGCCCGGTCTCTTCGGAGATGCGACGTCATTCATGAAACCCACAACTCCAGTCACGTACCTTAGGGTATATCAAACTGGGGGCATCAATACCATCTGATCAGGTGATTCTGAGAAGTATGTTGATGCACCTAGGCTGGAGCGACCTGAGCCTTTGACCTATTGTAAGCCACACAGTCACATGTCCCGATTGCCAACGTAGTACTAGTACGTGGTCGGTCCCCTCGTGGGATGCCAAACCATTTATGAAAGCTACAACTCTTGACTCGTACCCGTAGGTATAAAAGATAGTCTAAGTATATCAATTGCACTTCTTGGTCAAAACCGGTGCCTAAGCAAGATCTTGCCCCGCTGTACCCTATTGTACGAGGGGGATAGACTACGTCTATTCTAGATGAGAGGTATTTAAGTGGGCCCTTGCTTAGCATTGTGCACCACCTCTCAACTGGAGATCAAACTGGCTGTTTTTGGCTTCAGAGAAGTGAATTGAGATTTTAGATTATCACCTATACGGTATATCAAACCAAGTCACCACATATCGAAAGGTATATAGGTGTGCTTGGGCAAGGGTAGCCAGATAAAAATGCATTGCACGTAGTAAGCTTAGAGTCTAGAAACCTTCCCAGTAGGTCACGACTCGAACTTATCATGGGTGTTCCCGGGTTGTTTATTGAATGAATGCATGTGATTGATGAATATATGTGAGTGATGTGAATGATGAGATCAAGAATGTATGGTTGTCCTCAAGGATAAAAAATTTTCTTTTTGAAAATTAAAATGGGTACACCGACCCAATAAAGAATCCATTTTTTGCAATAATTTATAATGACCCAGTCCATTTCGATCCAATAATCATGATGGGTCGGGCCATTTAGATCAAAATGGAAATCAAATTTTTTTCTAAATTCGGGTTTCAACCCATTTTTAAAGAAGAGAAATGGTTTACAAAAGGAAAGTATTTTCTAGAAGAAATGTTCTCTAAAAAATAGATATATATTTTTCAGAAAAAGTGTTTTCCATAAGAACAAGATTTTTCAAAAAAAAAATGTTTTCTAGAAGAAAAGAGAATAAAGGAAAAATGATTTACAAATGATATATTCAATAAAATCTCAGGATTCTTAAAAATGTTATCAAGGGGTTAATACCGAAATTGACTAAATCTACCTTTGATGGGGTCATATAGGATTATCATTGCACCCAAACTCAAGCGTCCACCTCCTAGTTGGAGTCGTAAGTCCAGTCGGTTAGAAAGAACCACAGTACCAAGTCAACAAGCAGAGATGGCTTCAGAATCTGAGCTCACAGAGAACCGTAAGATCTTGGCAGCCTTTGCCAATGATATCAGCAATATAAAAGGCAAAGTGGAAATGTTAGAACAGACCTCGGAATCAACGGGAATTCCTCTAGATGACCTAAAGGGGAAAAAGGTTGAAGAGAAACGTCCACGTGAAGTCTTCGAGCTCGACGGAGATGAAGGGTATGTTGATGAGAATCCGGCATTATCTAATAGAATGTCTCAATTGGAGTCAGCGATGAAAAGTATAAAGGGTATTGATGAAATTGCAGCAGGCATTGAAGCTTTAAATCGCATCCCTAGAATCCATTTGCCAGAGAAGTTTGTGATGCCTGAAATGGACAAGTTCAGTGGGACAGGGTGTGCAAAAACACATCTTAAGGTGTATGTTACCAACATGCGCACTATGGGGCTCAGCGACGAACAAATGACATTGTTGTTCCAAAGAACTCTATCGGGATCAGCACTACGTTGGTTAATGTCTCAAGATCCAGTTACTGTGGGTACATGGGAAAACATGTCAAAGGCCTTCTGGCATCAGTATAAATACAGTACTGAGATTGAGACCTCAAGAAGGGATTTGGAAGCAACTAAACAGAAAAATGGGGAGACATTCACTGATTTCATTGGTCGCTGGAGGGCCAAGGCTGCACAAATGTGGGATAGACCTTCAGAGAAAGAACAAGTGGCTATTATCTTAAAAAACCTCTCGCAAGGGTATGCCCGACATCTAGTTTCCCAATACCTTCCTACATTCAAGTCTCTATTGCAAGCTGGTAGCCAATTGGAAGATGCTTTCGCTTCCGGAATCCTTTCCAATCCTTCTAACAACAAGTTCGAAAAGCCTTTTACCAATTCTAAGTCTAGTACTGATCACGTCTATGTAGTCAATACGTCTACTACACCCGTCCAATCTACTATCTTGCCTAGTAACCAAGTTAACCCTAATCAATCTCGACCGCGTAGGAAATTCACCAATCTTGGGATGCCTTTGAGCATTGTCCTTCAAAAACTATTAAGTAAAGGGCTCATTGCACCTCTCCAACCTCGACCTTTACCAAATCCACTCCCCACTTCTCACAATCCCAACCTATTTTGTGAGTTTCACCAAAATCCCGGTCATCTTACTGATTGTTGTGTCGCTCTTCGTCATACAGTTCAAGACCTCATCGACGCCAAAAAAATTACTGTCCCTACCCCTGAGTAACCGAATGTTACTACCAACCCTCTACCCATTTACCAACCTCCTCAGACTTTGAACATGGTATCCAATACTCAATTCTTGTTTGACCCAATCCTTCTCATCCGATCAGTCAATCATAAACCTCCTAGCCCTCCTTTTATCAAAGTGACAGTCCCTAATGAGGTTTTCACCACCAAATGCAGTCTTGGCCAAGAGAAAAGAAGTAAGTCTAAAAAATGCAAAGAATCTGAAGAAGAAAACTCAGTCTAACCGCTTGGAAATAGTTTCTCGAATTCTCAGTCTGTAATCAAGCCCGTTGTGGGTAATTGTCTTTAGTTGTTTATGAGTCTTGAGTCCGGTTCTTTCTATCAAGTTAGTAATCAAATCTGTCTTTTTATTTCTTATTTTGTTCTAGTCAAGTTAGTTTGTTGAGTCTGCAATGGTGTCAGTCGTCCCATCTAAATTTAATTAAATAAAGAAAATTTTTGAATACCTTGAGCGTATTAACGAGTTAACTAATAACTGGCTTCAAAGAGAAATTCCTCTAATAAGGAACCCCCTCTTGAATGAGAAGATAAATGTCTTGCTCGAGGAACTAAAGGTCATTGACCTCGGAACAAAAATAATTCCCAAGAAATTCATATTGGAACTAACTTATCCCCAGAGGATCACAAAGAGATGATGAATTTATTCAGAAAATTCAAAAGACTTGCTTACATGGTCCTATGAGGATATGTCAGTTAAATTTGGAGTGTTGTTCAACATGAAATATATACCCATCCTATGAGAACACCACATATACAAACCAGAATTGACTAACATAGTCAGAGGAGGAATTATAAAATGTATCAGTGCTGGAATTTTAAAATCGACGGAATAGTTGAAGCAGCCAGTAAAAATCTCAAGACAATCATCGTGAAAATGTGTTAATCACATATCACACCAGGGTTGGCCAGAAAAGTTACCATTCGCATTATGAACATATTACACTTCATTACAGTCTTCTACTAGAGTCACTCTAGTATGATATGGAAGCAATCTTACCGGTTAAAAGGGAAAATCCTCTATCTCAAGGTCTTGATAGAAGTTAATTGTTAGAAACAGATTGGGTCTGTCAATGGAGAGGAGTCACTTGCATGTTTGACAAGAAAGTCAAAGTTCATCACTTATAAGTCAAAGATCTAAGCATCAGACTATCCAAAAAAAAATTTGAGTATTCTTCTCGATCATAGAAAGTTTGAACTCAATTGGAGAGATTCAATCATCAAGGAAATATTATCTGGAAAAACTGTTAGACTTCAAGATCATGATGGAATTGAATTACCAGAATCAACCAACCTTGACCAAATCAAACGGTACTACATTTAAGGAGGCCATCTTTGGCCGAATCAATTCTCTTATTACCCAGTTCAATATATCCTTTCTCAACCCTTTCGCAGCCTTTTCAAAAAGAAAAAAATTATGCCTTCTTCTTTCTTAGCCTGATCACCTAACCTAAGGGAGGAAAAAATATTCGAACTACGTTTTGATCTGATCCCAAAATTCTGGGGTACGTAGGCAACCTGAGAAGTTACTTCAGGCCCGACCACATCAAAAAAATAAAAATAGATTCCCCGACAAAGAAAAAATCTAAAAAAAAAATTCAAAAGAAAAAAATTGTCAAAGTGGGGAAGAAAATTCAAGGAAAAAGAAAATAATTTAAAAGGAAATGTCACACAAGGGGCATTTGGGTTTTTGAGCCTCAAAATCCCTTCCTTTTTATACCTAGTCCTAAGCTTACCCATGAAAGTCCTCCTAAGTACCGTGCGAGAAGTCAAGGAAGATAGCAAAGCATGATCAGACAGCAACTCCAGAAGTTCAGAAGGGAAGAAGAAGAAAAAAATCTGCTAAGTTGAAAATCCAAAAAAGGCGGCTTAGGCAAAAATTAAGGTAAGCTCGCAAGGTTGAAGATCTGAAAGGATGACCTTGGCAACAATCAAAGTAAGGAAAAAAGAAAAAATTGTAAGCTCGCTAGATCGAAAACCTAAAAAGGCGATCTAGGCAAAATCTAGAGCATGCTCGCTAGATTGAAAACCTGGATAGGCAATCTAGGCAAAACTTAGAGCTATCAAAAAATAAAAGAAAATCTCCGTTGAGTTGAGAAGCTGAAAAGGTAGCCCGAACCGAAATATCAGAAGTCCGAATGATCAAGTTTCAATACCCAGTTTGAACCAAATATAGACTCAGTGGATACAAGTATCTCGTTTATGATTGATCTGAAGAGTTTCATGTCCCTAAGCGAACCGACGGGGAGAAAGAACAATTTCTATGATAAATTTCAGAAAGAAATATTTTGTTCCAATGTCTTTGAGCCTGACTCAAAATCTTCAATATAAAAAGTCAAAATTAAAAGTTAAACCTTTATTGCGCTTGCGGTAATCAAGGATTTCAAACTTTCATAACAAGGGCACTTCGTTTTTTCTAAAGAGTACAGTTTCCCCCCTTACACTAGGGGCATTTATTTTCAAATTATATTCAATTATCCCTAGTGCAATGTTCCTTGTCAAACTAGGGGCATTTTTGTTCTGATGCCTGGTCAATTTCAACCCCAAAGGATAAGGTTAACTTTGCATTAAAGGTTATCCTCTTGATAGCAATTTTGAAAACTCCTAAGATTCAAAGAGAGTTAAAATATTTACCAGACCTTCATAAAATCCAACTTTTTATTAAAAAAAAAGTCAAATGCGAGGTTAATCCCCCGTTTGTTCCCTCAAAGCTTAGTTCATTATTCTTGCACCCTGGGCAGGCAGAATAGAACTTCCTAAAAAAGAAAAAATTAGTTCATTACTCTTTCACTCCGAGTAGGTAGAGTAGAACTTCCAAAAAAAAAAAAAACAAAAATAATTCATTACTCTTTCACTCCAGGTAGGTAGAGTAGAACTTCCCAAAAAAAAAATTAGTTCATTACTCTTTCACCCTAAGCAGGTAGAGTAGGACTCCTAAAAAATTAGTTCATTACTCTTTCACCCTGGGCAGGTAGAGTAGGACTTCTAAAAAGATTAGTTCATTATTCTTTCACTCCGAGTAGGAAGAGTAGAACTTCCCAGAAAAAATTAGTTCATTACTCTTTCATTTCGAGTAGGTAGAGTAGAACTTCCAAAAAAAAAATTAGTTCATTACTCTTTCACTCCGAGCAGGTAGAGTAGAACTTCCAAAAAACAAATTAGTTCATTACTCTTTCACCCTGGGCAGGTAGAGTAGGACTCCCAAAACAATTAGTTCATTACTCTTTCACTCCTAGTAGGAAGAGTAGAACTTCCCAAAATAATTAATTCATTACTCTTTCACCCTGGGCAGGTAGAGTAGGATTCCCAAAACAATTAGTTCATTACTCTTTCACTCCGAGTAGGTAGAGTAGAACTTCCCAAAATAATTAGTTTATTACTCTTTCACCCTGGGCAGGTAGAGTAGGACTCTCAAAAAGCTTGGTTCATTACTCTTTCACTCCGAGTTGGTAAAGTAGAACTTTCCAAAAAAAAAATTAGTTCATTACTCTTTCACCCTGGGTAGGTAGAAAAGGACTCCTAAAAAATTAGTTCATTACTCTTTCACTCCGAGTAGGTAGAGTAGAACTTCCTAAAAAAATTAGTTCATTACTCTTTCACCCTGAGCAGGTAGAGTAGGACTTCTAAAAAGCTTAGTTCATTACTCTTTCACTCCGGGTAGGTAGAGTAGAACTTCCCAAAAAAAAAATTTAGTTCATTACTCTTTCACTCCGAGTAGGTAGAGTAGAGTAGAACTTTCCAAAAAAAAAAATAGTTCATTACTCTTTCACCCTGGGCAGGTAGAGTAGGACTCCTAAAAAATTAATTCATTACTCTTTCACCCTGGGCAGGTAGAGTAGGACTTCTAAAAAGCTTAGTTCATTACTCTTTCACTCCGAGTAGGTAGAGTAGAACTTCCAAAAACAAAAAAAACAAAAATAATTCATTACTCTTTCACTCTAGGTAGGTAGAGTAGAACTTCCCAAAAAAAATTTAGTGCATTACTCTTTCACTCTGAGTAGGTAGAATAAGACTCTCAAAAAAATATAAATTTATTACTCTTTCACCTAGAGTAGGTAGAATAGGACATTTAACTTTCTCCCAACTTTTGCTCAGATTTGTCTCAAATATCATTTAAATTTTCTCGAGTTTTGTTTTACTCAGATTTTACTCAATTTCACACAGTGCACACACTTGCACTTTTTAGTCAGGGAGAATTCTCTAAAATTCAAGGATCTGACACTGTCAGTGAGAGCTCTCGCTCAAGGACCTGACAATCTTTTAATTCGGGGAGAGCTTTACCCTCAAGGATCCGAACACCCCGACGAATTGCTAAATCAGGCTGCAAAATGAACTGTCACTAGTTTTGGCATTCAGATATCGCACTATCTACCAAAATAGATTTGCTATCTAGCTTGCTTCAACCCTCTGCCAAAGAGGGGCATCTGTAGACACCCCATTTTTGCACTCGCCTGATTAATCAACTCGTCAATCCGATTGCAATGATTCCCAATGATGGATATGTATTCCGTTGCTTTATTTTGTTACCAGATGTGTTT
Organism: Akebia trifoliata; assembly: GCF_017979445.1. Lineage (NCBI taxonomy): Eukaryota > Viridiplantae > Streptophyta > Magnoliopsida > Ranunculales > Lardizabalaceae > Akebia > Akebia trifoliata. Next base: position 19,642,985 of record NC_141382.1, read on the forward strand.
CAGAAATCCGGATGAGGTATCTCGAATTGACAAAACCTTAGAAACCACGCTACGCTAGGAAAATACGACCCAGAAACATAGAAATCATCATCTTGCAAACCGAAAAGAAACTTCACGATAAAAATTACTAAAAAATTATCAAATTACCAAAATACCCCTAACCTCAAAACAACCCTAGAGCCTACGTTACGCTTAGGAAAACTCTCTCGAACACATAAAATAACAAATCGGAACCAAATAAATCATTTCACCAATTTTAACAGAATTTGACAAAATTACGAAAATGCCCATCATAAAGTTCACAATCATTTCACACAAAAAACTTCATAAATGACACAAAATAATATTTCCATTGAATTCCTTATGAAAAATCGATTCTAAAACATCCTAGAACATTAAAAATCGACTTAAAACGTGAAAAATCATCTCCGGGGGCAAAACGGTAATATCACAATTTTCATAATTAAAAAATTCGAAATTAATAAATAAAATATTAAATAATTAAAGTGAAACATTGATGAAATTAATTTAAAATTTTGAATTAAAAAATTGATCAATCGAACTTTCGGGTAAAATTGTTGAGGGTTCGTGGGATATTTCTTTAAGGACCCCTCCATTTGGGGGTCCAAAGAATTAAAGATATTTTAGAGGGGGGTTCTCCAAAAATTAAAAGTAAATCAAGCAAGACTGAAGTCAAGGTATTAAAGTCAATCAAGTGAGACTGAAGTCAAAATTAAAGTCAATTAAGCAAGACTAAAGTCAAGATATTAAAAGTCAATCAATTAAGACTAAAGTCAAAACATTAAAAGTCAATCAAATAAGACCAAAAGTCATAATAGAATTATAATTGATTAATAACTCTATCTAATAGAGTTCTAACTTAAAAACAATTTTACCTAAAACAATTCTAATTAAAACACAATTCTACCTAAAATAAGTCTAACTAAAACACAACTCTAATTAAAAGATCTCTAATTAAACACTAACTCTATCCAAATCAACCCCTAAAAACATCTATAAATAGAGGTGCTCACACCCTATTTTCGTATCAAATCATAAACCCTAAGAGAAGTAGGTCTAGAAGCTCCCCTAACCCCCCCATAAACCCTAGTTTTTGAGCCCCAACTCCTTACCTAACATCCCTCCTTCAATTTTAGTCTAGAAAACACCTAAAATCCCTCCAAAAACACCCCCAAATCCGCAACAAACTTAAAGAGTTCAGATCCAAAAATAAGGAGATACCTTGATCTAGGAGATCCGAAGTTAAATCCAGAGACAGAACAAAGTAAGGGAGTACAGTACAAGGAGCTATTTTTGTCAGATCTAAGGGAACAAAATCCTTGCTATCGGAAAGGTATGTAATTTTTTTATTTTTATCTAGGTTTTTAGCAATGTGATATATTTGGGAAGTTAGTAGAGATCGGCTTTGGCCGGGCGGGGTTGGTGCCTAACACCTTCCAACCCCGTAACATGATCCCCGAATTCAGATTTTTTGTGGTAGATTAGTTTTTTTTATCCATGTTAGAGTCAGTTTGGTTCCTAGACCACAATAACTAGGTGGCGACTCCCAAACCTCAAGGGTCAAAAGCGGATCCGCGCACCCCGCAGATCGAGGGCGCTTTCACATACGTCATCCTTCAGCTCTTACACTAGCTTCACGGCTCCTACGTCATCCTCACAACACTCATGTCATCTTCGTGCCTATGTCATCCTCAATACTCTTACGTTGTCCTCATGGTACTCGTACCTTCTTAGTGATGCATACATCATCCACACAGTTCCCACATTGTTCTTGTGGTTCTAATTCCATCATCACGACTTCGATATCGTGATTGCAACTCTCATGCCATCATGACATCTTCACAACTCTGATGTCATGCTCATGGCTCTTACGTCATGCTTACAATTCTAATATCGTATTCATGATGCTCGCATTGCCCACATGGCTTCCAAGTCATCCTAGCAACATAGGTTGTCACAATCTCATATCATCCTCATGGAGTTTATGTCATCTTTGCAATATTCATTATGTCTTTGATCCATTCAAATATTCATTATACTCCAAGGATTACCCATCGTATAGATCTTCACAACATTTGCATGGTGCAGAGGGCTAAATGTAGATGATGCAAATTAAATGGATCAACATGTGTGTCACATGGACTAATTATGTGCGAGGTGGAAAAGCACAATCAATAAAAGAAAGGCAATTAAGTCATTTCATCTTCCTTTTTCTATAAATAAGACATGAGTGGAACAAAGAAGGGATTGACTTCACTTTTCTATTTCTAAGTTTATTTTTCTCTCACGAAGGAGCTCTTTCTTATGTATTATAAATCTTGTAATAACTTCAAAAATAAAGGAATGACTTTCGGAACCTAGGGATGTAGTATGGATTTAGGACGAACCCCATGAACAAATGTTGTGCAATGTCCTTTTTTTCTCTTTTTCATTCTTTTTATCTTTATCTTGCTCTTATTTTTCCCTTCTCGTTGATTATCTTAATACAACTCCTACCAACATAATGCCAGTACAACACAGTCAGAAAACATGATTTAGATGGTGGTGGGACTACATTGAGTGCCACTTGACATGTGGCTAAGATAAAGACTTTATCCTCTGTTTATATAACCAAAATTGGGCATGGACACCTAATATCACCAATTTTATAGGGGGTGCTTCTAAAATACCCTTTTTTAAATGTGATTTACACCATTAGGGGTGTCTATGGGAGCGTTTGGGCTAGGCTTGGTTGAGCCCTAACCCGGCCCTAAAATGGCAGGTTGTACACAAACTAGCCTTATATTAGTATCAGGCTTTAGTCAACTACACCCAAGGTGGCCATAACGGGCTCATGTTGGACTCGGGACGGGTTCGGGCCAAATGAAATGATTATCAAAGAATTTTTTGTGTGCTCATGTTTGAAGACTATCCAATCGAAATTGAAATTAATTTATTATTAACCTATAAAGGTTATAGATGAGAGTTAAATTGTAATTAGACAATATATTTTACTTCTATAAATATTTCTATTAGATTAAGTAGCGGACCGAGTTAGGCACTATAAGACCCAAGCCCAACCCGGATATAACGAGTTGAATACGAAGGCCTAGTGCTTCTTTTGCCAGGGGGTGGGGGACGACCCTTTGACATATTTGAAATTTTATTTTTAGGGTAAAGATTTGAAATCATATTTGGTCAAGAGCCTTCACTTTTTTCAATTAATCACATACATTTGACCACAACCAAGGAAGGCATGTTATTTATTTGAAAACAAGTAAATTCTCCAATATTGACGGAAACAAAGGTCAAATTACCCATAGTAGAGGTATGATCCAATGTATTTAATTTGGAACATAACCAAACACAAATAGGGTCGTGATACTCTGACACCCTCATGTGACATACTCAAAATACTCTCTTGACATGATATGTGATAGAACCATAGACTTTATCCCAATGAAAAAAATCTACAATTCAAGCATATCCCACGTTACGAGAGTATTTTGAGTATGCCACATGGGAGTGTCAGATTAACATTATTCACACAAACTAGCTTCCTATTATAATGTCCTCGTTAAATTATTGATGAGTAATGATTTTTTTACTCTCACATGGCATATTCAAAATACTCTCATGACGTGGCATGTGTTAGAACGATAACTCTTTTATATACACAATTATATATATTTATGGGGATGCGCAGATTTGTATCCCACGGAATAAAATATTTTAATACATACCACGTGTGAGTCATCTTATTACGACTCATGGTTGAATCATATCTAACTAGAATTGGCCTCCCAGTTGGACTGTATTGATTGATGAGAGCGCGTGTCAATGGCTGAGTCGTACGGAGAATTACGAAAGGAGGTGATGAGAATCTTTGCAAGCAAGGCCGATTCACTGGGGAAATGGGAAATAAACTTGGAGCTTTCGGTGCAGGCATCAGCTATCCACTCATCCTATCTTTACTCCGCAAATCTATCAAACATCACATATACGTCATGCCATGTAAGAAAATATCGTCACTGCTGGCGCCCAATTTACATGCTTTTATTATAAATATGATATGTTTTAGTATGGTGAGTTTGGTAGCTAAACGACTCCAATTTTCAATTTTCTTTTTTGGACGTTGACCTCACTGTTTGACTGCCTTTTGTGCATCCATCTTTTAATTTTAGCTCAAGTTTATCTTTAAGTTAGTCTAGGGTGTCAATGACCCAATTTAACCTGAATTGAAATACATTAATCCTTTTTTATTGCAATCAATTAAAGATTAAAAAAAAATTATTAATGATTTCGATTCCATTTATTTGAAAATTAAAATCAATTGGAATTGAAATAAATAAATAAATAAATAAATAAAATTAATGATTCTAGAGGGAGTAAACTTCTGTTGTTAGTTTTACCATTGAGCCAACTCCTAAGGGTATAAGTGTGAGAGTGTATATTTGTATACATTAATGATTTTATTTGGATGATTAAATCAGTTTTAACGTTAAGATATTAAGGAGATTTATTGGATAGATTTTCTTCTCTATTGTCTTTAAAGTTTATTATTTATATAGTGAGGTAGCATTTCCATTTTTATTTTTTTTATTTTAACAAGTTAAGATTTTTGATGTCATTGTTCAATTAACTCTCTTTGATGTCGTCCAATTATGCTTTAACCTAAACATCAATTGATTGTGAAGTTGTCACGATTGATTTTGCTTGGGGGTTTTACACAACATCATTCAAATAATGGATTATAAGATGACGATCTTAACTCTTGATTTGTTGGGGTGGATTGTTCTCAAGACATCTCTAAAGTCGAAAGTTGGCTTGGTTGTTGTTGGAAAATGTGTACGAAAAAGGAATAAATCAATGAAAGGGATTGTAAGACTTTGAATCAAGATTCGATCTCTTGTAAACAATTTCCTCACCTATTAATTAGAACCACAAGTACACAAAGGATTTATGAATAGTTGCCTTCAGGATACAGAGAAGTCCACAATCAAGTTATTAAATCATATCATATACGATCCAACTTAACCTAGTGTGGGGTCAAATTCTGGCGAACGGTGCTGATGGACTCTACCTCACAGATCTGAAGTCATTTTTTCCTCATCATCTCTAGTATCGATGTAGTACCTACCAAAAAATCTTCGATGCTCAAGTTAAAGAAACAGATGAATAATGGATAATATTGGTTAGACTCCTAATCGGTCAAAAGATCCCTTAATCTGTGCATGTTGTGCTATTTATAGATTTTTTTCTCTGAATCAGGGTTTTCCCTTCTCGCGAGAGGTGATCCCAGCAAATCCCCTAATTCTCAAGACTATAAACGGAATGAGGATCTTAGATATTAGATATGCTATACTGGGGAGGTCTCGTCCGAGATCTCTGGACTTGATGTGCGCAACTAGAATTATAGTTATCCTTTAACCGGGTCTACCCTACTTAGTAGACCAGGTCTTGTTCAGTGTTGTGTTACCCTTCTGGATAGGGTAAGCGCTCTCTTCCTTGGCCTACCCTTTTGTCGGACAATATTTCGTATGCTGATCTGCACATGATACTACTTAACCGGCCTAGACACATGTACAGTCTAGATGACTATGCGATTATTTCCATCTATAATCACCCCTTCTCGAAGAGAAGCGAAGTTTCGTCATCTTCTTGAGACACGTATCCTCTTTCTTATTGGTTGTCATGATTATCTATTATTGTTTCTACTCTTAATGAATCATCGCATTCAATGCAATGTTGTTTCAAATATTTTTTTATGGTTAAGGTGAATCGTCCCTGATCGGCGGCCATCTACGTGTCCCACTAACATCTGTACTTTGCCCCAAGCTGCAACAGTTATGTTGGATTATACTATCCTCCTAGGCTACATACTCATTTATCCTTCTCTATAAATAAAAGACTTGCACCACTTTCTTCGCTTACTGTGTTATTGCCTTTGAGATCTTCATCTTCTGTAATTATGATGTTTTCTTTCTCTCTCTACTTCATCGCCATCTTTACCTTTCTCAAGCGGAAGTAATTTTTTGTTCTTTCCTTCTCTTTTTTCTGCAAACATAATTTCTCAATGACTATCAATATGACTCAACTTCGGAGGGGACTCTATATCCCTACCTCTGTATCTATTCGAGTCTACAATGACTCCAAGAACCCTAACAAGCGTCGTCAGGGGAAAATCATGATTTACGCCGGTCAAATCAAAGTTGGCCTAAGCTTCCCTCCCTCTCCTTTCCTCAAAGAGGTATTAAGTAAAATAAACCGAGCCCCAGGCCAAATATCTAGAAATTTTTACCGCTTGGTAAAGATAGTGGAGAAAATAGGTATCGTCCCCAATGACTTCCTCTTCAAATACAACTTGAAAGTTATCCCCCAACACCCTGAGTATTATTCATTATCCTCCAAGAATGCAGCAGTTGCATAACAAAGTGTGATACAAAGACCCCCTTATTGTCTCTAGGAACTGAGAGTTCTCCCCTAGCGCTCCTCGTGAGGGATTCAGGATCCCTCAAACCTTCCAGGGTAAGTTAGTTTTTAAACACTTAACTACGTCTCATTCTTCAATCTTTTACAAAATTGCATCTAACTCAGACCTTTTTTTAAAAAAGATTTTTTTGTCCTTTCTATTGTTGAAACTAGGAAAGAGCAGCATAGAGCATCCAAAGATAAGGGGTTAGCGACAGTGGCTCTCCAAACTAGGGTGATGGGGTAGTCAAAGAAGATCAGACTTATATTTCCCATTATATTTTGCCTCGGCCTCCTGCACGATGGGCTCCTTTTGATCAGGCCAAATCGATCTCAAGAGATCTTCTTTCTCCCTTTGCCTCTGTTCTTGTACTTCTCTCTCTGCTATCCCCCTTAAGGTCCTCTGATGCCATGAATATTGATCTATTGGAGTTTTCTTTTTCCCTCACACTGTCGTCAATGCTACTCCTCCCTCTGACTAGGTTAGAAAGAAGAAGAAAAGGACTTTGGCCCCTTGTGTATCCACCCATATTAGAGAAGAAGACCAGCTGACACTGGTACAAGGAAAGTAGGTTGCTCCTACTTCTACTTCTGTTGTTGCTATTATTGTTGGTCCTACTGAGCTTCCTAAGGAAATTCATGCTTAGGCAGTGTAGAGCTCGAACACCATTAAAAAGCACAGTCTTGTTCCTGAGCTCCAATCGCACAAGAAGCGTAAGTTGGTAAGGAAAAACTTGAGGAACCCTTTCCCTCCAAGAAAGTCTAAGCAAGAGAGTCATAGTGACCTCGTGACTCTCTTGGAAGAAGTAGCATTCTCTTGGAAGAGTCGCGAGACCTTCCTCCAGGATAGAAATGAGAACAATGACTTTTAGCCCCGTTTCAACCACGTTTTCAACAAGAGCTGCAGGATGAAGAACCCTATCATTGATACCTTCCTGCTCTCCCACTTCATTTCCCCTATGGATTGGGATGTTGTGGATCAAGCCAATGTTGATATGGGCTTTGGTCGGTTCGTTCATGGCCTTTACCAGGTAATTCTTTATTCTTCCCACTCTGCTCTTTGTTCTTCATACTTCACTCATTTTACCATTTTATTTTTCTTATAGGCCAATTCATATGGTACCTTGGCCTTCGTGAAGTGGCATGGGTTGAGAACCAGATAGCTACTCGAACCAGGGAGTATAAGGAAAAAATCACTTTGCTCCAAGTTGAGCTGGCCTCTTCTAGCCAATTTTCTCAAGAAGCCAAAGAAGAGATCGAGGCGAACTTGGCCTAACTTTCCAAGGCCAACTTAGTCTTAGAGGCGAACAATAAAAAGTTGACAGATTCCTAGGATGTTCTCCAACTATAACTAACCAGCTACAAGGAAAGAATGTAAAAGAGAGCCATACAGTTGGCGGATCTCCAAAAGTGAGTGCAACAGCAAGAGCTTGAGCTAGGCTCTCTCAGGACTGGTCTTGAATCAACTAGGGTAACATAAGCCAAAGAAAATGAAGTTGAGACTAAGATATTACTAGATCAACTATAAGCCTAATATTCTCAGTCGACTGAGGAAGCTTCTACTAAGTCCTACCATAAAGGCTTTGAGGTTGCTCGACTTCAATATGAGGAGGAAGACGACAAAGAAGATGAAATGGATTACAACGATATGAGGATCATATCTTTATTTTGAGCTCAGGACTATAAATAGAATGAGGATCTTCGAGATTGGATATGATATTTTGGAAAGATCTCCTCCAAGATCTCTGGGGTTGATATACGCAAACTAAAATTACGATTATCCTTTGATCGGGTCTACCCTGCTTAGCAGACCAGGTCTTGTTCAGTGTTGTGCTGCCCTTTTGGATAGGGTAGACGCTCTCTTTTTTGGCCTATCCTTTTGTTGGGCAGCGCTCCATATGCTGATATACACATGGTACCACTTAACCGACCTAGACACGTGTACAGTCTAGATGACTATGCAGTTATTTCCCTTTACACTTAAAATACTCATAAATTATTGAGAACTGAAGATGTTAAGTTCTTAAACTTGGAGATAGAAGAGCACACAATTTTTGGGTATAGAAATCTGATTTCAAATTAGTTTTTATAGCCACTTTTGTATCTGTTGACCAAGAATCATTACTCAATGTCTCTTGGTTCGAATTTACCTCAACCCAATTTGAACCAATTTCTCTTGTAAATATTTATAAAAATATGAACAACTCCTTCTTTTAGTCCAACGATTGGCATGTAAAGAAAATAAAAAATTATATTTTTTCCTAACCTCTCTCATATCTTTTTCTATGATTGAAACAAAAAAAATTGCATTTTAATACCAAAACCCATTGTCATCAACCTCTTATGCACCTAGTTTTCCATCCCCAGAGCTCATCGTCGTCTATGTGTGTGTTTGAGATTTCTCTAATTTTGGAGTAAAGAAGTATGGACAAAGGGCAACAAAAATTATTTTTCAATATTAGATATACCATCATGGGTGATGAACGTTGTAGATATATGTCTTTATGAATTTAAGATATTAAACCTCAAATCTATAATGGGTTTAACAGTCACCACCATTCAAGGTTTAGGTGTGAATGGGCACCAAAAGTGGTTTTAGAAAATCTTTTTTTTTTTTTTGTTGCTCATAGTTACTTACGTCAATGGGAAAATGATGGTATACTTAAGAAACTAGGTAAAGAAGGTTTGATTGAGGGACAAAGAAGGTGTTAGGCACCATATCACACCTATCAAGTGATGATTACCAAAATATGGCCCTAAATAAAGTAGAAAAACTATTGTTTTACACTTTTTGAAGTTAGAAGAGATAATAAAGGAGCTAATAGCAAAATGAACTATAGTTTGACTTGAAAAATCAAGAAATAAAGGCTATGAGCAAGTTAAACTTGAAAAGTTGTGCTTGTTATAAATTTTTGTGAACTTGGGACTTGAGTGCAAATCTACTTTGATTTCACTCTTTTGGGTACTTAAGCACTTTTGCATGCTTACGTACTCACTTGGGAATAGTTTTTTGTGGGTTTAGTCTTGGGAGATGTCTATGGGTTCCAACCTTGATGAAACTAGAACCTCTATGCATGAATATGTATCCCAATGGGATTATTTTTTGTTGGATTAGAGAGTTATGTGTAGGTCTAGGAAAACTTCTACTTTTTACTCTTAACCACCATTTTTAAACAATAAGCAAAGTGGTAGGTGGTCAAGGTTTCTACATGAAAATTCCCAGTAAAATTTATTGTATGGACTAATGAAGAGGGATTACTCTCTTCCTTTTTAGCCACTAAAATAAGGAAAATAAACTAAGAACATGAAAGTAAGGTGCTAGAAACATAAAAAAAACTTGAAATAATTTGCATTTGATATGAAATATTCCTAGAACTTATTAGGGACTTAAAAGGGGAAGATGGCTTCTCAAGGAGAAGACTTATTCTCTTCAATTATATGCCCTTGAAGGAAAATAAAAGGACATCGTAACTAACTTGAACTTAAACAAAATAAAAATAGAGATTAGATAAGAAAGATAGAAGCAAATAAACTTGAAAAATCAGCAACTTAGGTATCTCACCCACCTTGGTATTTTTTTTCTTCCTAATTTCTTCATATTTTAACTCTAGAGTTCCCAAAGAGATAAGTAGGGATCTGGGCAGAATTTTAAGGCTTTTAGAGATTTTTGATAAGGTATGTGGATAGAATTTTCTTACTATAAAATCCCATCCCATTTGCCTTGAATAGGCCTTTATTTATAGAGCCTTGAGAGACCTCTTGAGAGTAAAAAGATCTCAATCCTCTCATTTGCTCATTATTATCAACAAAATCTCCATGTGTGGCCTTTTTTTTCTTCGTATGTCATTGTGCTCAATAGTCTTTCCCATGGCACTAGTGTCTTACCAACCAATATTCCTCAAGGTTAAAAAGCTAAAAAGGTAAAAGAGATTTTAGAGCATTTTCTAATTGTGACCAAGGTCAAAGGTAATGAAATAAGCAAAATGACTAAGAGACCAAGTGCAAAGTGATGTGAGGGTGTAAAATGGGGATTTTGTGATAAAGTTACTTGTGGTCCTCAAAAATAAAAAGAGCTAGTGGGGTGTGAGGAAGCATAGAAGGGAGTCAAGGTTGATAGGTGAGATAAAAATGAGGGCAAAGTGATAAAAAAAAAATTATGTGAACCCAAGGGAGTAAGGTTACGTGGGGGAGAAATGGAAGGAATGGGACTTGAGAATGAGTTAGTAGAGTGATCCCCAAAAAATTAAGGTTTCAAAGCGTAGTGGTCCTCTCCAAGAATGAGGCTTTCAAAATGAAGTAATTCCTCAAAGTATTTTGTGCACATGTGAGTAGGGTGAGAATATAAGAAAATCTAGACTGTCCAAATATAAAGTGTTGGAAGGCTTAAAAAATGGTCTATCCACACCTTAGGTACGGACAGGCCTTGTTTGACAAGACCCATGGACCTTGATTCTGCTTGGTCTCATGTGTGATTTTCTTGGACACCCTTCTTCTGCATGATTTTTTTATCTTCTCGGGCTCCATCGAGGCAAAAATGGGGCGTCTACAAACGTTATCAACTTTACCAATATTATCATGGCCAACAAGTAACTCAGGTACCCCAATGGTTACTTTTTCAATTTTTGTCAGTCGCTCTCTTGTTATATATATTTAGGCAATAGCATTTGCAGCCAACATTAGGAGCCAAAATTTTTTCTGTATGGCTTAAACATGTTTGATTGGGCTGATATATTTAGAGGATGATATCTATGGTAAGGAGATCATTCTCACAAAAAAATCGACCTAATTTAGAGTCTCAAACCCCATCAAAAGTGATTTACAAATTAATAGTTAAAAATTGACAGTCTATAATTCTAAACTACTTTTGATGGGGTAAGAAGTTTCACATTGGATTGATTTTTTGTGAGGATGATCTCCTCGCCATAGAAATCATCATCACAAAAAATCAGTTCAATCCAAAACTTTTAACCCATATAGGACAAACACGTTGACTCCATGTTGTCACCCTAAACTTGTTTGTCAAAAATTATGATTTTATTAAATCTTTATGATTTCTTTTAGTAATCTAGTCATGCAGTTTATGCTTTTGTGGAACTTGGGTGAGAAGAGTGTTTGATCGAAAGAATCTCAAATGTTACGAGATTGAAAAATTCAAGTTGGGAAAGAAAAATGGTGTTCTTCCTATGCTCAGATTGGATCGATTGAATTTTTAATTGGATCGGATCTAGTTTAAATTTCATTGATTTGATCAAATCTGGATTGTAAAAAAAGTTTCAGATTGACATAGGGTTGGTACTAATCCGGTACCGAACCAATCCATTGGTAGCCCTAGGTAGAAGGTACATACCTTTATTTTTCAAGATAATGTTAGATTAGTTTTGAGCTGCACATCAATTAGCGCCTTGAGATGCACATTAAATCTACTCAAATCAAAATACCGAGATATATATTATTGATGTCAACTGTCTCATATAAATTTTTGCACACACCCTCCCTATTACAAGTATTTTGGTATGTAACAAACTAATCCCAATTTTAGTCAATGTTTAAAATTTGGACTATGTTAATGGTCCAATGGAATCTTAAATATTATAATGAGAGGAGGTGGAGGAAAGTATTCACCATCAAAATTTGGAAGAAAAAAATGTCCCCATAATTTTATTTAACTTAAATATTATTAAGGTCATTTTCATCAAAAACAGATATAAGAATTGCACAAATCTTTATTTTTTTTAATACATATTTGTAGATACGTGATTTTCAGATTTTGAATACCACTTCTACCAAAGATTGGAGTTGCCACCATTTATATTTGGAAAAGGGTGTAAATGGTTACTCGGGGTACATTTTTAGGAAAAAGTGTCATTTTTAGCATTTAGTGACTCTCGTTTGGATAAGGTACCAATCAATTTGAGATCGAGGTAAACGGCTCGATTAGAGAAAATGGAAGGTGTTAGACACCCTTTTCTCCCTATCAAGTGGTGGTAACCTCAAACTAACTCGGTCATTTTGAATGAAAATGAAATAAAAGTGCCACGTATCCACAATTTGTACCCTAAGTAGGGGTTTACTTTTGACTCGATTATAGGATCATCCCATTGAAAGAGATGATCCTTATAAACACTTAGCCTTGGGAATTACATGTGTTTTTTGAAAAATATTAGTTATGGTTATGGGTCCATTCTCATGAGTTGAGAAGAACCAGAATACCGATTGCTACAAAATAATTTGAAAGATCAAAATGGTTTTGTTTCAAAGGTAGTTACAACCCTTATACTTTCGATCGAACTGAAATCCGATCTACCAAAGATAAGAAAGGGAGAGCATTACATCTTAGAAGTTTTTTAAAATAAAATAAAATAAAGAAAATGGAAAATTAGAAGAGGATGATGGAGAAGGGAGAGAAAGGGATATGCAATGCTTATGCTCGAACCCACCTAGAGGCTCGAGCCTTCTCTTTTCTTCTTCTCTTCTTCTTCTTCTTCTTCTTCTTAGGTTCTTTGTAGAATTGTGAGAGTATAATTTTTTTAGAGTTGATAAAGTGAGGGAAGTAGAGGAGAGTTGAGAGAATTTTTTTTTTTTTTTTTTAGACTTAAACTTAGTACCCATTTTGGAAGGGGATGGGGTTATTTATAAGTGTAGAAGATTGCTTTTGAGGATATAATGGGGTGAAAAGTTAGAAGAGTAGAAAATGGCATTGGGTTTGAGGGTAAGAGGTGTGAAATTCAAAGTTAGGGTGAAGGTATTTGTGGAATGGTGTGAAAATGGATAATTGTTTACCCAAACGGTTTGGATCCTCCCCGATCCATTTAGGTTGAGTATTTTATGAGGTAAAATGATGGGGGATTAGTTGAAAGAATGAGATTGAGTGTTAGTTGGGATGAGGATGTGAGGTGTTTGATTAGAAGAATGGGTTGTGTAAGAAGTTAGTTGTTTAGGATTTTGGGAGGGTTAAGGAGATGAAGATGTGTGTCAAAAAGGGATGGGAAGGTGAGGTGATTAGATGAGTTGATTGGAGGGAAGAGATGTGGGGATGGCTTGTGAGAATGGGTTGAGGGTGAATGATGAAAGGAGGTGTGGGTTGTGATGTGGGTTAATGATTGTGTTAGAGAAAGTGGTAGATTAGGTTTATGACATGGAATGTGGGGGTATGGGTTGGTGGTTGTGTTAGAGAAAGGTGATGGGTTAGGTTTTGTAAAAAGATTTTTTGGGAGGTGAGTTGTGGTGTGAACATGTGTCCATTTGATGATCAAAAGTTGATTGATTAATATGGATAATGATTTGTGGATTTAGATTGATTTGAGCCTTGGTATGTTGGGCTTGGGTTTTTTAAATGATTTTGGGTTATTGGGATTGGTTAGGATTATTTTAGAACGAGTTTTTGAGGGTGGGTGTGTTTTAGGGTTTAAGTGATATGGGATTAAGTTTAGGTTAGGTTGGATAAGTTAAGAAATGATTTTTGGAGAGTTGAGGGTTTGTGGGTCCTAAATGAGCTTGGGATATTTTCGATTTGAAAGGGGAACGGTAAAAGATAAGGCAGGTGGTGGGTATGCTAAGTCTTTATTGTGGGTCCCTTAGACCTTTAGGGGTCTTAGGAGCCCTCAAAAATCGATAAAAATGCTATTTTTTGACGAATTGATCATTTTAGATCTATGGTAAATTGTATTAGAAAATATGATTTTTTAGGTCTTTTTGAGTGATGGCCCATTCAAATTGGAGTGTCTACAATATTGATTTGAGTTTTATATACTTTCTCTGATTCTATTGCTATTGCGGGCCTTAAGCAATCGATCAGATCATATAGATATCCCTTCAACACGGTCATTGAAAGGATCTCAAAGGACCCACCAAAGCACAAAAATTAGGATCTTTCAGAAAATGAATTCCTATTCAAAAAGTGCATAACCGTATATTTGAAATAGGTTGACCTCTTGTCTTTACTTCTTTCATAGTACAATCATCTTCCCATTGAGTCTCCCTTTCTGTAGACACCCCATTTTTGCACTTGCATAATTAATCAATTCGTCAATCCGATCGCAACGGTTCCCAATGATGAATGTTTATCCCAATGCTTTATTTTGTTACCAGATATGTTTCAGAAATCCGGATGAGGTATCTCGAACTGACAAAACTATAGAAACCACACTACGTTAGGAAAATATGACTCCAAAAACATAGAAATCATCGTCTTGCAGACAAAAAGTAGCTTTACGATAAAAATCACTAAAAAATGACAGAATTACCAAAATACCCCTAACCTTAAAACATCCCTAGAGCCTACATTACATATAGGAAAACCCATTCAAATACATAAAACAAGTAGAAATCAAATAAATCATTTCGCCAATTTTCACAAAATTTGATAAAATTACAAAAATACCCCTCATAAAATTCACGACCATTCCACACACAAAATTTCATAAATGACACAAACCAATATTTCCATTGAATTCCTTACGAAAAATTGATTCTAAAACATCCTAGAACATCAAAAACTGACTTGAAACACAAAAAGTCCTCTCCGGGGGTAAAACGATAATTTTACAATTTTTATAATTAAAATTTTCAAAATTAATAAATAAATTATTAAATAATTAAAGTGAAACATTAATAAAATTAATTTAAAATTTTGAACAAAAAAAATCAATCAATTAAGCTCTCAGGCAAAATTGTTGATGGTTGCCAAGATATTTATTCAAGGACCCCTCCATTTGGGGGTCCAAAGAATTAAAGATATAATAGAGGGGGGTTCTCCAAAAAATTAAAATCAATCAAGTAAGACTAAAGTCAAGATATTAAAGTCAATCAAGTAAATCTAAAGTCAAAATTAAAGTCAATCAAGTAAGACCAAAGTCAAGATATTAAAGTCAATCAATTAAGACTAAAGTCAAAATCTTAAAGTCAATCAAATAAGACCAAAGTCAAGATATTAAAGTCAATCAAGTAAGACTAAAGTCAAGATATTAAAGTTAATCAAGTAAGACTAAAGTCAAAATTAAAGTCAATCAAGTAAGACCAAAGTCAAGATATTAAAGTCAATCAAATAAGACCAAAAGTCAAAATCCTAATAGATTTCTAATTAAATAATAATTCTATTTAACAATCCTAATTAAATAATAACTCTATTTAATAGAATTCTAACTAAAATATAACTCTACCTAAAATAATTCTAATTAAAATATAACTCTAACTAAAAGAATTATAATTAAACACTAATTCTATCTAAACAAACACTTAAAAAAAATCTATAAACAGGGGTCCTCACACCCTATTTTTGTATAAAATAATAAATCCTAAGAGAAGTAGGTCAAAAAGCTTCCCTAGCCTCCCTTAAACCCAAATTTTGAAGTCCCAACTCCTTGCCTAACACCCATATTTCGATTTTAGCTTGAAAAACACCTAGAAGCCCTTCAAAAACACCCCGAAATCCATAAAAAAATTCGAAGAATCTAGATCTAAAGAAGAGATATGTAACACCCCGGATTTTCAACTCATATCTCGAGGAAATTAAATGGTGAGATTTGGAAGAAAATATCGAAAGAGAGACTAAGAGTAAAATACTCGGATCTTGTTATGATTAATTTCGAGGAAAATCAACTTCGCCATTAAATTCAAAAGGATCGAAATATATACATTAGCCTGTAAGCAAGTCCGAATTCGAATTCAGATAGAGAAGTTATAGAATCCTCGAATTTCGTGTTAAGTGGGACCCAAAATAGTGGAATTTCGTTAGAGCGAGAATCGAAAAGATTTGATGACACCATTAGATCCGAATCGAAAAATTATTCGAAATGGTATATTCGTTTGTCGTTTTCCGAGTCCGAATAGTTAAGTTACGATCGAAACTAGAAATAAGGGGAAAATTACAAGTATGCCCCTCAGCTTTATTATAAAAAGGAATCTAATTTCTTTTATTTCATTCTTTCCTCTTCTTCTCTAAGAAAACCCCAAACGACAGCCACTTCTCCACCCTAGGGTTTCGACCCATTTCCGTCAAGTTTGTGCGCGAACGAAGCCGAGTTGAACCTCGACGAAGAAGGCAAAGTTGTTGGCCACGACGAGGGCTACAACTTCACCACCTTTGGTTGTTCATTCTTGTTCGTTTTCTCCATCCTCCATAAAAAAAAACAGCCGGGTAGCTCGAGTAAACCCCAACACATTCCATCCGAGGGCTTCATCAAGTTAGGAGCTAGGTATATATTTCATTGTAGAAGCGAAGGAGAACGTCATTGTCAGATACCTTGCAAACCCTCGCTCGTTTCGCATCCAAGTCAGCCCAACCTCGACTCTCGAGCCACCAACCTTGATCATTGTGTGAGTTTATCACGTTCGACGTCCACAACCAAGTAAGGGACTTTTGATTCTTATTGGTAACTTTAGATTTCTCAAATGTGCATTTAGGGTTTTGAAACAAAACTTATTGTTTGCATTTAAATCGTAGAAATTGGTGTTTGATTTCAAATTCATGGTAGAAGTAGGTGTTTTGTTTATGCTTTATCGAATTTTGATAACAAAATCGTGGGTGGGTCGAATGGTTCGAAGAATGGAAGAAGAAATCGAAAAAAGGGATCAAAAACCCGAAAATCGCGAGTGAGGTTCAGGCTGTAGGCGGGTAGGGTCAGTGCCACCGGCACCTACCGAAGGCATTCTGTCGGTCCCACCGACAGAATGTTGCTTCTGCCACCGATGAAATCAAGAAACCTCCGAAAACTTTGTTCTGTCGGCAGGACCGTCGGTCCCACCGACACCTGCCGATGTGTATTCTGTCGGTTCCACCGACAGCATATTGATCCTGCCACCGACTGCCACCGACAGACACAGTTTTGACCAGAACAGTGTTCTGACTCTTGGCTTGACCTCCTCACACCTTATACACTATTTCTCACCCTTTATTTCATTAAAAACATTTTTACTTCAGTAAATGTCCTCTTTAATTTTTACTTTCCATTTACTTTAAGTTCTTTAATGAAATTAAGGTTTTACCCCCCATTTCGGAACAATGGGAATGGTTTTAAGATCCAAATCTCAAAGGATCAAAATTCGAATTTTGGTTTCAAGAACAAAACGTATTTTTCGACGTTTTCAGCAAGTTTTCAAAATGTAATAACTTTCGTATTACTTTGAATTATATTACAAAAACTATATGGTTGCGAATCTCGTGATCGAGACTTTCATTTCGAAAAACCCGTTTTCAATTTCGAGAACTTTGAAAAATTGAGTTTCCGATACTTAGCCAATTTTCACCAGCTTCCCTTAGTTTTAACAGCTTTGGTCCCGTGCATCGCCGGTACCTTGTTTTTAAATAAACTTTGATGGTTTTCAATGGAAAGACCAAAAGAATGACTTTGAAATATTGAAAATGAATGGTTGATTTGAAAGGATGAAAAATGAGAATGTTGAGAGAATGGGAAAAGGGAATAAACGATAAAATGTCAGAATCACACCCGAGGGGTGATGTCTGCATTTTACATTGTATGTTGTGTGTAGGTTGGTGAAAGGATATCTAGGTTATTAATGAAAGGGTTGCATGTTTATTTCCGATTATGTTAGCGCTTGCGCTGAGTACTGTTATTTATTTTATGCCGATTGGCCACGGTTGCATGGTAGGAACTGGATATCCGTTCTCAACCCTGTTCTGTTAATTTCTCTTTTATTTTAAATGAAAAATCATATATATACGTAGCTATTTTGTGAGCTGTTAAAGGGTTTGTGAATGCCTGAAGGGATAGTGCGTCACATCATCCGGAGGGGTGCACTATCTTGGGATGTACGGTAGGGACCACCAAACTCATACGTGGTATGGGACGCGTATGAGAGTGGAGTCACAACTGGAATCCGGGTCCATTCCTTTCTTATCTTTACCAGTGAACGTGTATTGTAAAGGTGGTCGTATACGAGTGGAGTGTCATTTGAGAATCACATGCACGCCTGATAGGCATAGACGAAGATGATTAGTCAGTGATCACTAACAATCTAGTAGTAGTCGAACGTTCTGACACATCGAAAAGAGACCCATTGCTTACGGTCACGTCAAACGGCCAGCCTGAGCCGGATAAATGGTTCCGCAAGCGTGGTAGACACGATCAACCACAAAATCAGGAACTACGATGTTATTGGGGAATATCATGTCCTGACTGGGAGCGATCCAGTCATGAATCCCAACTCTTTAATTCCAATACTCCACCACTTGTATTATGTATCTGTTGTTATATTTCGAATTATAAACTGAAAAGCATGTCTATCGTTTTAATGTTGTCAACGGTATTTGCATAGAATGGAAAATGTATAATGAGTATGGATGATTGATGCCATGTGTAATCTTTAAACTATTTAGTTGCTCATCTCTGGCTATATGTACCAGTTGATCGTATTTTATCTTGTAAAACCTTGCATGTATTAAAAATATTCAGTATGCTTTATTCGATCATGCTTAGGAAGGGTTATTAGTAGGAATTGGCTGTGGACTTACTGGGTAACCATTGTTACTCACCCTTTCCTTCCTATTTTTTTTTTAGTTTCAGCACTTGCAGCTATCGAGGCAGGCGTAGAGTCAGTAATTGAGGAGTATCTGGTAGGTCAGATCGACGATCAAAGTTTATTTCCTGGTGAACACGAGGGCCACATCCCTTAGTGTTGTCAGTTTCACCCAGGGTGTATGTAGTTTTTGGATTGAGAGTTTAGGCCTATGTTAGAGTGAGAGTGTTTTGGTAAGCCTGTATATTGATAAATCTTCCGTACTCTGATCTACTTACATGTTAGATGTAATTAGTCTTCCGTTGTTATTTTCCTGTATCTACATTTTATATACAGGTTTTGTTACAAATTGGTTTATCAGGTTTGAATTCCGTGAAACGTTAACATAAACAGAGGAGACCATGCCGAAATTTCGAGGGACACCTAGAACCTTGAGGTTTGGCATTGGGATTTGTGTTAGCGTTTGGCAGGGCGTCACAAGATACCTCGTCTCGGAGATAAGAAATCAGATCCGAAGACAGAATGAAGCGAGGAATACTGTACAAGGAGTTACTCTGTCAGATCTGAGGGAACGAGAACGTTGTCTTCGAAAATGTATAAATTTCGTAATCTTTTTATTATTTAGGTCTTTTAGCGATGTAGTTTATTTGGGAATTAGTAGAGACCGGCATTTGCTGGGTGGGGTTGATGCCTAACACCTTCCAACCCCGTAACGTGATCCCCGGATCCATATTTTTTTATAGTAGATTAGTTGATTTATCCGTTTCGAGTCTCTATTCGGTCCTAAACCGTAATAGCTAGGTAGCGACTCCCAAACCTCTAAGGTCAAAAGCGGATCTGCGTACCACGCAGATCAAGGGCGCTTTCACTCTCTCCTTGGTTCACGTAGAAAAATGAAGAACTGATGCCAACAATTCATTACGGAATTTTTTTTTCCCATTTTCTACCCCCAATGAAATTACATCAACGTACTATTACTATATATAAGCGAGATTTTCTCCTCTTTTTATTCATTAGAAGATAACTCACATTGGGATCTTGCTTCGTTGGGAATGGATTATGTACCTCCTAATTGAGCTCTCATTAACCCAACACTTTATTGCCTCCCCAATCCGATGGAAAATGATGTTATTATTTCTCGTTGGACACAACTATTGAAATAGATTATCTAGCTACATTTTTGGATACTCCACCCATTTCATAAAGTATTCGACTCGGTTTAACGACAGCTACCCAATATTCGGGAGATCCCTTCCTTGAACCCATGCGTGTTTCCGTATGTCTTATTGTAACAGGTTTGTTGTGAAATATACGTACCTAGATTTTTTTCCCCCACGATGTGCATATCGTGTCATTACTAGTCATTTGGGTGTCTTCATTCAAGCAATAGTACAGAAGAAGAATGAAATGAAGTGAGAGGTTGGGGGGCAGGGAAAAGAGTTGAGTCGATTAGGCTCGACGACTAGGAGAAGCAAAGTGAAATCAGGAGAATCAAGTGCCTTTACAGAAGAAAATGCTGCTTCAGAAACTAAATCAAACTCAGAATCAATAATTTCTTTCAATGACAGATCAAGTACAACTTTCAGTTGCGGAAATAAAGGGTGGTACCTATTTGGAGTTCAAGAAACACTTCTTAAGCGTCCCATACCATAGTACTGTCTGACTTTTTGATGTACATGCACACCCTTGAAATGGGTGCATGTACATCACACCTCTTATGGTGGTTGCCAAATCTCCGAGTGAACCTGAACGCTTGGAAAGTGTTATTCCCCCATCTACTTGAACTCGAATTAGGGACTGAGGATCAATTTGGCCTTCAACTCCAACCTATCTCCATATGTTTCTTTAGGCAAGATGGAATATATCTCTCATGTACTCTCACGTCGTGTAATGTCGTATGTATGACAGAGGTGGTGTGGTGATTGATATCAATGCTGGTTATCTCCAAGGTTCAACGAATGAATGAAGCTATGATCGTACCCAGCAAGATACGACCATAACCAAAAATGACTACACTACACCTATACAGTCTCTAGAGGGGCCTTGCTACTAGCGCGCTACTTTCAACCTTCACTTGTTGGGGGGCTTCTGTTTGCTATTAGCACATCGTCATTTCGTCCCCTAAAAAGAATGTCATAATGATAGTTACGATGGAACTTATCCCCAAAATTCTAACTTTTTCGGTCAAAACAATACGATCAACATAACCCAATGGAAAGAGTCACTTTTGACGTAGAGGTGGAAGGCGGGTTGGCCAGTCACGTGGGAATACGCACAAGGACGGGGATAGTAACTGAGCACTTGAAGCACTTTTTTATAGGTTCCGTTCCATCAAGTACCACCCGAATAGAGTGCCCAACTCATGATTGGCAATTTCATAGGTTCAATTCTTGTTGGATGCATGTCACTGGTAACGTTCAATAAATCTATTGGAATTGGTTCTGTATCAATGGAATCTCATTAGCTAGCTAGTGGTGTGCGATATTGACTTATTTTCCTATATATCTACTCATAGGGTGGTACTTCAGCATATGATTCATATAAAGATCTTCCGTCAATGCATCCTCTGCTTGCTCCATCTTATCTTTCAGACCCAGCAAGAAAATGACTATTAGTACGTTCTAATTAAAGGCACGTTCAATCCCCATTTGGGAAGAATACCAAAACATCTCCTTCGCTTACGCTTTTCATGACTTGCTTATTAAATGCCTCTCTTCTCGATAGCAGATACTGTCTTTGTGACTAAAGGATATGAAATTATAGGATCTTCAACTACTAACCTACCACCTTTAAATGCAAGCTTTCTCCTCTTTGGCCCCCTTTCCAGCGCCAAGGCACCAACAAAAGCGAAGCGTAGCGACCAAATCGAAGAAGAGAAGGAGAAGGGAGCTTACTCCGCTTAGAGAGACTGGAAATCGTAGTCTCAATCCTAATATCTTAGGAGGAGGTATTTTCAATGTGTACCTTCCTCTGGTCAATTAATTTTTTTATAAATATTATTTAAGATAAATGGTTGGACTAACAAAAATCTTAATTTAGGTTTCGTACGTTATTGAACCAATTTTGACAAAATTTCGATTCAATCATCAACGATCTGGTGTTGCGTATACAATGACGCGACGTGTTACACGTTGAATGCAAGATATTTTGAGTACCGCACCGCTTATTCGTTATCCTATTTATAATTAGTGATTTAAATTTTAAAGCCAAGTCATATTTTCTTTTATTATGGGAACCATACTGAAGTTGCTTAGTAGTTTCCAGTAAACGACGTGGACGACGCGGCTGGACCGTCAAACCCATAAAACAAAGTACATAAATCCCTTATTTAACCCAACTATCGAGTCAAATACTAACTTGGGTTTACTTACAGAATCAGTGAAACGTATCCGGACAACGCGGTTTGCTCCACCGACTTATTTAAAGTGACATAGAGGATCACTCTCACTTCTACAGCACCAATCTCTTCTTTCTTTCTTTCTTTCTTTCTTTCTTTCTTCCCCCTTATTCTTCTTCAATGGTTGCGATTATCTTCTGATCTTCAATCTCTCCTGAGAGGATTTTTTTTACTTAATCGAGTTCATTCTAGGTTTCTGTTGTGAGATTTACTCTTTTGTAGTTTTATAACTTCACTTGCTGAAGAAGAATCGTCAAAATTTGAATTTTTATTTATTTATAATAATAATAATTTCCATCCATTTTAATTCAATTTCACGCATTTCTTCTGTGCTCTTTTTCGGGGTGAATAGCTTCGATTGGTTAAATCGGACTTTTTAATGGTTCCAAATATACTCAGATTCGGAAATAATTCAACTTTCTGGTGATTTCTCCTTTTCCAAGTTCATAACTCCAGCAGTTTTCGTAACATTTGGGCTATTTCATGCTGTTAACTACCTTTTGGATCTCCTGTTGCTTGTAATCCTCATAATTGAACATTTTGGATTCAATCTCTGAAAATCTTTAGTCTTTTCATTTCAGTTGATTTTCTCCTGAAACCCTAATTTCTTTAAAGAGAGAAGAGAGAAGAAATGGCGTCTTCTAACAACTTAGCGAGTCTCGAACCATGGACGTTCTGTAAATCCTTCCCAGAGTCATGGATGTCTGAAGCCTTCTCTCGCGACACCGAAGTTCTAACAAAAGCTCTCCAGAAATCTCTCTCTAGCGATTCTGAAACCCTAATTGAATCTGAGAACTCTTCGTTTCTAAACCTTGGCAAGCCCGAATCGATTCCTACTCCCAATTCTGTTTCAAAACATCAAAACACAATCTCAAACGGTCGGATATCGAAGCGTAAATCACGAACGACGAAGAGAACTCCCACCACCTTCATCACAGCTGATCCTTCCAACTTCCGACAGATGGTGCAGCAGGTGACTGGCATCAGGTTCGGTAACTCACACGTGTCGGCAGCTCCTGTTTTGAAACCAGAGCCTCAGCGACCGGGAAACCGGATACAGAGCAGCTACTGTTTACCAACTCTCGATACATCGGCTTTTTTGTTGGACAACAACCGTAGTAACCACATGCAGCAACAGGTAGTTGGGTCCACAGAGACTTCTCAGGCACACGTGTCGTTTTCTCCAGTAGCTGAGGGTATCTCAAGCTTAGAGTTTGATGCATTTCATAGCTTTCCAACTTTGGAATCATGGAGAGTATTGTAAGAAAATTCTCTATTTTTCGTTTTTTTCTTTTTTTTTTTTTTTAATTTATAATTATAATCTCGTTGTACTGGATCATCTGGAAGGAAGGGAGGGAGGACTTTGTTCATACTTTTGCCCTCCGTAGTGTTTTTTTATTTTGGGAAAATGGTGTTTCACTTGTCTTGGTGGTGGTGGTGCCTTGGGTTTCATTAATTATATTAAAGGGGGTATTTTGGTGATAATATTTTGAAAGAGAATCTATTGGCCCCCACCAATTTTTACTAACGCACTCCAAGATGAACCAGTACTACTTGAACATTATTATTAGTTGGCAACGTTGTACAAAATTGAGAAAAGAGAGGGAATTTGTTAGCTGCCAAAGGAATTTATTTGCTAAAAGTGGGAGTGTGATACCAGATTAAGTCTTATTGGTCATTGATGACCCGACCAATCAAGATGATGATTATCTGCTCCCTCCTTCCTTGATCTGCCTTTTTAGTAGTACCATTCGAATGCGCTCCAATGATAAAAGATTTAATTGCAAATTTGATAATTTTTACTTTGTGTTGGGTGACTCTAAAAGCTGGTTTAGAAGTTTAGTTTAATGTTTTAGTTTATTAAGTGTCAGTCAACGCATCCCTGAGAGGATTAGTCACATCACTTTATTTTTGGGATTCGATTGGGTTCATTAGTTAATAAATAAGGGAAATGTTCAGCAACAAACATTTTGGCAAAACATTTTTCAAAACATGGGTTAGAAATTTTAAAATGGGTTGATTTTTGGTGAGGATGATCTCTATGGTGAGGAGATCATCATCATCAAAAATCAGCTCATTCCAAAACTTCTAACCCCATCAAAAATGATTTACAAAAAATGAACGATTCACAATTTTTCAACTTGTAAATTGGGGTTAGAAGTTTTGGAATTGACTGATTTTTGGTGAGGATGATCTCCTCACCGTAGAGATCATTCTCACCAAAATCAGTCCATTCCAAAACCTCTAACCCATGTTTTGATAAATGTTTTGCCAAAATGTTTGTTGTTGAATGGGACCCAATAAATAAACATGTATTTCCAATCAGGAAAACACAAATTCCAATTATTGGGATTTACAGATACATGATGTATCCTTGAATTACAATTTTATTCTCAATGATCCGAATTTGTATTTTCTCACTTAAGACTTCACTCACCCTTTGGGAATATTTTTTTTGTATACATGTACTTTAAAATTTTCTAAATACCCAACTATTTTACCAAGGTTCAAGGATTAAAATGTATAAAAAATATATATATAATGACCGCAATACTAACAGTAGTTGAGTGAAAAGCACTTTCTTGACTTGGACGTATGTAGGAAGGATAGATATTTTCTCACTTTATCTCTATGTAAAGCATCTATTGTTCCTACACACTTTTATGTTAGGAAAGTGCGTTATGAGATACAATCTTGAGGCTACTTCAACGTTATTCTTTAAGAAAAATTTGTTGATTGACTATTAGATAACATAGAGATAAGTAGTAGCTTAATGGCATTGATAAAAAAATTATTTTATAAAATGAAAAAGTATAAGAGTCATTTTAAATTGACTTCTTTCAATATTGTATTAGATGTGGCATTGTGCAGAGAGCCATAAATGTTTTTCTTAGAGATACAATAAGAAGAATCTATTGTTCTCTGCATATTGTCACGTCAGCATAGTGTTGAATGCAATGTCGAAAGAAGTCAATTCAACATTTTCCTTTAAGATATTGATTTTTATAATGAATATTTTTTCTATCATATTTTGACTGATTCAATTTTCTTGTAAATAAACATTAAAAAAAAAAAGATTTTTGTTACTAAAATGATTTATTACAAAAGGAAAATACTCCTTACTCGAACGTAGTACGATTTTAAGTTATATTTAGGGTTGTTTTGCTGAAATGGATAACCACGTGGGCAATCCAACACCACTTATGTAGCCTCTAGATTACATAGAAAAACTCATACTCAAAAAATAAAAATAAATAAAAATTCCTTTTGGACTTCATCTTAGATTTTGAAAATGGATAGTTTTCGAATTTTCACGAAACTCCAAAGTTTAAAATAGAATTCAACGATATAAAATAAAAAATATTATTTTCTTTTTTCTTAAGTTCATATAAAATTTTATCATCTACAACCTTGTGACATTAAATCATGTTTTTGGATGACACAATGTGAACTCAACGACCCTTAGTAAGAGTTGAAATCTTACTGAGTAAGACTAATCTAACAAAAATGACTCTTATCAATATATCTAACACAGGTAAGATAAATAACACTATCAAGAATGATCATATTTTAATATAATCATAAAGCTAAGGTGTATGTGTTGTCTAGTGGAGGGTTTTTAAATAAATAAAAAAATTCCAACGGATGAAGGAGTCATTGGAGGGGCATTTTTAAAATAAGAAAATGTGATGAATATTATAAGAGAGCTTCTATTGCAGCACCAACTTTTACTAATGCCATCTCAAGATGGCAATAGAATCTCTTATAATATAGATATGAATTGGGTGGCATTAAGAAAAGTTAGTGTGGCAATAGAATCTCTTTCTTATAAAGATGAGAATATCGAGGAAGACCTAGGAGTCAAAGATAGGATGCTGTCGTACTGTACAATCTTGCTTGACTGTTCGTTACAGACGACCATAAGACCCTTCATGGGAGTTTCTGGTACAAGAGTGATTTGTTTGATGATGATCTCCACTCTCAAAGGATAATTGAATGGTATTAGATTATAATGTAAAGATCATAAAAGTAGAAGGAGAAGGAGAAGGAGCTGAAAATCTAAAAGGAAGGCAGGGAGTGGAGAGGTTGTTGACCAAACAAGTTTGCCTTTATTGGAGAAGTCAAAGGTTAGGACGTTCTCTTGGGACTGACTATGTCAGTCTTCGTGTTTTGTGTTGGTGGGAGTGGGATACAACGCGGTCCAGCTATTGACGCCCTCCTTACATCTGCGTGACGTAATAACTTAGTCATATATATATATATATATATATATATAGGGTCCCGTTCGCCACCCTTAGTTTTACCACACACTTTAACAAACGCGTTTTGTCTTACATGGGTTAGAAGTTTCGGAATGAGCTGATTTTTGGTGAGGATGATCTCTATGGTGAGGAGATCATCCTCACCAAAAATCAGCTCATTCCAAAACTTCTAACCCCATCAAAATTGATTTACAAAAAATGGACGGTCCACGATTTTCAACGTGTAAACATGGGGCTAAACATTTCGGAATGGGCTGATTTTTGGGGAGAATGATCTTCTAATCATAGAGATCATCCTCACCAAAAATCAGCTCATTCCAAAACTTCTAACCCATGTAGGACAAAAAACGTTTGTTAAAGTGTGTGGTAAAACTTAGGGTGCTGAACATTTCCCATATATATATATATATATATATTTCTGATTTATATTCGGATTTAACTATTTGACCCCGGCTGATTAATCGGTGTGGTTAAGGCAGGTGATACCACCTTCCTATGACCCTTATTACGACTCACATCGGGACACATGAAGTCAGCCATTTGATTCGCATTAGATCTACGGTCTAGATCGGGTGTAACAACCATTCGATTATAAAATAACAAAAATTCGTTATTTGCAAATGCCTCCCTGTAAACAAAAATAAAAAACAGATCTGATTTCTTCTTCACTCTCATCTTCGTCTTCTTTCAAACTCTCTTCCTCTTCGTCAGATCGAACGACATCTTCATCTTCTTCTTCACTCTCTTCCTCTTCAACAAATCGAACGACATCTTCGTCTTTTTCTTCATTCTCTTCCTCTTCGACAGAGAGTTCTCCATCTTCGTCTTCTTCTTCGACTTCTATATTCCCTCTCTCTCTCTCTTTCTCTCTGTAGAACAGACGACGACTCATAGAAACAAAGAGCTCGACAGAAACCCTAAGGTAACAAATCACAAATCCTTGTTTTTTTAATTTTTTTGCATTTTTATTTGTTTAATAAATTATTTTTTTTAATTTTTTTACAAAGTTCTTGCAATCGATCTCCATCTTCGTCTTCTTCTTCTTCAGTTTTTAATGTGTTCTTGGGTAGCATGGGTTTTCTGCCTAATGGGTTTTGGTTTTGGGACATTGTTCATTTTAAATATGTGTTCCTACGACACATATGGATTTTCTGCCTAATGGGTTTTGGTTTTGTTACATTGTACATGGTATGATCCTGCAAATGGGTTTTGGTTTTGGTACATTGTTCATTTTAAATCCCAAAACATGTTTTTCCAGTAAATTCATCATGTTTAGTATCAACCAATTCATTCAAAAATTACCAATGAAATCGCTGGTAAGGCAAAATTGATGATATTTAATCAATGAATTCATAGACTATAAAACTGACAGCATTCATGAATTCGTACATTATAAAAATGAAAAATTAACTGTAAAAACATGTTTTGAGAGTTAAAATGAACACTGTACTGAATCCGAAATTTTTTCATATTCAGGGTACGAAATGGAGATTCACCCCTTCAAAAAAATAAGTCATCATTGAAAATAAGTGAAAATTGAGGTGCCAATAGAAACACTCTCAAATTTTTTGTTTTGTTTTAGATTTCTATTTGTTAGATTTAAGATTTTACATGGGCTTAATCCTAATTGTAAATAACTGTTGAAGTTGTTTCAATGTGTTATAACACTTTGTAATGTTGAGAATAGGTAAAAGTTGGGGTGCCAATAGAAACACACTCTCTCATTATTTTGTCTTTTTTATTTATTTATAAAGATTTCTATTTATTAGATTTAGGATTTTATATAAGCCTAATCCTAATTGTAAACGACTGCTAAAGTTGTTTCAATGTGTTATGACGCTTTGTAATGTTGAAATAATTAGTTGAACCAAGCTTTTGTAATGTTTGGATTGTGTGTTTTAATATTTAACTAGGATGTGATAAATTATTTATGAAATTGGGGATATAATAAGTAAATGTAGATCACTTATTCATTCATTACAAGTGGCCTTAGAGATTTGGTCATATTTTCTAAGGTTTTTCGGGGTAAATTAACTAGCTATTTGACACACATGCCACTAATCCTTTTGAGGATTTTAGAAATGACTTTCCATTTATTATTTTAAATAGCTTCGAGTATCATTGATTTGAATGTAAGAAATATGAGTTGGTGAAAGAGCCCTCGATTCACGGGGTGCGTGGATCCACTTTTTACCCTTGAGGTTTGGGAGTCGCCACCTAGTTATTACGGTCTAGGAACCTAACTTTGACTCTAAAAGACAAATAAACTAATCTATGAAAGAAAAATATGGGTCCGGGGATCACGTTACAGGGTTGGAAGGTGTTAGGCACCAACCCCACCCGGTAAATGTCGGTCTCTACTTATCCCAAATAAGACTACATTGCTAACAAAAAACCTAGAAAGAAAAAAAAAATAAAATAAATTTTACCTTCGAATGCAACGATTATATTCCCTCAGATCTGATAAAACCGCTTCTTGTACCGTACTCCTTGCTTCGTTCTATCTCCGAATCTGATTTCTGATATTCGAGGCAAGGTATCTCTTTCTTAGATCCAGATTCTTCGAATTTTTTATATGAATTTTGGGGTGTTTTTGAAGGACTTCGGGGTGTTTTTCAAGCTAAAATTTAAGTATGGGTGTTATGTAAGGAGTTGGGGCATCAAAATTAGGGTTTATGGGAGGTTAGGGAAGCTTTTTGACCTACTTCTCTTAGGATTTATTATTTGATACGAAAATAGGGTGTGGAGGCTCCTATTTATAAAGTTTTTTAGAAGAATTAGGATTTCTTTTATGGTTTTAATTAGGGTTTTGACTTTGATCTTATGAGATTGATTTAATCTTTAGGGTTTTAATTTAGGGTTTTGACTTTAATCTTATGAGATTGACTTGATTAGTTTAAATTAGGGTTTTGATTTAGGATTTTGACTTTAGTCTTATGAGATTGACTTGATTAGTTTAGATTAGGGTTTTGACTTTAGTCTTATGAGATTGACTTTAATACTTTGACTTTAGTCTTTCTTTGTTGACTTTTAATATCTTGACTTTAGCCTTATTTGATTGACTTTAAGATTGAATTTAGTCTTACTTGATTGACTTTAATTTTTGGAGAACCCCCTTTTATTATACCTTTAATTCTTTGGGTCCCCCAGATGGAGGGGTCTTTAAATAAATATCCTGACAACCATCAACAATTTTGCTTGAAAGCCTGATTGATCGATTTTTTTGTTCAAATTTTTAAATTAATTTTATTAATGTTTCACTTTACATTATTTAATGATTTATTTATTAATTTCGAAACTTTTAATTATTAAAATTGTAAAATTATCGTTTTGCCCTCGGAGAGGATTTTTTGCGTTTTAAGTCATTTTTCAATGTTCCAAGATGTTTTGGAATTAGTTTTTCATAAGAAATTCAACGGGAATGTTGGTTTTTTTCATTTATGAAATTTTTTATATGAAATGGTCGTGAACTTTATGAGGGGCATTTTCGTAATTTTGTTGAATTCTGTGAAAATTGACGAAATGATTTATTTGATTTTGATTTGTTATTTTATGTGTTTGAATGAGTTTTCCTAATCGTAACGTATGCTCTAGGGTTGTTTTGATGTTAGGGATATTTTGGTAATTTGGTCAATTTTAGTGATTTTTATCGTGAAGCTTCTTTTTGGTCTGCAAGATGATGATTTCTATGTTTTTGGGGTCGTATTTTCCTAGCGTTGTGTGGTTTCTAAGGTTTTGTCAGTTTGAGATACCTCATCTGAATTTCTGAAACATATTTGGTAATAAAATAAAGCATTGGAATAAACATCCATCATTGGGAACCGTTGCGATCGGGTTGACGAGTTGATTAATCATGCGAGTACAAAAATGGGGTGTCTACAGTTGGCAACTCCTTTTGTATTATTATTTAGATGTTGAATAAATAGAAATTTCAATATATTTTAGTTAACCTCAACTGGGACTTTGTTAATTTGTTTTAGATAATTCTTCATGGATATGATTGACGTTGACAAGTGTGGGAGTATACATGTGAATGAAAATGTGGGATCATCTTCGATTATGGAAGTAGATATTGGGGAACGTGTTGATTGCCTCAGTCCTAACAAAGATGTTCGAAAGTTAAATGCACCATATGTTGGGATGGTTTTTGATTCAACTGAGGAAGCAAAAAAATATTATGAAGAATACAGATGTCAGGAAGGGTTTTGCATTCGTGTACGAAGTAGTTCAAAGACCATAAGAGTTTCAAATGCGGTGACTAGGACAAGATATGTTTGCATACATGAAGGCAAACATACACCAAGGATAAAAGAAGATGCGATAACAAATGAGAATGAAAAGGGGAAGAAGAGAATTGTAAGAAGTTGTTCTACTTTTAAATGTGGATGTGAAGCAAACATGCGCATTGTATTCGACCAACGTGCAGTGAAATGGAGAGTGTTGGTTTTCAACGATGATCATAATCACAAGGTTGTCATGCCATCGAGAAGAATGAAAATGAAGTCGAATCGAAATATGCCGAGCGTAGCTAAGGATCTTACAGAAACATTTCGTAATCAAAACATTCAAATTAATAAAGTTCCATCAATTCTTCGTACAGATATGATCGGTTTTGATGTTAGAGACTGTTATAATCACCTTCGAAATGTTAGGCGACAGGATTTGGAAAGAGGCGATGCACAATGTGTACTTGAGTACTTTATTGAAAAACATAATGAAAATCCACAATTTTTCTATGGGATACAATGTGATGAAGATGGGAGAGTAGTTAATTTTTTTTGGGTGGATGCGAGGTCAAGATTGTCATATGAATATTTCGGTGATGTGATTACATTTGACACAACTTATAAGACAAATAAGTACAAAATGTCGTTCGCCCCGTTTACTAGAGTCAATCATCATTTTCAATCTATCCAATTTGGATGCGTTCTTCTAGGAGATGAGACAGAGACTACTTTTGTATGATTATTCGAGATGTGGCTTAAAGCTATGAGGGGAAAACATCCAATTTCAATAATCACAGACCAGGACTTGGCAATGAGGAATGCAATTGCCAAAGTTTTTCCCAACAACCGTCATCGTCTATGTATTTAGCACATTCGGAAGAAATTTACGGAGAAATTGTCTCATAAATACTTTGAAAATTCTACTTTTAGAATTAAGATAGAAAAATGTATTTAGTCGACATATTCTGGGGAAGAGTTTGAAAAACAGTGGCATAACATGATTCAAGAAAATGGATTAGAAGAAAATGAATGGTTGCAACACCTGTTTGAAATACGGGAATCTTGGGTGCCTACGTATAATCGAACAATTATTTTTACTGGTATGAATACCACTGGGCGTAGCGAAAGCATCAATGCATTTTTTGATGGATTTGTTAATTCGACAACAAATCTTAAAAGAATTTGTTGTGAAGTATGAAGAATATTTTGAAAAAGGAGAGTGATGAAGATTATGAGACAGAACACAAGTTCCGATGTGTCAATGACAACGACTTACTTTTGAAACATGCAGTAACAATTTATACGAGAAGTATATTTGAAAAATTAAAGGAAGAATGGGTCCAAGTTTTCCGATATAAAGTTGAAAAAAGGGAGATGGAAGAAGGAATTTAGATGTTTTTTGTGAAAACAAAGTTTGGCGAGCCTGATGACTTTATTTTGAAAATAAATGTGGATACCTACGAAGGTATATGTGGGTGTAAAAAATTTGAGTTTCTTGGAATTGTTTGTCGGCATTTTTTAAAGGTGTTCACACATCTTGAAATTGATATTATACCATCACACTTTATTATTGAGAGATGGAGACAAGGGGCCAATAAATTTAGGGTGATGGATGTACAAGTAACAATCGATGGTTATGAACCTTCCGAAGCATTGAGATATGGCAATATGTGTAAACAGGCTACTACATTAGCCAGTTATGCATCATCTTCAATGAAAGCATACGTATTTTTCACAAATGTTGTAAATGATTTGTCGAAACAAATTTATGCAATTAAAATAGAAGAAATGACAGAAATTGTTGCTCAACCGAATGAAGAGGCACATGAAAAAGGAAAATGTAACCTATCTCAGTTACTTTTAGACCCGAATGTCACACAAACAAAGGGTAGAAAGAATGATGACAAGGGAAAAGAAAACGTTGATACTACGGGTAGGTTGAAAAGCAGTATTGAGTTGAGCCAACAAAAGAAGAAAAGAAAATGTGCATTCTGTCATAAACTTGGACACGATAAGCGAATATGTCCTGTGAATCCAAATAGAAAGAAAAAAGATTGTACTCAAGGTAATTATAAGTATCTTTATAAACTAATTACTTAATTTAATGCATTTAATTGAATAAATTTTAAGTAATGTCTTGTTTATTTATTTATTTATGAATTTTTCCCCAGAAATTGATGATATTCAAGAATTGGGCAAAGACATGGAGAGCAACCACGAGGCCTTTTCTTTGGAATGAGGGTATGTTATGTTTGAATATATTCTCACTTAATGATTTTCTTTGCTAAATTTTGTTCTTGGAGCCTCTTTGACTACATTTCATTATGTTATGATGATCAGGTACCTTAAAGATCTTAAGAGCAACCCTGAACTCAATCGCAAGAAAATGGTTATCAAATCAATATAGACATAACAAAATGGTTGGACCCGTGTGAAAGCGCCCTCGATCCGCGGGGTGCGCGGAGCCGCTTTTGACCCTTGAGGTTTGGGAGTCGCCACCTAGTTATTACGGTCTAGGAACCGAATTTTGACTCTAAAAGGCAAATAAACTAATCTACGAAAGAAAAATACGGGTCCGGAGATCACGTTACGGGGTTGGAAGGTGTTAGGCACCAACCCCGCCCGGCAAACGCCGGTCTCTACTAATTCCTAAATAAAATTACATTGCTAACAAGACCTAAATAATAATAAAAAAAATAAAAATACTCACCTTTTCCGAGCGCAACAATTTTATTCCCTCAGATCTGATAAAATCGTTCCTTGTACCGTACTCCTTGCTTCGTTCTGTTTTTGGATCTGATTTCTGATCTCTGAGGCAAAATATTTCTTTCTTAGATCTGGATTCTTCGAACTTTTTTATGGATTTTGTGGTGTTTTTGAAGGGCTTCTATGTGTTTTTCAGGCTAAAATCGAAGTATGGGTGTTAGGTAAAGAGTTGGGGCTTCAAAATTAGGGTTTTGGGAAGGTTGTGGAGGCTTCTTCACCTACTTTTTCTAGGATTTTTTCTTTGATACGAAAATAGGGTGTGAAGGCTCCTTTTTATAAAGTTTTTTTAGAAGCATTAGGGTTTGATTAAGGTTTCTTTTAGGGTTTTAATTAGGGTTTTAACTTTGGTCTTATGAAATGGACTTAGTCTTTAAGGTTTTAATTTAGGGTTTTGACTTTAGTCTTATGAGATTGACTTTATTAGTTTAAATTAGGGTTTTGATTTAGGATTTTGACTTTAGTCTTATGAGATTGACTTGATTAGTTTAGATTAGGGTTTTGACTTTAGTCTTATGAGATTGACTTTAATACTTTGACTTTAGTCTTTCTTGATTGGCTTTTAATATCTTGACTTTAGTCTTACTTGATTGACTAGATTTTGGAGAACCCCATTTTATTATATCTTTAATTCTTTGGGCCCCTAGATGGAGGGGTCCTTGAATAAATATCCTGGCAACCATTAACAATTTTGCCTGAAAGCCTGATTAGTCGATTTTTTGCTTAAAATTTTTAAATTAATTTTATTAATGTTTCACTTTACATTATTTATTGTTTTATTAATTAATTTCGAAATTTTTAATTATTTAATTTGTGAAATTACCGTTTTGCCCTCGGAGAGGATTTTTTACGTTTAAGTCATTTTTCAACGTTTCAGGATGTTTTGGAATCAGTTTTTCACAAGAAATTCAATGAGAATGTTGTTTTTTTTCATTTATGAAGTTTTTTGTATGAAATGGTCGTGAATTTTATGAGGGCATTTTTGTAATTTGGTCGAATTTTGTGAAAATTTGTGAAATGATTTATTTGGTTTCAATTTGTTATTTTATGTGTTTGAATGAGTTTTTCTAATCGTAACGTAGGCTCTAGGGTTGTTTTGATATTAGGGGTATTTTGGTAATTTGGTTAGTTTTAGTGATTTTTATCGTGAAGCTTCTTTTTGGTCTGCAAGATGATGATTTTTATGTTTCTAGGGTCGTATTTTCCTAGTATAGCGTGTTTTCTAAGTTTTTTCAGTTCGAGATACCTCATCCGGATTTCTGAAACATATCTAGTAACAAAATAAAACATTGGAATAGACATCCATCATTGGGAACCGTTGCGATCGGGTTGACGAGTTGATTAATCAGGCGAGTGCAAAAATGGGATGTCTACAGATGCCCCTCTTTGGTAGAGGGTTGAAGCAAACTAGATAGCAAATCTATTTTGATAGATAGTGCGATATCCGAATGCCAAAGCTAGTGACAGTTCATTTTGCAGCCTGATTTAACTATTTATCGGGGTGTTCGGATCCTTGAGGGTAAAACTCTCCCTGAACTAGAAAAATGTCAGGTCCTTGAGCGCGAGCTCTCACTGGCAGTGTCAGATCCTTGAATTTTAGAAAATTCTCCTTAACTGATGTAACAACTGTGCAAGTGTGTGGACTCAAAATCTAAGATAGATTTCATAGAGTTTGAGTTGGAAATTAGTCAAATCTGAGCATGAAATGAATATAAACTGAGCATAATTCCAAGAAAACCCTTGGCGGCATCTGAGCATAATTTCGAGAAAATCCTCGGTGGTAACTGAGCATAATTCCAAGAAAAACCTTTGGTGGCATATGAGCATAATTCCGAGAAAACCCTCGGCGATAACTGAGCATAGTTCCGAGAAAACTCTCGACGGCATCTGAGCACAATTCAAAGAAAACCTTTGGCGGCATCTGAGTATAGTTCCGAGAAAACCCTCGGCGGTATCTGAGCATAATTCCAAGAAAACCCTTGGCGGCATCTGAGCATAGTTCCGAGAAAACCCTCGGCGGCATCTGAGCATAATTCCAAGAAAACCCTTAGCGGCATCTGAGCATAATTCCAAGAAAACCCTTGGCGGCATCTGAGCATAGTTCCGAGAAAACCCTCGGCGGCATCTGAGCATAATTCCAAGAAAACCCTTAGCGGCATCTGAGCATAGTTCCGAGAAAACCCTCGACGGTATCTGAGCATAGTTCCAAGAAAACCCTCGGCGGCATCTGAGTGTAGACACCCCATTTTTTGCATCCGCCTGATTAATCAACTCGTCAATCCGATCGCAACGATTCCCAATGATAGATGTTTATTCCATTACTTTATTTTGTTACCAGATATGTTTCAAAAATCCGGATGAGGTATCTCGAACTGACAAAACTGTAGAAACCATGCTGCACTAGGAAAATTTGACCTCAGAACATAGAAATCATCATTTTTTAGACCAAAAAGAAGCTTCACGATAAAAATCACTAAAAATTGGCCAAATTACCAAAATACCCCTAACATCAAAACAACCCTAGAGCCTACGTTATGATTAGGAAAACTCATTCAAACACATAAAATAACAAATCGAAACCAAATAAATCATTTCACCAATTTTCACAGAATTTGACAAAATTACGAAAATGCCCCCTCATAAAGTTTACAACTATTTCACACACAAAATTTCATAAATGACACAAACTAATATTTTCATTGAATTCCTTACGAAAAATCGATTATAAAACATCCTAGAACATTAAAAACCGACTTAAAACGTGAAAAGTCCTCTCCGGGGGTAAAACGGTAATTTCACAATTTTCATAATTAAAATTTTCAAAATTAATAAATAAAACATTAAATAATTAAATTGAAATATTAATGAAATTATTTTAAAATTTTGAACTAAAAAAATCGATCAATCGGACTCTCATGAAAAATTGTTGAGGGTTCGTAAGATATTTCTTTAAGGACCCCTCCATTTGGGGGTCCAAAGAATTAAAGATATAATAGAGGAGGGTTCTCCAAAAAATTAAAGTCAATCAAGAAAGACTAAGGTCAAGGTATTAAAGTCAATCAAGTGAGACTAAAGTCAAAATTAAAATCAATTAAACAAGACTGAAGTCAAGATATTAAAAGTCAATCAATTAAGACTAAAGTCAAAATATTAAAAATCAATCAAATAAGACCAAAAGTCAAAATCATAATAGAGTTCTAATTAAATAATAACTCTATCTAATAGAGTTCTAACTAAAACACAACTCCACCTAAAACAATTCTAATTAAAACACAACTCTACCAAAAATAAGTCTAACTAAAACACAATTCTAACTAAAAGAACTCTAATTAAACACTAATTCTATCTAAATCTACTCTTAAAAAAATCTATAAATAGAGGTCCTCACACCCTATTTTCGTATCAAATCATAAACCCTAAGAAAAGTAGGTTAAGAAGCCTCCCCAACCTTCCCAAAACCCTAATTTTGAAGTCCCAACTTCTTACCTAACACCCATACTTCGATTTTAGCTTGAAAAATACCTAAAACCCTTTAAAAACACCCCAAAACCCATCAACAAATCCGAAGAATTCAGATTTAAGAAAGAGATACTTCAACTTGGAAATCAGAAATCAGATCCGGTGACAGAACGAAGCGAGGAATACTGTACAAGAAGTTGTTCTATCAGATCTGAGGGAAAAAAATCATTGCGTTCGGAAAAGGTAAGTATTTTTTTTATTTTTTTATTGATTAGGTCTTTTTAGCAATGTAGTTCTATTTGGGAATTAGTAGAGACCGGCGTTTGTCGGGCGGGGTTGGTGCCTAACACCTTCCAACTCCGTAACGTGATCCCCGAACTTAGTTTCTTATTTTTCGTATATTACTTTATTTTGCCTTTTAGAATCAATGTTCGGTTCCTAGACCGTAATAACTAAGTAGCGACTCTCAAACCTCAATGATAACCAGTAGAACCTAGTTTTTTATTTTATTTTATTTTATTTTTAGTTATTTATTTTTTTTATTTTGATTTTTATCATTCTTTTGGCTCTATTGGTTATCATTGATTGGGATGTTAAATATTTTTGTTTGGCACATTTTTGTTAGGGTTCAATTTGGGGGCATTCAGAATGACCCTAAATAATGCAAGATATCAAAGGTTAATGACACGAGGAATGACCCATTTTTTTTGAATTATTTTTAGGTCTGTATTATCATTTATTAGTATCTTTTGGTTCAATTTCGGATATTTTGTTTTGGCACTTTTTTTTTATGGTTCAATTTCGGATACTTTGTTTTGCCACTTTTTTTTTATGGTTCAATTAAGGGTCACTTTTTGATGACCCTAAATAATGAAAGATTTAAATCGACATATAAATTGAGGATTGGATAATGTTAGCAGTAAATTGATGAGATATGGGGTGATAGTTTTTTTTTATTATAAAAAATAAAATAAAATAAAAACAAAACGTTTTGAAAAAAAAAATATTTAAAAAATAATAAAAAAAAAGATGTAAAAAAAATAATAATAAAAATAAAAATAAAAATAAAAAACGTTAAAAACAACAACAAAAAAAAACGTTAAAAAAACGTTAAAAAATCATTAAAAAATGTTTAAATAAAAAAAAAAAATTAAAAAAGTTAAAATAAAAAAAAAAAAATAATAATAAAAAACAACAAAAAAAAACATTAAAAAAAATAAAAAATAAAACGTTAAAAAAAAAAACTTAAAAAAATTTTAAAAAAAAAACAATGTTTTTAAAAAAAATAAGAAATTTTAAAAATGTTAAAAACAAATTAAAAAACAAAACGTTAAAAAAAAAAAATTAAATAACGTTTTTAAAAAATTAAAAAAAAACGTTTAAAAAAAATAAACGTTAAAAAAAATAAACAATAAAAAACGTTAAAAAAAAAATTTAAAAAACGTTAAAAAAATGAAAAAAAAAACGTTTAAAAAAAAAATAAAAATAAAAAAGACATTTAACAAAAAAAAAATTTAAAAAATAAATAAAAAAAACGTTAAAAAAAGTTAAAAAAAGAAAAACTTTAAAAAATTTTAAAAATTAAAAAAAAAATTTTAAATTTTTTTTAAAAAAAATATAAAACATTAAAAAAATTGTTTAAAAAAATTAAAAAAAAAAAACATTTAAGGAAAATTAAAAAATTATTAAAAAAATAAAAATACTATTTTTTTAAAAATATAAAAAAATAATAATAAAAAATCAAAAACTAATAAACGTTAAAAAAAAACTTTTGAAAATTAAAAAAAAAAAACCATTAAAAAAAAACGGTTATAAAAAAAATTTAAAAAAAACGTTTTAAAGAAAACGTGTTAAAATAATAAAAAAACATTAAAATTTTTTTTTTAATAAATTATAACTCTTAATCTCTACAATTATCAATCTACCGTCAATTCAATATTCACAGAAATCTCAAATTATTTTTGAATCGCCTAAAAGGGACCCTTGATTGGACTATGATAAAAAAAAATTGTTTGGATTAAAAAAAATAAAAAAATTCTCTTCCATACTTATTCCAATGTTGGATCATATTGATTATTTTTGTGTTATAAATTTTTGCCCATCTAACATGTTATGATCTTGATATACATATCATTAATGTACATGCCTTGATTCGATCTTGATGTTATGAATATTGTGTGTATTTCTTGATTAATAATTGGAATTCATACTCTTGTGATTGGGTCTAGCCTATAGGCCCATTTATCTGGAAAAAAAATCCCGGGCACACCCCACCCTACCTTGCACACACCACATGCACGTTTATTGTTTTGCACGCTTGCACGTCCCATATAGCCAATGTGGCACTAGTGCGTGGCCCAATCTCTTTGGAGATGCGACGTCATTCATGAAAACCACAACTCCAGTCACGTACCTTAGGGTATATCAAACTGAGGCATCAATACCGTCTGATCAGGTGATTCTGAGAGATATAATGATGCACACAGGCTGGAGCGACCTGAGCCTTTGACCTATTGTGAGCCACACAGTCACATGTCCCGATTGCCAACGTAGTACTAGTACGTGGTCGGTCCCCTCGTGGGATGTCAAACCATTTATGAAAGCTACAACTCTTGACTCGTACCCATAGGTATGTAAAAGATAATCTAAATATATCAATTGCACTTCTTGGTCAAAACCAGTGCCTAAGCAAGATCTTGCCCCGCTGTACCCTACTGTACGAGGGGGATAGACTACGTCTATTCTAGACGAGAGGTATTTAAGTGGACCCTTGCTCAGCATCGTGCGCCACCTCTCAACTGGAGATCAAACTGGCTGTTTTTGACTTCAGAGAAATGAGTTGAGGTTTTACATTATCACCTATACGGTATATCAAACAAAGTCACCACATATCGAGAGATATATAGGTGTATTTGGGCAAGGGTGGCCTAGATAAAATGCATTGCACGTAGTAAACCTAGAGTCTAGAAGTCTTCCTATAGGTCACGACCTGAACTAACTATAGGTGTTCCCGGGTTGTTTTATTCAATCCAACCAACAGGTAAGTGGGCGGACCGATCCAGAATAATCAAATTAAACCCGCAATATCGTCGACCCAACTGGTAAAATGCACCGATTAATTTAAACCACTTAAACCAGTTGGCCCAATTGACAAATGGATCAAACTGATCAATACCAAATCAGTTGGACTAATTGGTTTCACTTTTAAAGATCCAGACCACTTTGTATAGGAAGATTCAAATTAATTTGTCTGATCAAAGGTTCAATCCCAATCAAGGGTAGACCCGCGTCTAACCTTTCTCACTTTCTTGGTCACTATAGACTTATAGTGCATTTGGATTCGATATTTTTCACCGGACTTGGACTATTTATATCAAAATTTTAATCATGTGGTTAAAAGTCAAACCTTCAGAATCGATGGTTAATTTTAAGTGCCCCTAAAAGTTCTAAACCTTCATCTGTGTCATTTAGGGTCCGTCAAAAGAGTCGTCTAGTCAAAGTACCAGTGTCAAGTTCAAGTAGTCCATCCACCCAAAAGGACCTTCTCGCTTTGTAGATAATTATCCCTGAGTTTTCTTTGAATTTCAATCTAGTTTTTGTCAGTTTTTAAATCCAGTTAGTTACGTTAGTCTTTCTTCAGCTTTCAAGTTTTAGTCGAGTTTGTCAGTCTATGTTTTTCAATTCCAATAAAATATAGAAGCTTTTGATTATCATGCGTTCAATAATGATATGAACATAAAATTGGATATGAAGAATGCCTCAAAGCTTACTAATTAAGCTCGATAAATATTTGAATTAAATAGTACACTCAAAAAGTGCAAATGGGTACTACATTTTCCTTAGAAGAACATGAGAGAATAATAAATTTACCTGAGAAATTCAACAACGTTCCTGTATGGTCTCGTGAGAATATATGGATAGATTGCACAAAAATAGATCAAATCCTAAATTTGATGGTGAATTTCAAAATCAAAGATTATCAAGAATGATGTAGTTGAAACCATCAACAAAGGTGTTAAGATCTGCAAGAAGGGATTCATCATGTTTTTCACTTAAGAAAGAAGAGTTCTCATACGCGAAAGAATATAAGATTTTTTTTTCAAAGTTTGGAAAGGGTTGAACGAGTCAACGTCAAATACAAAGAAGGCAATCATACTCAACTTTGTAAAAGAAGACTGAAGATTTTTCTTTATCAGAAAAAGACTGAAGATTATTCCTTTTCAGAAGAAGATTGAAGATTACTCATTCTCAAAAGAAGACCTTACTCGATAGAGCAATCAAGACATTGAGTTTCTAAAACCTTGACCAAATCGAGTAGTATTTCACAAAAGGAGGCCTTCATTGGTCGAACCATTTTCCTGTCTTACCAAGAAGAAGACAACCTTCTTTAGCCCCTCGCAGCCTTTAAAAATAAAATCAATAGCCTCTTCTTTCTAAACCACGCCGACCGACCTTGGGAGGGAATCTTAATATGAACTACGTTTTAACCTGATCCCAAAAGAAAAAAAAGAAATATTTGGGGTACGTAAGCAACTTGAGAAATTACTTCAGGTCCGGTCATTAAAAGAAAAATGTATTCTCTTAAGGAAAGTGTCATCCAAAAGGAAAATCCCCTATTGAAATGTTCAAAAGAAAAGAATGTCAAACTAAGGGCATTAGAAAAAAAATCAAAAGAATTGATAAAAGAAAAGAATGTCAAACTAGGGGCATTTAGAAAAAATTAAAATAATTGACAGAAAAGAGAGAATATCAAGCTAGGGGTATTTTGGGAAGTTGAGCTTTATATCTTTTTTTCTAAATCATATCCTAAGCCCACCTATTAAGTCCTCCTGAATGCTAGTTGACTCGGTTAAGGTGCAGGGAACCAAAAAGTTGTCGAGTTTGTTATTCAAGATCATCAAGAAAAAAAAAGAGAAGCCCGCTAAGTCTAAAACTCAAAAAGGCGATTTAGGCAAAATTTAGGGCATAACCATAAAAAAGAAAGCCTGCTAGGTTGAAAACCTGAAAAGGCGACCTAGGCAAAAATCAATGCATAATCAGAAAAAGAAAAACAAAGCCCGTTAGATTAAAAACCTGAAGAGGCGATCTAGGCAAAAATTAGGACATCATCAAATAGGAGGAAATGTCCCATCAAGAAGAAAAATTCATAAGGAAGCTTGTGCAGAAACTCGAAAATGTAGAACCATTCAAGCCACAATATTCATTTTTCAGTCAAGAGCTCACATCCGACAAAGACAATGTTGAAGTCGAAAAAATCAGAAGTCATCTTGAACATTGTAGGATCTTCAAGAGTATGTTTACTTGTTCAAGTGTTCGCTACTGGAAGATGTAGAATCATCAACTACTTTGAAGAGAAAGATTTTCTATTCTAATATTTATCAAGATTTTTTAAGTCCAGCTCAAGCATTTCTCAAAAATAATGATCAATTCTTTATTGCACATATGATAATCTTAAGAGTCTTAAATTTAAGAGAATGTCAATTCTTCTATCTATCATACATCAGAGTCCATATTTTTCAAGCGTAATCCATTCCATCAGTCTCGTAGTCAATTCCCAGTTAAAGCCAACCTTGAAACTAGGGGCATTTTTGAAGGTCATTTAATTCCAAAGTTTTTGTTCTTAATCACATGATAAAAAGAAAATCTTATAAAAGCTTAAAATTCCGGCGAAGCCCAATGATAATTATGAATCCAGATGCATGATAAGCCAATAAAGGCCTGATCTTTCAAACTTTGAGCTCAATTTTGAATCATAGAAAGAATTAATAGGATTGTTTAAGTTCCTATAAATCTAAGCTTGAGAAACGTGACTTAGTAAGTTCGAGTCTGAGAAACGAGACTCCAACTTTTTGAATCATAGAATGAATAGGCTTTTTGAAGTGCCTATAACCTAAGTTTGAGTCCGAGAAACGAGACTCCAACTTTTTGAATCATAGAATGAGTAGGCTTTTTGAAGTGCCTACAAACCTAAGTGCGAGTCCGAGAAACGAGACTCCTACTCTTTGAATCATAGAATGAATAGGCTTTTTGAAGTGCCTACAAACCTAAGTTCGAGTCCGAAAAACGAGACTCCAACTTTTTGAATCATAAAATGAATAGGCTTTTTGAAGTGCCTATAAACCTAAGTTGGAGTCCGAGAAACGAGACTCCAACTTTTTGAATCATAGAATGAATAGGCTTTTTGAAGTGCCTACAAACTTAAGTTCGAGTTCGAGAAACGAAACTCCAACTTTTGAATCATATAATGAATAAGCTTTTTGAAGTGCCCATAAACCTAAGTTCGAGTCCGAGAAACGAGACTCCAACATTTTGAATCATAGGCTTTTTGAAGTGCCTATAAACCTTAGTTCGAGTCCGAGAAACAAGACTCCATGTTTAATAGGATTGTTTAAGTTCCTCTAAACCTTAGTCAGAGTCCAAGAAACGAGACTCCAGCTTTGTTTGAATCATATTGAATTAACAGGATTGTTTAAGTTCTTTAACCCGGGAAGTGTGACTACAATAGGTTCGAGTCCGATAAACGAGACTCATACTTTTTCGAACTCTAAAAAAGAATTTCAAATAGGATTTAACGAAGTTCCTACAATGTTATGACTCCAATTACCTCATTGTTCAACCTTGCCATGATTGCTTTCGTTGCATAAGCACATTTCAATTTTGAATCATTATTGTCAGTGAGAGAAGATCTCTAGGACTTGACACATTTTTACTCAGTTTCACATAGTATACACACTCACACTTGCACTTTTTAGTCAAGGAGAATTCTTTAAAATTCAAGGATCTGACACTGTCAATGAGAGTTCTTGCTCAATAACTGACAACCTTTTAGTTCGGGGAGAATTTTACCCTCAAGGATCCGAACACCCCAACGAATTGCTAAATCAGACTGCAAAATGAACTGTCACTAGCTTTGGCATTCAGATATCGCACTATCTACCAAAATAGATTTGCTATCTAGTTTGCTTCAACCCTCTGCCAAAGAGGGGCATCTGTAGACACCGTATTTTTGCATCTGCCTGATTCATCAACTCGTCAACCCGATCGCAACGATTCCCAATGATGGATGTTTATTCCATTACTTTATTTTATTACCAGATATGTTTCAGAAATCCGGATGAGGTATCTCGAACTGACAAAACTCTAGAAACCACGCTACACTAGGAAAATTTGACCTCAGAACATAGAAATCATCATTTTTTAGACCAAAAAGAAGCTTCACGATAAAAATCACTAAAAATTGGCCAAATTACCAAAATACCCCTAACATCAAAACAACCCTAGAGCCTACGTTATGATTAGGAAAA
This sequence comes from Akebia trifoliata, assembly GCF_017979445.1. Taxonomy (NCBI): domain Eukaryota; kingdom Viridiplantae; phylum Streptophyta; class Magnoliopsida; order Ranunculales; family Lardizabalaceae; genus Akebia; species Akebia trifoliata. The sequence continues at coordinate 19,687,341 of NC_141382.1, forward strand.
CTCATTCAAACACATAAAATAACAAATCGAAACCAAATAAATCATTTCACCAATTTTCACAGAATTTGACAAAATTACGAAAATGCCCCTCATAAAGTTTACAACTATTTCACACACAAAATTTCATAAATGACACAAACTAATATTTCCATTGAATTCTTTACGAAAAATCGATTCTAAAACATCCTAGAACATTAAAAACCGACTTAAAACGTGAAAAGTCCTCTCCGGGGGCAAAACGGTAATTTCACAATTTTCAAAATTAAAATTTTCAAAATTAATAAATAAAACATTAAATAATTAAATTGAAACATTAATGAAATTAATTTAAAATTTTGAACTAAAAAAATCGATCAATCGGACTCTCATGAAAAATTGTTGAGGGTTCGTGAGATATTTCTTTAAGGACCCCTCCATTTGGGGTCCAAAGAACATACACCAACTACCACTACGCACAATTGATCCTAAAAAACCATTATCTTTAAGATATGAAGACCTTTACTCATTGGCTAACAAGAACGAATCGTTTTCCCTCTCCTGCAACGAAGTCAGGCACGTAACATGAAGGGGAGGAGTCTTTAAACCACCAGAACTCGATGTTAATGATCCCACAACCTTGGTAAGAAAAGTGAAAGGGGATCCCATTAAAGAAACCATTGAAGAAGATGACGTTGTGATCAAACAGTTAAAAAGATCAGGCTCCAATATTTTAGTTTGGGATTTGCTCATGGCTTCCACCACCTACAGGAGGTTGTTCTCAAAGCACTAAGCACAACCCAAGTCTCCCTCGATACTTTATCAGATCAGTTGGCCAGTATAGTAGAGTAAACTTATGTGGAGAACATTTTGTCTTTCTCAGACTCAAATCTCCTGAAAAAAAGTCAAACCACACAAAGCCGTTGCATATTACAGTTGACTGCAAAAGGATGAGAAACCCTCTAGTTTTGATAGGCAACGAAAACGTACTAAATGTCTGCCCCCTGAAGATCAGAACTTGTCTCGCATTCAAAACAAAGGATTTCAAACCAACTAGCCAAGATGTTAGGGCTTACGATAGTACCAAAAGATATGTGATAGGGACTTTGCACTTACGACTATCCACGGGTATAGCAGACTTCCCCATGGAATTACAAGTCCCAGATATTTAGTCGTTTTTAACCTATTACTAGGGAGACCGTGCTTACATCAGATCAAGGCTATACCTTTTAATTTGCACCAAAAGATTAAATTCATCAATGGCAGTTTAGTAATCATGTTTCATCGGGATGTCGGAGTTATGGGGACCATGAACGATATAAAAACCAAGGATAAGCCTCTGTCCAAAATTCAACCCAAACAACAAAGGATACAACTCAGTGGGTTTGAATTTGAAAAAATATATTCAATTCAATGGGATAAATCTGTAAAAGAGCTCTTTCCCATTCAAAATAAATTCAGATGTTATGTGGTCAGTATGTTCAAAAGCATGAGATTCTTCCTAAGCATGGGCTTAGGTCGTAGACAATAGGGGATCAAGTTGCACCGGTTATTCAAGAAGTAATCGAAACAATTGGACTAGGATATGAACCCACCAAAGAAGACCGATCCCGATATTGGAAGGCAAAGTGAGATAAACCAAACACAAGGAGATAAGGGCATATCGTAAATCTGATCAACATGAAACCCTATCAAAAAATCCTAAATGGGTACTTCATGAAAGCAAGGGAAGATTTCTCTTTTTGTTGTTTTCTAGAATCCTTCATTGACCATCTCACGAGCACCCACCTCCTAAGGTTTGAGATTGTCTTGGGATGAGTTGGCCTGACAAGAAAAAAGACAAAGGCATCTGAAAAAATTGATGATTGGAAAATAATTATGGATTCACTCAACATCACTCAAAAGTTTCTCGAAAAAGGCAATGTGTCAGTCCTATCAATCGATGGTGGTGCTCAAAATCCACAATCTGTAATCAAACCCGCTATCGGGTCTCTTTCTAGCTATCACGTAATAAGTTATTTACTTTATGTTGAGTCCAGTCCCGTTAGTCCCATTGAGTCTATCACTTTTGTTAAGTCTGTCGAGTCCATAGTGAATCCTATCACCCCATCTACCTTTAATGAAATAGAATAATTTTTTTATTACCCCGAGTACAATAACGAATTAACTAATAATCTGGCTTCAGATAGAGAATCTTTTAACGAAGAGCCACCCTCTGAAATAATCAAAGCTACTCGAACAAGAAAATGAATGTTGGACTCAACTTGAAATGAAAGAAATAGTAGTCAATCTTATAACCAAAAAAAACCCTCAAGAGGTTCGGATTAGTGTCACCTTATCTCCTGAAGAACACAAAGGGATAGCAAATTTGGTCAAAGAAATCAAAAACGTTTTTATGTGATCTTATGAGGACATGCCAGGAGTGAACACAGGCACTATTCAACAGTGAATTCCATTACATCCCAACACTTGACTGGTTAAGCAGAAACTCTGACGTATGAAACCAAAATGAACTCCAAAAATTAAGGAGGAAATCACAAAGAAAATCGATGCCGGATTCTTGGAAATGGTAGAGTACCTAGAATGGATTGCTAACGTAGTCTCAATTCCTAAGAAAGATGGAAAGGTAAAAATGTGCGTGGACTTTAGGGATTTAAATAAGGCAAGTTCAAAAGATAGCTTTCCGTTGCCCCGCATAAACGTGTTGGTCGAAAACACAACAAGACATGCCATGCTTTCGTTTATGGATGGATTTTCGGGATACAACCAAATAAAGATGGACCATCATGCTATGCAGAAGACATTGTTCATCATGCAATAGAGAACATTCAACTACAAGGTCTTGCCTTTCAGATTGAAGAATGTGGGAGCCACTTATTAGAAAGCAACAACGACCCTATTGCATAACATGATACATAAGGAAGTCAGGGTTTATGTAAATGACATGATAATAAAGTCTAAAGAACGAATAGATCACGTGACTGCACTAGAAAATTTTCTCATGAGAATTCAAAAGTATCAAGATGGTAGTAACATGTTTGTGGAGTCCCTAACATGGTTGTCCATATTTTGAGGAGAAGGATTCTTCACTCCCTTGGATTTGGGAGACTCATGTTTCTTTGTAATTGTTTCATTCTTTTGCAAATGAGTCTTCTCTTTCTCACACTTCCTCTTATACGTTTACTAATAGAACTTGTATGATTGTCGAGTAAATGTTCTTGTATTTGATGCAATCGAATTTCATGTGATCAATACCATCACATAAGTTGCATGTGATGACTTTCTTGGAGTCTTTCTTGGAGTTTGATAAATATTCATGAACAAACACAAAGGGAAAAGGAGGTGATGTAGAAGTATACCTATCGTAGCCTAGACCTCCTTTATCCCCATATGGCTTTTGTACAACCAGATTATTTCTAACTTCTCACTTCCTTAGGTGCAATTTTGTTCAAGTCTAATTTTTTTGGATTTGAACCTCACAGACGTCAAACTTAAAGAATCATATTTTCATCTTTAAGATTTGCATGTTTTAAGTTTTGATGAGCTATTGTAGAGTTTTTCATGTCTAGAAGAGTTCTCAATTGGTGCAAATTGTTGAGCAACTTATTCTTCTCATCAGTGGCCATCTCAAATATTGAGCAAACTAGACTATCTTTTTCAAGGGTTGTTTGGATTTGAATTTTGATGTCTTCTAATTGAAGCCCTAAAAAGTGTTTTTCTTCACAAGCATTTTCATATTCAACTCTCAAATGTTTTTTTTGTTGTTTTTCTTGACCATGTTTCTTGGTCAATTTCACATGACTCACAAACAGATGGTCAACAACTGATTGAAGCTCTAAGTCTTCGTTATCTCCATCCTTGTTCTCTTCAACTGAGGAAGAGGCAACTTGAGGAGGATTTTGATTTGCAGATTCTAGTTCGTCCCTTAGCTTCATCTACATCAGGGATGGAAACTATAGTGGATGTCATAAAGATCTAAAAGATATTATAGTCTTCAAAATCTAAAGATTCTTGCACCTCACATTTTGACTCATTTGAGTCATCATCCATGTGGCTTTCGTAGTCATGGTTGCTCCCTTAGACTTAAATTTTGGAGGACCTTTTGACTTAGATCTAGAGGGACGCACGGTGGAATAAAGGTGTCATCACAGTTGTAACATTTAGTATCATCCTTGGACTTAGACGAAAATTTACCTATGGGTAGTTGTCTATCAACAAGATTATTCCATTTACCTATGCTACTCGATCATTTCCTCTTAAAGAATCTATGTAACCTAAAAGCTAGTAAGGCCATGTTCTCTTCTTCGAGGTCACTCTTGTTATTTTTCCTAATAGTAATTTCACTATGATCTTTGGAGGAGGATTGAAAAGTAAAACGGGATGACTCCTTAGAGGATGGCTTAAAGGAAGAGGTCTTAAGGAGCGAAGTCTTTTCTTTTGAAAGAAGACCTTCAAGATGGAGTTCAAAGGTTGTGAAAGAACCAATGAGTTACTACACCATCATAGTTTCCACATCTTGGTATTTTTCAAGCAAGGTGACCTTAGAGGCAAATCTCTTGAGTAGGGATCTAAGAATTTTTGCACAAATTCTACCTTGGAACTAACTCTCCTAGATTAAATATGAAATTACATGTCACTCAGTTTAGCATAAAATTTCCTAACAATTTCACTTTCCTCCATCCTAATGTTTTCAAATTATGTCCTAAGGAGTTGGAGCTTTTATTTTTCGACTATGTTAGTGCCTTCATGTGCCGTCTTTAGAATTTTTCAAGCTTTCTTAGCAGACACACATATGCATGTTCTTTGAAATTCATCATCTGAGATGGCACTAGTTACAACATTAAGTGTTTTAATGTTATTACAACTGTCAATTTTATCTTGGTCAATCCACCTTCTTGATGGTATTGGGACCAAAGTAGTGACACCATCAACCTCAATGATGTCAACAAGAGATTCCCATCCTCCTAAATTATGATCCAAAAGGCATATTTGATGCCATCAAGCATGGGAAGACCAGCCGAGACTCACTTATTGGGCTCAGACATGATTCAAAGCCTCTCAAATAATATCATTCAAAGTAATATATCATTCGAATCTAGACAAATAAATGGATGGATACGTATCCAACTCGGGTCAAGGGAAATCAACCCATATCCAACCATTTTTTCAATTTGGATGTACTCAAAAGGAACCAACCCCACTAAATTTGAATTCGTATCACTTGGATTTCGGATAAAATCTGACTCATTTTAAGCCTTAACCAAGTGGCATGTGCAAACCGATATGTATAGGAAGGGTTGCTTGAAGATTACATAGTAAAAAGGATATTTTTATAATTTTGAAAATGTACGACTTAATGGGATTTTACCTCTGAGAAATGCAAAAATTGTTTAATAGAAGATAAACTAAGAGAGCTGATTAAGATGATGAACCCTACTTAGAAGGAATGGACAAGGTGAAAATTCTAAATGACCGAAAAGAAAACCCAATATGATTGTGGATTAAGATAGTAAGAGCATATATGAACTCTTCTTAACCGCAAAAGAAAAAAAAAAGCAACAAAAAAAAAAATTAAGAATAAACAAAACAGATGCACCCACTTGCAATATCAAAACAATTTTTGGGGCAAGGCTCTGATAAGAATAGTTCCTCTAAGCATGATTTTTCTTAAGCACTGGTTAAGGAGATAATAGTAGATGTTCAACACACAACTCCGTAGTTTCCTGTTATTCTCGTCAATGCCCAGGAGGAATGAAGCAGAGTCCTAATTGTTCAAACAGTAGACCCCAGCTCAAAAATCTCCTAAACCAGCACAAACTTATAAGATGATCCAAACCAACAAACAAGTTTGAACCTTTTCTCCATAGCATTTACTAGGCATTGTGTGCCAACAGATTGAAGTTCCAATCAAACAAAACACATGCCTGTGGTAGCAAACCTACTGGTATCCGCAACTTCCATAGTTTTTGTGCTAGAGAAAATTTGACAAAAAAAATAAAAAATTTGATCAAATGGTACATAAAATGCTTCTCTTTTTCTCACAAATGTCACCATGTTGATAGATGATTCTCTGAAACCTTAAGGTTCAAATGGTAAAACAGAAATTACATCAGAGTCAAATATTTGGAGATAAGTAATACTAGTGAAGCTTAATTACTGTACTCCAGTGATTTGTTGTAGCTCCTCAAATTCACATAAATATAAGATCAGATTGTCAATCTAGTAATCCCTGTTTCCACCAGAAAAAAAAAAAAAACAAGTTGAAAATGAATGAATAAAACAATCCCTGTTTCCACCATTTTGCTGACACCGGTCATCATGCCTCATTCTCTTATCATGTAGAATCATTATATATTAATCCATTTTCTAAAATTGGTTAGCTCCCATAGAAGTCACAATCAAATCAGAAAGGTAGAAATACCTGGGGAAGTGTTAGAAGGTGAAGAGAGGATAAGGGAAGGGGTCAAGGTTGTTAAAAGCGCTAGGCGGGGCCTAAACGACAAAAACAAAGTAATGCTTCTTTTTTTTATATTTTGGTCATACAAAAAAGAGCAAAAAAATAATGTAAATTTCATTACCAAGATAATAATAATTTGTCAACTAACAAGCAAACTTGTAAATCAACACAACTTATATGTAAGAAAAATAGAAACAATTTAACCGCAAATATTGAAATAATTTGATGCCTCTCACAAATCTTTACTATTATAATAAGATAAAGCTGAATAAGTGTTTGTTGACACCAAAATTTGGAAGACAGAAAGTGCCCCCACTTTTTCATCTAAACTTATGATTATCAGGGTCATTCTTGTCAAAATGAATAAAATTACAATCCTACAACCATATAAGGCTATGAAAACATTAGTTAGCTTTTAAATTCCTAAAATAACATAAATATTTTTTTATTATGTTATCTTTGAAATAGCCTAAGTTAATATTTTAAAGTTCAAAAATACCTTTACAATTTATTAAATGATAAAATCTAAAAATATAAGATAATATGTTTAAAAATTTTAAAAATTAATAATTTTTAAAGTAATTTTAGTTGTGCACAAATCCTAAATTGTTCCATACATGTGTGTTTGCACATGCCACCTACTAGTTTTTTTAAGTCTTAGACATACCTCACAAGTTTAGCTAAATATTTGAGAGATTCCTTATGTCTAAAATTGGTTAAATACTCTTTAAAACACAATTTATACAAAATTATTTCATAAAATTATCAAATTATCATATTTAAGCGGGTAAGGCCTAGGCTCTGGGATGGTCTAGGTGGAAAAAGCAGGGCTATGAGGATTCAAGACGGGGCTTTAGACAATAAAGGAAAGGGTAGTGTATTTTTGTAGAGAATTGTACAAAGAGGAACAAGAACATCGTCCCTAAGTTGCTTGAGTTCGATTCAATATCTTTGGAATAGAAATCTTGGTTGGAACACCACATTGATGTGGAGAAAGTCTGGAGTGCTATAACATCAATGAGCGGAAAGAAGGCATCGGGTCCAAATGGCTTCAGAATAGCCTTCTACAAGAATTGTTGGCATGCAATAAAAGGAGACCTAATGGAGATCACAAAGGACTTGCAAGAAGGGAACTTCTTGGATTATGGACTTAATAACACACTTATAGCTATAATCACAAAGAAATCAAGAGCAAAAAACATTGCAGACTTTAGACCAATCAGTCTTGTGAAATCAACCTATAAGATCATCTCAAAGGTGTTGGCAAATAGGTTGAAGGAAGTGATTCATTGCCTAATTGGCTCGGAGCAAGGGGTTTCGGTCAAAGGGCGACAATCCTATATTGAGTTTTTATTGCAAATGAGTGTATTGATTATAAGATAAAAGAAAGGAAGTTGGGCTTACTTTGTAAAACTGATATGCAAAAAACTTATGAACATGTGAATTGGGTTTTGGGAAAAAGGGCATATATTGGGTCATGAAGTGTGTGTCATCTCCTTCATTTTCAGTGATGGTCAATGGTAGCCCAACTAGCTACTTTCGAAACTCCTGAGACCTTAGGCAAGGAGATCCACTATCCCCGTTGTAGTTCATAATTACGATTTTGGGTAATAAGTGTTCAAGAGAGCTCTCAGTTTAGGGGAGTTATCTGGGTCCTCAACGAAGGAAGGGGTCCAAGAGTGTTGTACTTGCAATTTGCAGAGGATATTTTAATGATTTTGGAGGCATCAGATGAACAAGTATGGTTTTTTAGGGGTGTGATATGTTGTTTTGAGGCGATTTTTGGTCTACGAATTAATTTCCAAATGAGTAAGTTCTTTGTTGGAAGGGCCACGAATGTTCTCAGGTGGGCGACTATGTTCAGGTGTCAAAAAGACAATATTCTGTCATCATAATATAAGAGCAAGATTATTTGGGATTCCGTAGTTGAGAAAATGGAGAAGCTAAGCTCCAAGACAGCAAGATATTTTTAAAAGGAGGAAAGTTGACATTGATCAAAAGTACTCTATCGAGCATCTCTGTCTACCACCTATCACTTTTTCCTATCCAAAAGACTGTAGCAGAGAGGTTGGAAAGATTGATTTGATATTTCCTATGGAATAACAATGCCGGAAATAGAAACTTCCACTTGGTCAAGTGGAAGGTGGTTTGTGTGTCGGAGAAGAATGGGGGCCTAGGTATTAGGGATCTTAGGATTACCAATTCGGTGTTGCTAGGATAGCGATTGTGCAGGCTTGCGGTGGAACGGTCAAGTTTGTGGAGAAAGGTAAGGCAAAATACGAGGAGAAAACAAATGGGTGGGGGAGAACAAGGAGATGAAAAATCAAACGGGTGTAACATTTGTAAAGAAGTTATGAGTATGTTCGGAGTTCAAAAGTGGATTAGATTTAGAGTAGGGAGGGGAGACAAGGTTAGATTTTGGGAGTGGTGGTGTGGTGTCTCACCTTTGTGCCTACAATTCCCATGGCTTTCCACAAAAAAGAACCTGTCAATTGAAGCCTTCTTGAGCCACAATGGAAATGATCCAGCTTAAGACTTGGGTCTTAGAAGAGATTTTAATGATTGGGACGTTCTGGAGTTGGCAGACTTCACTAACCAACTCACTCTTACTCACTGGGAGCTTTCAGAAAGTGACAGGTGGGAGTGGAACGGCACCAAAGATGATTGTTTCACTGTTAAATCTTTTTGTTCAAACCTATCTACCTCGACTCAGGTTCTTGGGCACTATCCCTTCATTTGGAGCACCAAAGTTCCTTCCAAAGTGTCTTTCTTTCTGTGACTTGCTTCCCTGGATAGATCACCCAGTCAATCGTCTAATAAGAAGAGATTTTATCATGCCAAACTTTTACTTTCTGCGTAAGCCGAGTGGTGAGTTTGTAACTCACGCTTTTGAGCTGTCCCCTATTCTTTTCCCTTTGGTCTTTCTTCTTAGCACTTTTTCAGGTCAATTGGGTGTTTCCAAACTCGGTTGCTTCTATTCTAAAAAGTTAGGATCTTTCCCCATTCTCTGGGAGGAAGAAAATTTCGTGGAGGTTAATTCCATTTGCTTTGCTAGGGATTGTGGTTGGAAAGGAATAAAAGATGCTTTCAAGGAGTGGAAGCCTCAGATCAGGATATCAGATTGTTGATCCTTTGGTTATTGTTATATTGGTGTAAATTTTTTGTTGAGATCAGATGTGTACTTTTTGAAGATTTTGTCTCTAGGTGGGAGTCATTGTGCTCCAAGTAGTCTTTTTGTTTTTCTTTTTCTTTTTTCCTTTTAGGTTGGTCACCTTGACTACCTTGTACATCCCTCTTTTCTTGCAATAAAATTATACTTATCAAAATAATGGTTAGCTCACACATTTCAGAATGAACTTGGACTCGATGAAAGCAAGATTCATTTTTCATTTTTTTCAAGTTTTCCCAAGTTCAAGGCCACTTCGTCCACTCTCCCATGGATGGGATTCTTCCACCCCATTTTTGGGGTGTTTTCCATGCCCAATGCTTAGACTTGATTCCAGCTTGGACAGTCCCCCCTTTGAATAGGCTGTCACGTGAGCTTTCATGTGAGATGTGACCCACTTCTGACAACACGATGATCATAGTCTTCCGTTTGCAAATGATCTAAGAGGGGGCTGGGTTCAAAAGGGGTGATAAACGATGGAGGGACCGTGCTTGATGGATCAGAAGGAGATGCATCATGGCTGGATCGATGATTTGGCAGCTATGCTTGATGGATTGACTATTGGAGCTGCATGAACGGCTAGAACTATGATAATTAAACATGGATGGCCTCCCTCCCATCCTCCCTCCCTTTCACACACTAGTTTTGGGCTTGGAAAAGAAGACACGAGTGGATGACTAAAATAAGGACCGGTCATACCCAGCCTTATAAAATTATATTTTATCATATGATTGATGTGTGATGCGGAAAAGTTGTATGGCAGAAGTTCTCTAAAATTATACATGCAAATAAAGCCCACCAAGGTCCAGGTCCATCAAAATATATATAGGAATACTGTCTTCCATGTCAGAAGGTCCATGAAATAATATTTGGACTCACTTCATGCTTAATGAAAAATGATATACCTATTTTGGGAGAATTTCTTTGTGAGCTTTAAAAGAGAGAATCACATTCCATGCTAGAGCGACGACATTAGCAGCAAGAACCTGAAATGGAAAGCATGTTACAGTGCAGTAAAATTCCAAAAATGAAGCAGAGAAACCCTTGATTTTCACATTGGGCTCAACGACTGCTAATGTTATTGGCAAATTAGATAGAACATGAAAACAGAATCCCCGATGCTTCCATGCAAAGAAAATTGCAAAGTCCCTCCGAAAAGCAAGAAGTCAAAAATAGGAACAGATGTCTAGATCTAAATATGGTCGATAAACTTGTCATATGCATGGCATACACATAAGGGTGGAACCTACCATTTGATGAGCCCAGCCTTGGAAATCTCCTACATCAAAAACCTCACTAATTGATATATTTTCATTCCATGATTATCTGCATTGTATTTATGCCCCCCCCCCCCCCCCCCCACCCACCCACCCACCCACCCACACACATTTTATTAGGGTGATTCTTTTCTTTTTATGGGATAGGTAATAAGCAGGTGAACGCTGGTATTGACCTCAAGTGTGGTCTTACCACTCACAAACTTTATCCACATACCAAGATGCACCTTCAAATATTTTGGTGTTTCCACCACGGCGGTCTGGGTTTCTATTGGACCAGGTGGTTTCAGCTTCCGTATCGCACCCTATTAAATTATATTTGGATGATGTTGGGGGGATCTTATTCTATAATGGAAGAAGAAAAGATCAGAGAGGTCAAGGCCATGTATGAAAGCTTAGAAAAAATGTTTCTCTGTTTCCATCAAAAAAAGATTTCAAAACAGTAAATATTTATTTGAAGCAAAAAAAATTTCAAGGAAAAATAAATTCTAAGCTACCATACAGGACCTAAGAATAAAAGCTGAAAGCTGATTCACATGACACTGAAGTTAAGGAGGACAAGGAGAACCATCTTTCATGACTACCAAATGAGTGGCCTAAAGCATTTGTCCAACTGTTATGGTACTTATATCTGAAGGACACAAATTTCTTTTTGAGACCCTGAAGGACACGCATGTTGAAGAGTTAGGGCCCTGAAATTTAATGGTATAGGAGATCTCCAAAGTGGGTGTCAATAATGGCTCCCAACCCATTAGTTTATACCACATAGAAGGTGCAAGCAGGGAGGAGAATGGCTTATTTACATCCTCCAAATCCTGACTGAGTATCATCCAACTAAATATGCCATAGAGTTTCTTCCAATCTAACCTGGAATTGCTGTGGAACAAATCGAAAGTTGAAAAACTGAAATGGTATCCATAGTTGCCAATTCACCAGCACCGCAGAAAACCACTACTAAAAACAACAATGAAAACATATGACAAATAAAATAAGTAACTACTAAATATGATATTTCCATCATGAAACCCACTTTCGAATAAAGAGGTAAACTTAACCTGTTGAAGCTTTGGTACTACTTGCGACGGCCTTCCCTCTAATGTCACTAGAGTAGATAAGAAAACTCCAATGAAGATCGGAGCAAAAAGAAACTGCAGCAACACCAAGACTACGAATTAACCCATCAAAGCAACTAGCATGGGCATGTCTTGGTATACATGATAAAGACGGGGGGGGCGGGGGAGACGGAACATAAAAGAGATCTCACTTGATCAAGCAGAAGACGTAAGAAAGCACCGGACGCTCCTGGAATAGTCACCAGTTTACTCAAGTATAGATACCTACAAATCCATAATTATGTTTGGTTAATGTAACTTAACAATAGATAATGATGAACATTATGACAATCCTAGGCCTTTATATCATAAATGAGTTCCCATGAAGTGCAGAAGGCCCACATATGCTCATTGATCCAGACCATTAAATTATAGCCATCTCTTGTATTTAACAGCCTGGGATCAAAGCAATCAGAAGATCCAAATTGTTCAATCTATAGCTTCATGTAAAGTATATGACTTTCGGACTTAACATCTGTCCAGAGATAAGGCCCAATTAATGACCAAACTCATGAAGCCGCCTTTGTCATACAGTGTTAGCCCAGCTAGACAAAGAAAAACTTGGATCGGGACTCCATGTGCTCTCCTTTCCTCACACCAAAACATCACTAGGGAGTATAAGGGAAAAGTCGTAAAGAAAAGGTTGAGATATTTCATTTATCAGAAAGAAAAAGACAGGCGATCATATGGATGCTGGCATTACCAGAAATGCAACGTAGGACCAACTAGTACAAGTCCCAAGAGAGTGAATAGAAATGTTCGCTTCAGGTCGAGGGCTGATACTTGATCAATGAAGAGCTGGGTAAGTAAGAACATCCCACGATTAATACGTAAATTTTAAAAAATTCAAGAAGAATAATGCAGCCCTTTTAGGTGAAAAGGTTAAAAGCAGAAAAATGCACTCATAGGCAGTGAACTAATAGACAGTTTGAAGCACTCAAAGTTCCAAACCAAATGCAACTAGATCAAATCAATTGTTGGGATGACAATCCATGATATCACTGGAAATGATCAGCTTTTGTGGGGTGGGGGTGTGTGATAGAATCCTTGGATCCTACATTGCCGATTTTCTTCAAGGGAAATCGTTCCTCCAATTCTATTCTAAATTCTTAATTTTATTTGATAATAAATAATGATTTACATTCTGAAAAATCTAGGACTCCTAACAACTTACCAATTATCGTATTTGGCTATAACTAAAAATAATCAAAGACTCCTAAACTAACCAAAGATTCCAAAAAAAATTAATAAAAAGAATAAAACAAGAGACTGGACCGTAGGAGTCCTAACACTCCCCCCCCCCCCCCCCCCCCCCCCAACTAGAAACATAAATTGTCCTCAAGTTGGATAATCCGGAAAACGACAAACAAATTCTTCAAACTCAACCCACATAGCATCATCTTTTGGCAGTCCTGTCCAGTGCACCAACACCCTTGTAACAGCTTGATTATTTTTCTTGAAAACACCGCGATCCAGAATGGCAAATGGTTGCCAAACAAAACTGCCACTATCCTCTATTGGTGGTGATTGAGCAACAACATGAACATGAGCATAGTTAGTAAATTTGCGAATTATACGCAAATCAAACGTATATTACCTTTCCCGATCAGAACTGCCGTTGGATTCAAAGATTTGGATTAATTCGCAGATCTTTGAATCCCAACGACTTGATCCCAATTTTGTTCGCATTGTCGGTACATTTCCTATTAAAATACCTAATATTCTAAAAATAGGAATTAATAATTAAGAAACCTCCCTATTCTCACTTCAAGAGAAGCAAAAACCCAAAGTCGAAAATCTCCCCCACCGTGGAGTTCACTCATTGGCTGTCCAGTGAAATTTCTGTCAGTAGATTGTGAGTGACCAAGAAATTTCCTCCCTATAGTAATTTCTTGTGTGTGTGTGTGTGTTAATGGTGGAGAGTGGAGATTACAAATATTTAATTAATAAGAAAAAACATTGTTTTGTTCTTTTGGGAATTGAAAACCCATATTTTTTATTTGAAACAAAACTTGAAGACGAAGAATATTAAAAGGTTATTCTAGGGAGTCTTACTGGTTTTTATAAACATTCTTTTCTCTCCTCATTGCTTGTTTAAAGAAATTTTTATTAACAATAATGGATGGAATGATTTAAATGGCTTATATTCTTTCATTCTATTCTTTCATGTTAAAAGGCTTATATTCTTTCATTCCATTCTTTCATGTTTTGCAGTTTATGATGATTTAGGGTCCCTTCCGTATTTCTTTTGAAAATTAAATTACCTTTGGAAGGTATCTTTCAATTATGTGATTATGATGGAATTGATACTGAATTCCCACTGTTAGAGATTTTATTCTTCTTGTATGGGAATTCAATTTCATTATAATTTTAATAATCTCACTAATCAAAGTTTCATTCCTCAATTTTAACATATATAATCCTTAATGGTTGTTTGTCTAATTTATTACTTGCTCATATAGCTGGGTAAATTACTTATGAATTAAGGCTAAATATGAGAATATTAAACATAATAAGAGAAAACTTGGAAAATTAAATACTACTAAGTGGGTTGTATAGAAGAAGATTAAGAAGGGTACACTTAGCATAAACCTTTATCTTTTAATCTTTTTTTTTTTTTTTTTTTTTTTGGGTAAGTTTTCTAGAATATTAAAGTAAGGCTACTTGATTCTGGCTTTCCTATGTTATGGGTTAGTTAGATTATGAAAGGATTCCAATCTCCCCTATCCAAGTGAAGGCTTCCTTTCTCTTGATTCTCACTTGAAATGTGACAAAAGATTGTGGTGAAAAGAGGAAATTGTCCCCACTTGAAAAAAAAATTACTGTTTTGATTTGTGAGTTGTTTACCATAATGGAATGCTAGGTTTGATAAAAAAAATTCTATTTTGTTCTTTTGGGCATTGAACATTTTTTTTTTCTTTTGTTGAAATAAACAAGGATTGTTTATAAAATTATGAAAGGAAGCTATTGTTTACTATTTTGATTTATGAGTTGTGAATTCCAAAAATTCTTACCATAATGGAATTATGGGTTAGATAAAAAATTAGTTTTGTTCTTTTGGGCAAAAATCCATTTTTCTTTTGCTAAAACAATCGAGAACTGTTCTAATGGTTTTCTAGAAGGGTAGTGTTAAAGGCACCCCAATTATCACCAAGGACACTCCCCACCAAAGCCAAAGTTTTTGTCTTATATGAGTTAAAAGTTTCGGAATGAGCTGATTTTTGGTGAGGATAATCTCTATGGTGAGCAGATCATCCTCGTCAAAAATCAGCCCATTTCAAAACTTCTAACCCTATCAAAACTGGTTTACAAAAAAAAATGGACAATTTACGCTTCTTCAACTTGTTTGATGGGGTTAGAAGTTTTGGAATGGGCTGGTTTTTGGTGAGGATGATCTCCTCACCATAGAGATCATCCTCACCAGGAATCATCTCATTCCGAAACTTTTAATCCTTATAAGACAAAACAATTTGGCTATGTGTGGGGTGCATTTGGTAATAATTGGGGCTCTTTTAACACTATCCTTTCCAGAATTGAACAATAGGTTTGATGAAAACTATGTTTTGTCGTTTTGGACATTGAAAAGTGACGTAGTGGAAGCGTGTGAATCAATAGATTCGATAGATTGTATTCAATGGAACACTCAAAATCAATTTGAATCAATAGATTCAATTGAAAAACAAGCAATAACTCGACAGAAAATAAAGCATAAAGCTAAAAAAGTAAAAAAAGATAATTGAATTGATTATTGATTGATTTTTGGACTTAGAGCTCTTTATATAGATAACTCCATCATAACAACTTGTTATCCTACTAAAATACTAAAAATTAATATTCTTAACCTATCTATAACATAATACTAACTCTCTAATCCTATTAGAACTCAAACTGAAAACTTCTAAACACTTCTAATTATAGTCTAAATAATAAAAACAAATTTAAAACAAATTAGAAACTAATAAGGAATTGTACTCCTAACATAACTATTGAAATAGAAATCCTACTAAAAGTAGAAATAGAAATCTAATAAAATTAGAAAACTACTTAGAACTGTAGATGTCCTACATTCGGCCCCCTTTCTTTGAAAAAACTCGTCCTCAAGTTGATCTTGAAGGCCTTTTTTTTTTCTTGTTTTTCCATTCATCCTTCGCTCTAATCCACTTCCAGTGATATCCGTTCTTCAGACTTAGATTAGAGAATATAATTGACCATAGCTTATGATCAGGTAAATTCTTCACATAAACATTATTGTTTATCTTCTTCAAGAGATGAAGGGGTTCAATTTTCTTCAACTTAGTCTTGTTGTAAATTCTAGCGGGAAAACGATATTTGCTAAGATAAACCAAAACCAAGTCTCCTTTTTCATTACCTCTTGAATCTTTTATCGACACCAATTTTGTACTTGTTAGTAGAAGCTTCAAGGTTTTTTTTCAGTTGTTCCTTCAATATGTCATGTTCTTTCAAACTCATCCCATAATGGGACAGATTTGGGAGACTTGCATCAGGTACCAATTAATATGGTGTTGTATATTCTTCATGGGAGGCAATGAATCTAGCAAGTCCGAAGAAAGAACACAAGAAAATTCTTCAAGGAGAGGTTGCACTTGAGGAGGAACTTGAGTAGGAGGGTCTCGATTGAAAGGTTGTACTACCACCGCAAACACTTGACTTGCTTCCTTTAAGTCGTCATTGATGTTAGGAGAAAGAAAACATATTCTCTTCTCTTTGACTAGGTGGATAGCCTTGGGTTTGGCATAGGAAGGATGTAGGATCACTTTGACACCATTATGCATGAAAGAATAGGTATTAGCTTTTCCTCGGTAGGTGACATCATTATCATGAAGCCAAGGCCTTCTTAAGAGGATGTGGCATGCTCTCATTGGGACGATGTCACAAACAACATCATCCTTATATTGCCTAATGTTAAAACATTGACTTGTCACATCCTTCTTGCACTCATCGTTCACCCAATCTATAGAATAAGGTGTAGGGTGTTGCGTAGTGGGTAGCTTGAGTGCATCGACCATATAGCTTGAAATTATATTTTCTGAACTTCCACTATCTATAATTAATTGGCACAACTTGCCTTGCACCTTGCATGTAGTTCGAAAAAGACTGTCGAGTTGAAAGATCAATATGTTGTACTGACAATATATTGCGGATAATACAACTGAGATGTTCACCTTCTTCAAACTTCTCGAATTGGGCTTTCAATTCATTTTTAGTGATGAATTCTCTTTCACCAGTCATGAATGTGGATCGTAGCAAAAGCTTTGATACCACTTTTGACGTAGTGGAAGTGTGTGAATCAATAGATTCGATAGATTGTTCAATGGAACACTCAAAATCAATTTGAATCAATAGATTCAATTAATAAACAAGTAATAGCTTGAAGGAAAATAAAGCATAAATCTAAAAAAGTAATTAAAGAAAAAAGATAATTGAATTGATTATTGATTGATTTTCGGATTTGGAGCTCCTTATATAGATAATTCCATCATAACAACTTGTTATCCTACTAAAATACTAAAATTTAATATTCCTAACTTATCTATAACATAATACTAACTTTTTAATCATATTAGAGCTCAAATTGGAAACTTCTAAGCACTTTTAATTATAGCCTAAAGAATAAAAACGAATTTAAAACAAATTAGAAACTAACAAAGAATTGTACTCCTAACATAATTATGAAATAGAAATCCTACTAGAAGTAAAAATAGAAATCTTACTAAAAATAGAAATAGAAATCTAATAAAATAAGAAAACTACTTAAAATTGTAAATGTCCTACATCAAAAAGTCAATTTTTTTTGTTGAAATTCCAATTTTAATTAGTATTTTAAAAGAAAGGGTTTAGTTATTGTTTTAAATTATTATATAGGATGTTGATTTATTTTCTTTATACATGATATTTAGTATGTTGCTCACTTTTGACATGAAGGTGGTTCTTGCATTAATATTATGTGTTATTATTGCAAGAAAAAAATGGCGAGAAAAATGGATAAATTTTGAAAATATGTAGAGGATCTGAAGGAACATTTCATTCGCAAATTTTATAATATGGATTATCTTGGGGGAGTTGCAAGAGTGAAGTCCCATTCGTCTCAACCACCAGGGCAGGATATTACATGTTGTCCTCGTGTGCCAGATGACGTTCAAGCTACAATTCTTTTAGCTATTAGAAAGAGTGACAATTTTAATAAGAAAAGAAAAACTGCATCATTTTCATCACAATCTGGGGAAGGAAGAATTGAATCATCATTTAGTTTTGAAGTACCATCAAATGATTCGACGTTGGGTTTACATCAAACTACAGTACCAACAATGTGTTACAAGAAAGATAAAGAATTTGTAAATAGCATTTGCACAAGCATTCTTTATGAATAATACTTCATTTAATATTATTCAAGATGCCTCATTTATTAAATTTTGCAAGGCTCTTACAAATTATGGTGTTGGTTATTCAGTGCTATCATATTCAACTTTACATACAAAATCAGTACATAATGTCAAGGCAAAAGTTGATCAATATATTTCAGAAGTTAAAGATTATACGGTTTGAATGGGATCATGGTGCATACTTATGCCTTTTATAAATATAATTGCATACTCACCTAAAGGGGCTATTTTTTTCAAATCATTTAAAGAGCCAAATGAAAATAAGACGTGTGTATCTTAGAGACTTGTTTTGGAACACCATAAAAGAAATTGGAGGGAAAAGTGTTGTGCAAATTATCATGGATAATGCATCTAACTATGAAAGTATCAGTCAAATGGTTATGGAATTGTATCCACATATTTATAAAAGACGATGTGTTGCACATGGAATACAATTGGGTCTTAAAGATATATACAAAGAAGTTGATTGGGTAGAGAGGGTTTTTTATGATGCCAAAGAAATAGTGGATTACATGTACAAGTATACTACAGTCTTAGCATTGATTAAAAAGATGACAAATGAAAGGGAGTTAAAAAAGCCTTATAAGACTAGATTTGCATTCATTTTCTGATGTTTCGGTCAATTTTAGAAGTTGAAGAAAGATTGTGTCAAATGATTGCATCACCTGAGTGGAGAAGCATGAAATATTTTATTTATGAGATGGCAAAGAAAATAACAAATACAATTCAAGAAACAACATTTTGGAGAGGTGAAAGTACAGTGATTTCAACATTAAAGCCTATGATTAAAGTACTTCGTTTGGTTGATGGTGAAGGATCAACTACGGGGTACTTATATGAAGCAATAGAAAGGGCAAAAGAGACATTAAAACATTGATATGATAATAATCAATCAAAGCACATGAAACTGTGGGAATTATTTAATTCAAAAAGAGATACAAATATTCTTCATAATGTTCATGCGGTTGCTGTATCTCTGAATCCGTTGTTAATGTCTAGTGGAAAGATTAGATATGATAGTCCAGAAATTAGAAAAGGGTTACTTTTTGTTAAGAAAATGTTTGACACAAGTGATGAGCATAGGGCATTTGGTACACAAATAACATAGTACAATATTCAAAGTTTGGATATTTTTACTACTCTTGCAAGAGATCAGATGAAAACAATTCACCCTCGTAAGTATTTTATTATATTATTTTCAAGTTATTTATTAATTACTAATACAAAATAACGAGTTTTTACATTTTTTTAACTTACATATAAGTATATGACAGTCACAAAATGATGAATCGATTCATATGGTTCAAAAGATTGCAATTCGTATCTTAAGTCAACCATGTAGTTCTTCATCATGTGAGAGAAATTGGAACGCATTTGAAACTGCACAAACGAAGAGGATAAATAGATTGACACCTTCTATGCTAGAATATTTGATTTACATAAGGATGAATTCAAAGATGGAGACTAATTGTGGTGATCTTGAAAAGTGTGATACAAAAATAATTAATCTTGAACAACTTAGGGAACTTCCAGAAGACATTAATGATGGTCGTGAAAAGTTTGAAAAGAAATATGAAATTACACCTAATCGTGAAAATATTCTTTTTGACGAACTATTTGGTCCATCTACTTCACATTAATAATTTTTTAAAAACCACAAGAAATTTCTTTTTGAATTTAGTTAGGGCATGGGGCATGATGATTTTGCTCATTTTTTAATTTAGGAATTAGGATGTTTAAATTTATACATATATATGGTTACTAGATTAGTACATTTGACATTAATTAGTATATCATATTCCATACATTTATTTACATTGATTATTTGATGGATTAAAGCTACATCTTTAATTGTGGATTGTTTCCTTGTTTATTTAAGATATTTTTAATTTTAGTATTGATAATTTGATTTGTAGATTAGAATTGTTAGGTCATATATATATATCCGAATTTTTAAAAGTTTTAAAAATTGTTGGATCCAAATCATAATCGAATTATTTCTGTATCGTATTTTTACCGTCTTGCGTTTTTCCACCAAATTTTTAAATGAATCGATGAATCGTTATTCAGATGGTACCCGATTTATTTCCATAACATTTTTTTCCCGTCCGTTGAATTGCTAACCATGAACATGAGTACCCAATTTCTTGTTTCAACAAGAACCATGAAAAATTGGATGAATATGACAACTTTCAGGGAGGTGTAACTTATAGGCTACAGAACCGATGCGAGTCAAAATTTGGAAAGGCCCATAAAAACGAGGTGATAACTTGGCAGTAGTCCTTGGTTGAACCGATAATTGTTGATATGGTTGGAGTCGAAGGAAAACCCAATCACCAACCTCAAAAGAATGCTTTGTGCGATGGTTATCAGCAAAAACCTTCATTCTAGATTGAACAACCACTAAATTATGATCGGAGTCGATTGATCGCATCTTGATCCCACAAGGCCATGTCTACTGAATGAACATTGGTAGACCACAGAAGATAAGAAGCAACTTATGGAGGAGGATAACCATAGAGAGCTTGAAATGGGGACATCTTAATTGTAAAATGATACGAAGTATTATACCACCATTCTGCCCAAGGTACCCAATTAACCCACTAAGAAGGTCGTTCGCTAGTAGAATAAGGCAAGTCTCCAACCTTCAATTAACAACCTCCATTTGCCCATCAAACTGAGGATGGTAAGCCAAACTCCAACATAATGTTGTGCCTTGCAATTCAAAATAAGTCTCCCAAAACTTGCTAGTGAAAACTAGATCTCTATCACTCACAATCGAGCATGACATACCATGGAGACGAGTAATATCTCGAACAAAAACTTGACCAACCGTTGAAGTTGAATACAAATGAGAAAGTACAATAAAATGGGCATACTTTGAGAGTTGATCGACCACTACAATGATAGAAATTTTTTAGCCAAAATAGGAAGGCCATTGATAAAATCCATAGAGATATCCTTCCAAACGCCATTCGGAATGGGGCAATGGTTGAAAGAGACTCAGAGTAGCCAATGTTTCTACCTTGTTACGTTGGCACACATCACATTCAACCACAAAAGTCTTAGTAGCCTTCTTGAGACCCTTCTAGTAAAAATTACGGGAAATCCGTTTATAAATACGCAAAAATCTGAAATGACTATCGACAACAAATTTCACGATCTACCTCAAGATGCGTGAAATAAAATCGCAAATGGTTTTATTGATTTTGATAGAGATGAGAGTACAAATCTCAGTGTTTTCCTCTGATTAACAGTCAAATACAAAAATAAAGATGGTGAAGTGTATGTAGCTTTATTCTCTTTAGGCTTCGCACATGATCGACTAAAAAGGTTGCTTCGATGGTGGCTTTGTTGTGCTTGATCTTCTGTAGAGTCCTTGTGTGGATTTCTTCTCTCCGTGCTTCGCGCTTGATCTTGACTTCCAGATAAAAGCTTTAGGCTTGATCTTCTCTCTAATCGGAGTCCAAGTCTTTTGAAGAACTTTGCTTCGTCTCTGGAGGAGGGCTTGAGAGATTTTTCTTCTCTAGAGAGAAAACTTCTGCCTTCTCAGATAAAGCAATCTAGGTCTCCTCCAAATGAGGGAGGCTTTGGTATTTATAGACTTAAGGTAAGAGGATATTTCCAAAATATTCCCCCAACTTAACCGGATTTTACATAATCGGCTTAAATGGTATTTGGTTATTGATCCAACCCATTTTAGTGGTTTTTGGACTTAACCATGCACTAACCAATTTTTTGGGTGTATGGGCCCGATACTTAATGCGGATCACTTGGATTTGTTGAATTATGGACTTTATCTGCGAAAACCCAAACCATATGAGGCCCCTGTCCCAATCAATGGGCCCCAATTTAGATGTGTAGGCCCATTTTAGATTTAAAGGCTTTTCGTTAGTTTAGAAAAAACCGAGGGCCCCTTTAAATTTTGATGCCTACAATGACCACAACCGATGACCCATGAAGTTCACGAACACCACGATGAAGAAGATGGGAACACAATCCCTTCTCGATAACGTAAAATCACACCTGCAAGAGTATAATGTGGGTCTAGAACTAAAGAATGAGTAAGTTGACTTAAGTGATTGCAGTTGTGCTAGGTTTGTCATGACACTCCCTTCCAATATCATTAATGCTATCAAAAATAGGAGAAGAAATAGCTAGGTGTTCAACTTTTTCTTCCTGTCTGGATAAGGCATCCGATCCAATATTATCAATCCCTTTGCAGTATATAATCTCATAATCGTACCCAAGGAGCTTGGTTACCCATTTTTGTTGCTCAAAAGAAGAAATTATTTGCTCTAAGAAATATTTAAGGCTACGATGATCAATGATCATTTTGAAATGTCGTCCCAATAGATAAGGCCTCCATTTGTTAACCGCGAAAACATTGACCAACATTTCTTTATCATATACTGAAAGATTAAGAATCTTACTAGATAAACCTTTTCTCACAAAGGCCAATAGTCTACCTTCTTGCTTAAGAACAATGACAATCCCCTCGTATGAAGCATCACATTCCAAGGTAAACTCTTTCATGAAGTCTGGAAGAGAAAGTACAAGGGTAGAAACCATAATTAGTTTCAAAATCTCGAAGGCAAGCTCAGCATTGTCGGTCCAAAAAAAGGCATCCTTTTTAAGCATGTTCATTAATGGAGAGGCAAGACGACCATAACCCTTAATGAATTTACAATAATACCCAGTCAACCCAAGGAATCCTTGAAAAGCTTTAATATTTTTTGGTTTAGCCTACTCGATCATACAACTAATTTTGTTTGGGTTGGCCTTAACTCCATTGGCTGAAAGGATGTGAGCCTAATGACCAATAGAACTCTAAGTAAAGGAACACTTCGAGAGCTTCACAAAAAATTTGTGCTGGCGAAGGCAACCAAAAATAGTAGCAAGATAAGTTACATGGTTGACCATAGAGGAGTTGTAGACGAGAATATCATCAAAAAAGACAAATCACAAATTGAAGAAGATAAGGATGAAAGATGTCGTTCATAAGACTTTGGAAAGTTGTCGAGGCATTCGATAGCCCAAATGGCATAACTAAAAACTCGTAGTGACCGTCATGTGTTCAAAAAGCTGTTTTGGGAATGTCTGGGTCATGAACACAAATTTGAATATCATGAACGAAGATCCAACTTAGAGAATATAGATGCCCCCTGTAGTTCATCTAAAATTCATCAATGACAGGGACAGGATACCGATCCTTCACAGTAATTTTATTAAGAGCTCGGTAATCTACACACATCATCCAAAAACCATCCTTTTTACTAACCAATAAAACCGGAAAAGAATATAGACTCATACTTGAACAGATAATTCCTGAATCCTTCATTTCCTTGAGTAAACATTGAATTTCATCCTTTTGAAAGTAAGGATATTGGTACAGTACATTAGTTGGGGAAGCACCAGGAAATAAGGAAATACGATGGTCACGCTTTCATGGAAGTCGGAGTCCCTTTTGCTCGCTAAAGATATCTGAAAATTCAATGAGAAGGTGTTGAATTTCTAGAGGAGCCGAAGAATCTTCAGAGTGGGAAGTCGAGGTCGACAATTGGAACAAGAATCCGACGTTAACCTGAAGGAGAAGACGATGTTATTCGGATTGTCGATCTATTGAAGAGATGGTAGCTTGGTCACCTAATAGGGTGAAAGTATGGCCACGACGATTGAATTGCATAACCAAAGAGTTGGAAGTCCCAAGTTATGGGTCCCAACATGCGAAGCCATGCAGCTCCCAAAATTATATCACCCTCGCTAATATGCAATAAGGAGTAATCAACTTCAAAAGTGTAACCTTTAAGGACGACTCCTTTACAAAGCCTAGTGTTGTTTAAGGTGCCCCCATTAGCAATGGTAACAGAGATTGGAGCAACTTATTAGTGATACAAGCTCATTAGCAAGCAAAAGAAGGATGCAAAAAGTTGTTGCTTAACCCAGAATCTACCAATTAGTAATCAGTTGTTTCTTTAGTAGTCCAGTAAGGCGCATCGTTCATGGTTAGTTAGTACCGACCATAGCATATAAAGAAATTTCAAGGTCTAGATCATCGTGTTCATCCGTTGGTGTCATATCCTCAATGGTGTCACCCCCTTCAATGGATAACAATTGGCCATGTTTGCAAACATGATCTGGAGAGAACTTTTCATCACAATTGAAACACAATCCTTTGGCACGTCATTCACATTGCTCAGCTCATGTTAGTCGTTTAGTTGCCGGTATAGTGAGTTGTGAAGAGTAAAACACATCCATAGACGATCTTGATGACTGCAGCTTAAAAGTGGTTGAGCGGATGGAAGGGCGACGACCAACAAACTCTCGAGCAAATGTAATATCCTTCTCTCAGTGGAAGGCAAGCTCAAAGGCATCCGTCAATAATTCCGGGTGGGCAACATTCGAATGTTGGGTTTAATATCAAGACGTAATACTAAGGTGAAAATACTCAGAAGGTGAGATTCATGTAAGGGTAGTTCAATGAGGTTAGAAAGTCACTCAAATTCAGTAATAAATTCTCGTACAGTGCCGGTCTGTGAGAGTTTAGAAAGAGATCCTCTTGGGTCGATGTGTTTCCGATCGCTAAACGAGCGCATAAACGTCGTGAAAATTCTTGCCAACCCACCGAACCCACGGAGAAACGTAGCTATTGAAACTGTTGAATAACTCTATTCTATTAACTTTTTTTGTCTCTTGCCCTTTCTAGTCTTTTCCACTTGTTAGACTATGTCCTTTATAGCCTAATTAGGGCTTTGTAATTAATTTAACTTTTCTCTCTATCTTTTTTAACTTGGTATCAAAGCCTACCTCCATCGTCCTCCCCCCCCCCCCCCCCCCTCTCATTTCCTCCTTGTTGCAACTCCATCGTCCTCTTCCTCTTTAAACCTATCTTCAACACCTCTCGCCTTCAATAACGACATCACCCCTACGATTTTTTTGCTTCACACCCTAATTGCACCATACGATTGAGTCTTGACACTTTCTTGAAGCCTTATGGCAGCAGCGTAGCCAACCTAAAGAGTTGCGGTAACAGCAATTGACTATTTATTGGGCTGCGGCAATAGCAGGTGCTGTTTTTTGTGATTGTCAGGACATCTTAGTGGACTGCAATAACAACAGTGTGCTGTTTATTATGCTATGATAACAACCGTGTGTTGTTTAGGGGGCTGCGGCAACAACAGTTGTTGTTTTTCTGGCTGTCAGGCCATTGTTAGTAGGCTACGGCAACTGCAGGGTGCTATTTAGTGAATGTTAAGCCAAATCAATGGTTGTTTGAGGGCAGCGATCACAGCATTGTAGCTGTTTGGGGGCTGTGATCACTGCAGACTTACTGTTTGAGGGTTGCGACAACAGCAAGCTGCTGTTTGGAAATTTCTAGGACACGTGACAGCTACTGGACCCCTGGTAGAGGTTTACAGCAGCGATAGAACTGCTCCTTGGTGCTCTACGATTGAGTTGATAGCTGTTCGGGTCACCTACAGCAGTGTTTGATCACCTTCCATGCCTACAATCATGTATTGCCACTTTTAGGGTGCTGCGATCAGTTTCTTATTTGAACTCTCTTCAAACCAAAGCACATCTACTCTTTGATGGCCTCCAAAACATCTTCTTCCTCGATCACTAGTAATAGTGATGGATCGGGCGGTCTTCCCTCTCATTCGACCGACTTTCTAGGCATTCAAATTACCATCTTGAAATTAGATGGTCCTAATTATCTTCTTTGGACACGATCGATTACCTCACAGGGGCAAACAAACAACCTACACCGATTGACACTACTTACCCCCAATGATTTGTTAATAACTCTATGGTTACATCTATGTAACTACACATTGCGACTGATTTTATGTTCTCCAAGACCGCAAAAAAGATATGGGATTCTGCAAAAAGTATATACTCGCAACGTCAAAACAATGTCCGGATCTTTAACTTAAAGCGTGAGATTTCCCGCCTTTCGCAAGGTGACTCTTCAGTCACCACCTATATATCACAGCTACATGTTCGATGAGAAGAGTTGACCTTTTATTCCTCGTCCTATGCTTTGAAGGACCCTTTTGATCAAACATTATATGCGTCGATTCTACATAAGAATCGAATTTTTCAGTTTCTAGCCGGTCTCCGAGATGAGTTTGAGTATGCGAGAGTTCATTTATTGGGTATGGATCCCTTTTCGTCCCTACAAACTACGTATTCCTATGTCTTAGCTTATGAAAGTCGTCGTACAGCTGTCCTACCCCACACTTCTAGAGACCACTCTGTTATGCTTGCTTACATACCTTCGCCACAGCCTCCCAGTAGGTTTTTGCTCACCCATCAGCGATGTAAGTGTGATCATTGTGGAAAGTTGGGTCAGATAAAAGCCTGTTGTTATGCACTTCACAGTTATCTTAATCAACAATAACCACAGTCGTACCACTTGGGTCTATCTCATGAAACACAAAAGTGAAGTATATGGGATCTTCAAACAATTTCTTACTATGGTTCATACCCAGTTTGGTCGTACCGTCAAGACTTTCCGTTCAGATCATGGTACCGAATACACCTATAGTGAGGTATTGAAACTTTGTTTAGAGTTTAGTATTGAGCATCAAATGTCCAATGTTAAGACTTCTCAGTAGAATGGTCGATCCGAAAGGAAAAAATCGCCATATTCTAAAATTAGCCCGTGCCATATCTATTGGCATGGACGTGCCACATCTATTGGCATGAACGTGCCACAATCCTATCGGACCGATGCAATTCTTACTAATGTTTACCTTATTAATCAGACCCTCCCAAATTCTTCAATTTGCCACTCCCTTCTTTCATCTCCATCTGGATCGTCCCTTATTTCCACTTCCTCCGCATGTGGTTGGATGCATCGACTTTGTTCAAATTATTGACCAAACTCGCACTAAACTTGATCTTAAGGCCGTAAAATGTATTTTTTGGGATTATTCCTCTACCTAAAAAAGATATCGTTATTATCATCTTTCCTCTCGAAGGCATTTCGTCTCTCAGGATGTCTCCTTTGAGCATACCCCATACTACCCTAGGTCAATTGGTAGTTAGTTTGAGTGGTTTCCTTTAGATTCCCCTGATGATGGCCCTTCTCCCTTGTTATTTCCTCGTCCCATGTTGTTCCTTCCTTCTCCATCTCCTATCAGTTCGTCACCTCCTCAATTGCTTGTTTACTCTCGACAACCACGCAATACTACCATTAATTCTATGTCAGACCAGCTTGCTTCGTTGCCTCGAGTTCTGCCTCCTACTGTTCTTTGTGATGATCGTCCTATCATCATTCGCAAGGGTAAGCGCACTTGTACTATTCTATTTCTAATTATGTATCTGATTCCGCTCTCTCACCCTCTTCTCGGAGTTTTTTTGCTTATATTTCCGTTGTTTCTCTTCTTAATACTATTGCAGATGTTATTGTCCATCTTGAGTGGTGAGCAGCTATAATTGATGAATTGAATGCTTTTAAAAAAACTCAGACTTGGGAACTAGTTCCTCTTCCGCCTGGGAGGAAGGCTGTGGGATGTTGCTGGGTGTTCGCCATTAAACATAATCTTGATGGTTTTATTACTCGCTATAAGGCCCATCTGATGGGCAAAGGTTATGCCCAAACTTATGGGATTGGTTACCAGGAGACATTTGCTCCTATTGCCAAGATGACCACCATTTGAGTTCTCTTCTCTATTGCTACTACCAGAAGGTGGCCCCTTTTCCAATTAGATATCAAAAATACTTTTCTTAATGGTGATCTTCAAGAAGTTTATATGGTCCAACCTCTTGGCTTTCCTGCAGTTGATTCTTCTGGACATGTCTGTCGTTTTTGCTGTTCTCTCTATGGACTAAAGCAATCTCTTCGCGTATGGTCTGAGCGCTTTACTAAGACAATGCATCAGTTTGATTTTCATCAGAGTTCTACTAATTATACCATTTTCCTACGTCACTCCCAGGGCAAAACTGTAGTTTTGATTGTTTGTGGATGATATTGTCCTTACTGAAGATGATTGTAACGGCATTACAAAGGTAAAATCTTACTTAGAACATCAATTTGAGATTAAGGACCTTGGACATTTTCATTATTTTTTGGACATTGAGGTTGCGCAGTCCCATTCTGGTATCTTTATCTCTCAGCGTAAATATGTCATTGATTTATTGCGTGACTCCGGCCAACTTGGTTCTCGTCCCGCCGATACTCCAATTGAACTGAATCACAAGTTGACTAATTCTGGGGGGTGTGTTTGCCGAATATTGGCCAATATCAATGTTTTGTGGGAAAATTGATCTACTTATCTATGACTCATCCCGACATTGCCTATGTTGTTAGTGTTGTAAGTCAATTTATGCACTCTCCTCGCACATCTTATCTTATTGTTATCTATCGTATTCTTAGATATCTTAAAGGATATCCTGGTCGAGGTATTTTATTCAATAATCTTGGTCATCTTCGCGTTGAGGCATGGACTGATGCAGATTATGCTAGTTCAGTGACTGATAGACAATCCACTTCTGAATACTATATTAAAGTTGGTGGGCTTGATAACTTGGCGCAATAGGAAGCAGGATGTGATTTCTCGGTCCAGTGTTGAGTCAGAGTATAGAGCTATGGCATTTAGAGTGTATAAGTTGTTGTGGCTCAAGACCTTACTCGCTGATTGTGACTTTCTATGACAACCCCTTTTTCACTATATTGTGATAATAAATCAGCTATTAACATAGTAGCAAATCCAGTTCAGCATGACAAAACAAAGCATATCGAAGTTGATCAACATTTCATTAGAGAGAAGATTGTCTCTTGGTAGATTTGTACTCCCTTTGTTCCTACATCTCAGCAACTTGCCAATATTCTTACTAAACGTATTAGCAAAACTACCTTTGAAGGTGTCTTGTCCAAGTTGGGCGTTACCGATATCCACACACCAACTTGAGGGAGAGTGTTGAAAAACTCTATTCTATTAAAAAAAATTTGTCTTTTATCCTTTTTAGTCTTTTCCACTTGTTAAACTATGTAATCACCTTTAAAGCCTAAATAGGACTTTGTAATTAATTTAACTTTTCTCTCTATCTTTTTTAACTAAAACCAAGAAGAAGCATCACCCGATAAGTGAAGACCAACCAAAGCAACCATCTGATTATCATGGATTCCATGAATATGTTGATATTGTTCCACATGAACAAACCATCCAAAAGGGTCAATGCTCGCAAATTTCGAAAAATCTATCTAAATCGATCGACCATGAAATAATGGATTTTGCGTTGTGCCATCCTCTGTGAAGTTATTTTGACGGCCACCCACAGGTTCTCGAGCACCTTGCACTGGTTGTTTGTGAGCACCCTAAACTATTGGTTGAGGAGGTTTGTGATGGCCTTGTTCTACATGATTCGGATTGGGTAAAGTGTTTGAACTGCTCCGACAACCGTTGGAATTGAAGAGTAAGGCCTTGAACATCAACAGTGAGTTCGTTGAGTATGGGTTCCAAGAGATCTACCCGATCGCTAAATTCCTTTGCAGATAAAATGATTAGCACCAAGATCAAAGTCTTTGATACCAAATGATAGAATCCTTGGATCGGCAGCTGCCGATTTTCTTCGAGGGAAATCGTTCCTCCAATTATATTCGATAAAAATAATGATCTACATTCTGAAATTTAAAGACAATGAAATTCCTAATAAACTAGGACTCCTAACAATTTACCAATTATCATATTTGGCTATAACTAGAAATAATCAAAAACTCCTAAACTAACTTAATGACTCCAAAAACAATTAAGAGAGAATAAAACGGGGAGATTAGGCGGTAAAAGGAGTCCTAACCATGTATTTGCGCGTGCACCTATGTGTGTGCTCATGTGTGTTTGTTAGATGATCGAATATTGAAAATAGGAGACAAAAGCCCATGCCAAAAAATACAAAACCTAGATGGACACTAGTCCCTCAACAGCTTCTTTGTCAATGAAAAATAAGCTATCTAGGAGGGAGAATGATGAAATCCCATATAAAAACAAAATCCTCAAGAAAAAACCCTCTATATGTTTCAATCTAAGATCAGTGATAAAGCAAAGGTTTATTCTTCAAGATAGGCCAACCGATAGCTTCCAGCAAATCACAAAGGAAGGAGAAACCATAAAACCCAACCTAGAAGACAACGCATATTCATCGTCCAACTACAAAAATATCTGCTAGAGTATAACAAAGATGGGGACGTTGAGATGGATGAGTAGTAAAACTAAGAAAGATAAAATTTGAAACAAATGCAGGTGTTGCGCTGATAGGTGATAAAGTAAAGGAAAGTTGATTGCGATGGTTAGAGCATATTCAACAATAGCTGCTTACAACCCTAGTTAGAGTGGAATGTGCAACTTTGTAATTGCCCATGTATTGAAACATGACTATCTAAGTGTTCAAATGATCTAGTTTATGAAATGAGAATCAATTTATTTCTTTTGCGATAACATAACCACATTACTCCAAGACAAAGGGATCACATATTGTGGCAGCACTCCATCGTAACCTAGGACTGCACTGCTCCCATCAGAACTTGAGCTTGATATAGTTGCTTCAAGGTGGTATCACATAAAAAATGATGGGTACATTGGCATAAATTCATGCAAATGTTGGTTAAGATAGTGACAATATGAAATATGCATAACATCGTAGTATAGTAGATGTTCTTGGGCTATAACAACTATGAAGGAACACAAGGTGTACCATTCAAGAAATTCCCTTTCCTGTCACAATACAATCCTTGAAGTGTTGAGTTTTGTGGAGGTTAGTTATGTTTGATATGGTTGACGACCCGACCTAACCCGACTTAAATAATGTTGCGTGGTTTTTTTATGAGAGATTTTTTAAGGCTTAGTTGACCTAAGTTGGAACGCTCATGGACAAGCTTCCTGGGGGTCCAGGGGGCAACGCCCCCACGAAAAAAAAAATTGGCCCATTTTGTAGCCCATTGTGAATCCTGTGCACAGTATATAGACACCGCTTTTGGTGATTAGGGTTTTTTTTTTAAGTCTTGGTTGTCGTTTTTGAGACTATAGCCGTACTTTTATTTTCTTCTTGATAATAGTGAAATCCCTGCAACTCCGTGGACGTAGGCAAATTGCCGAACCACGTAAATACTGTCTTGTGCGTGTGATTGCTTTATTTTTCGACGTGTGTATTTTCTCTATTTTCATTTCTCACAGGTTGGGATTTTCGGGTTGAATTCCCTTCACGAAGGACAACAAGAATTCTGGAATTTGTATTGCAATTGTGGGGCAAAATGTGAAAACATAAATAATATGTAGTTTTTGTTTTATTTCCAGGAGATGATTGGTATTTTATTCATGTACATACTGTTGAAATACATTTTCTTTTAATACTAGGACTCAGAACATTAACTGTACCAGTTGAATACACAATTTTTCACATGATACATAAGAGGAATTTGTGTTCTTTGTTCTCTGCCAGATTTGACCACCGTTCAAGAATATTTGTATTAGAGATGGAATCAAGGGTCCTACCAGATGGGAATCATCAGATGGTTATCTATTTTAATTAATACAGCATCCATGACTATTCGTAGCAAAATTGTTTTCCATATACATTTCCCCAGTCCAACTTATTTATAACCTTCAACTCCAAGAAATCCCTTCACCATCCTACTTTTGCATTTAATCCGTCTCTACTCTCATCAACCAACATTATGTCATATGTTAAAAAAATATATGGGATCACCTCTCGAACATGAGCAATCGATTCATCCATAATCAATGTGACAAGAAAGAGACTTAGGGTAGACATTTGGCGTAAACTTACTGTGACTCAATAGTCATTCATCTCACCACCAATTCTCCTCACGTTAGTTATTGCTCCCTCATACATATGCTTAACTATGAAAGAATGACAAGATAGCATTCCTTTTTTTTTCCAATGAAATCATTCTAACCCGTTAAGAATTTTTTCATATATTTTCTGATACAATTAAAACCTTGTTAATATTTATTCCACTTTTCTCAACTTTTATTCCCCACTGTATAAATCCTAATCACTTGACAAACATGATCACACTCCTAGTTTAATACACCATGTGAACATGGGCAGTCTTTTATACTTTATCAACATTCTCAACCTTGATACAAGAAAAGAGAAAGAAAACACACACACAAAAAAACGAATCTTTTTATTGATGTTCTAGCAGCAAGAATGTAAAAATAGCAAACAATCTCACGATGCTCACTTCAGTTCTGATATACAATGCATCATAACATCTCCATGATGCAGTATTACAGTATTGGACTTTGTGGCCACCAATTGAAGATGCAATTCTAATCACTTCAATAAAAAAACACACACACAATCTTAACAAATTTTAGACTATCAAATAATTTTTAGTTAAACTTTTCTTGGTAAGGAAATAGTATTTCAATGATCACTATATTTCCTCCATACCCTCGAATCTCCAACTCAAAAAATCCTGAGAACGTAAATATCATAACCCAACAATTTCAACTAAACTAATAAATAGAATAGAAAACTACTAACATTAAACCTTTTGACATCAATAAAAAGGCCAATATAAAAAAGAAAGCAAATGACTCAACACTTTTAGTAGATAAGCAAAAGACAAAACAAGTACCTGGCAAATTAAATCCCCAATGAAAGTCAAAATTGCAGAAGTCATAGCTTTCGTCAAAACCGGATACTTCTCAAGAAGTGCCAAGTACCTGGGAAAATTGGAAAAAAGTTACACAAGATATGATGCAAGATGAAGTTCCATCCAAAGTGCTAATGGTCTCCTCCTCCAATGGTAAAATCTCTATGACTGCACGATGCCCTCATCAAGATCCTTTTCTACAATAACTCTTTTAAATAATTATTATTGTTAGAGTTCACCTTAGCAAATCACTATTGAATTATAATAATTGGACATATGTGCTCACTTGATGCAACCAATCTGCTCCAACAACCCCATAAAATTTGTCTTCCACCAACTCATCAACTTGGGAGACTAGTATTGTTCCATCAGTGGGTCACCAAGTGGCTGAGGTAAAAGACCAAACCCCACCTTTTAAATATATATATATAGGGAAGAGTTCGGAGGCCCTAAAGAGAGCCAAACATTTTTTCAATGTATGGGTTAGAAATTTCGGAATGGGCTGATTTTGGCGAGGATGATCTCCTCAGCCCATTCCGAAACTTCTAACCCCATCAAAAGTGGTTTACAAAAATCGGATGGTCCAAGATTCTTCAACTTGTAAGCTAGGGTTAGAAATTTCAGAATAAACTGATTTTTGTTGAGGATGATCTCTTCACCATAGAGATCATCCTCATAAAAAAGCAGTGCATTCTGAAACTTCTAACCCTTATTTTGAGAAATGTTTGGCTCTCTTTAGGACCTCAGAACACTTCCCATATAAATATATATATATATATATATATATTGCTTAAAAGTTGTTGAGTTTAATCCCCCATCGGACACTCATTGCCTTGTCTCTCTCCTTATAAGCTCCCGTGCCTCTCCACTCATTGCCAATTGGTTTTGAGTTGGGCCCCCAAATTTATCAAAAGTGTTTATACTTGCAACTGCAAGTATCCTCCTAAGTGAATAATGATGTATAAGATACAAGAGTCTCTATTCAGTCGGAAGTAAAACAAAGCTACTCAATTATAGAACTCTTCACTAGAATTGAGTGGCAAAGCTTCTTTGCAAAATACAAATGGAAAAAGATAAAACAAGAAATTACCATGAAAGCAAGGACCGATAATGATGATGACTCCCACCACCACCACCTGCACCTCCACCTCCACCTGATCCCCCAAAACCACCACCAATACCACTGTCCGAAACCCAAAAATAATCAAAACCCATTCTTCTAAATCCAATTTCAGAACGACCCAGATCCTTAAAACAGATTCCATGACTGGAATTCAAAAGGGTATGTAAGAACAGACCCTAGATCCGCTTTTCTGTATGGGAGAAGATACAGAGATTCTTCTGCTCAGATAACTAAAGGGAGAAATTTGTTTTGGAGTAAGAGTTGGAGTTGGAGTTGGAGTTGGAGAGAGAGTAACAAAACGGAAGAGCAAGGAAGCACTACGGAAAACGGTAACTGGAATAGGAGCCATTTTTTCCTAGTCGTCGAACGAGTTTTCCGATACGTTTGAGACGTCTCGTCCCAGAAAAAAATTTTCAAAATGAACGTGCGGGGTTTTATATCTTGTCCGAAAATTTGACTTGTCCGTCCGTCTAGAAATTAAGATGACCCCGGGTAATACGTCTCGTTCTCGAAGTTTTGAAATAATAGATGGCACATGTTGGAAAAGCGCATTACGTCACAAAGGCTTATTTATCAATTTAAATATCAATTAAAATAATATTTTTATAATTTCTATAAAAAAAATTTATTTGGGTGATTAATAGGCCTTCTATATTTTATTAAATATTAGAAATACCCCCTATATTTTAAAATTCATGGCATATATTGTAATATCCCGATTTTTTAATTCGTATCTCGAAAAAATTTAATAATAAAATTTTAAAAAAATTCTAAACGAAAGATTAAAGATAAAATACCTAAATTTTATTTTGTTCATTTTTAACAAAAACCAACTTCGCCATTAGATTCAAAATGGTCAAAACACATACATTAGTCTGTAAGCACACTCGAACTCGAATTCAGATAAAAAAATTATAAAATCCTTAAATTTCGTATTGAATGGATCCAAAATAGTGAAATTTCGTTAGAATGGGAATCAAGAAAATTTGACGTCACCATTAGGTCCGTAACGAAAAATTATTCGAAGTGGAATACTCATTTATCATTTTCCAAGTCCGAATGATTAAGTTACCATCGAAAATAAAAAATAAGAGGAAAAATACAAAAATACCCCTCCAACCTTTATAAAAAGAATTAAGTCCCTCTTTTATTTTATTTTCTCCTCTCAAACTCACAAAGAACCAACCCATTTTCTCATCCAAGCGTTTCGACCTATTCTCATTAAGATTCATCGCAATCAAGTCCGTGTTAGTTGTCGACGAAGAAGAAAAAGTCATCGGCATCGACAAGCTCCACATTTTCACCTCATTCAATCTTCATTTTCTCTTCCTTCACTTGGTATCTCACCAAAAACAGCGAGTAGATTCGATATTACCCACTTGGAGTCTCATTCATTTAGAGGAAGGGTCATTCTTCGTCGTAATAGGAAGAAGAACACCTTCACCGAAGGTTTCACAATCAACCCAACCGTTGGCAATCAAGATCGCCCAATTTCGAGTTCCGCACACCAATCCTTGACTTTCGAGCAAGCTTAGTACTTCCATCTATCACAAACTAGTAAGGGACTTTCAACTCTTATTAGTAGTCGTAGATTTCAAAAATTGTTCATTTAGGTTTTAATAAAAACTTGATGTATGTTTCAATATCATAGAATGTCGTCAAACTTATTTCAAATTCATGCTAGAACCTTTGTGTTTGATGTATTTTATCGTGATTTAAACATATGATTTTTGGGTGGGTTAATAGAATCGAAAAACGAACAAAAAATTCAAAAAATATGACGAAAAATCGAAAATTCGTGAAATTGCAGCTTGCTGATGGTCCCACTGTGATCCACCATCCAAAAGCAGGATGCCACCGTGCTTGAACTATTTTTTTCAGAAATTACACCCTACTTTTACCTTAAACTCCTCTTTAATTTTTTTACTTTCCAGTTACTTTAAGTTCTTTAAAGAAATTAAGATTTTATCCCCCTATTTCGGAACAATGGGAATGGTTTCTAAATCTAAATCTCAAATGATCAAAATCCAAATTTTGATTTCAAGAATAAAATATAAATTTCAACGTTTTCGTCAGATTTTCAAAAGTGGATATCTTTTTCATTCCTTCGAATTAGGCAATAAAAATTACATGGTATCGAATTCAAGGCTTTTATTTCTAAAAACCTTTTTTCAATTTTAAGAACTTGAAAAATCAAGTTCTGACACTTAGACAAATTTTTACCAACTTCCCAATTTTGGTAGTTTGACTTCACGTATTTATTAAGATTCTGTTTTAACTAAATTTGGAAGTTTTTCGATTGAATGACCAAAATGAATTTGAAAACTTAAAAAATAAATGTTAGACTTGAAAAGTTGAGAAGTGAAAACACTGAAAAATGAAAAAATGGATGAAACGGTAAAATGCTAGAATCACACCCGAGGGATGACGTATGCATTTTACGTTGTTGTGTTGTGTGTAGGTTGGTGAACAAGTATCCAATGATAATGGTATTGGTTGCATGTTTATTTAAATTATGTTAGTGCAAAGTGCTGAGTTGTGATTATGTTCTATTATTTATTTTAGGCTGCGTGACTACAGTTGCATGGTAGGAAATTAGATATCCATTCTTAACCTTGTATTGTTAATTTCTTTTTATTTTCAAAGAAAAATGAGATATGTAGTGTAGTTATTTTGTGAGCTGTTAAGGAGTCTGTAAATACCTGAAAGAATAGTGTGTAATATCATCTGAAGTGGTGTACTATCCTAGGATGTACGATAAGGACAATCAAGCTCATACGTGGTATGGGACGCATATGAGAATGGAGTCACAACTAGAATCCGAGTTCATTCCTCTCTATCTTTATCAATGAACTTGTATTATAAAGATGGTCGT
Organism: Akebia trifoliata; assembly: GCF_017979445.1. Lineage (NCBI taxonomy): Eukaryota > Viridiplantae > Streptophyta > Magnoliopsida > Ranunculales > Lardizabalaceae > Akebia > Akebia trifoliata. Next base: position 19,724,354 of record NC_141382.1, read on the forward strand.
ATACGAATGGAGTTGTATATTATGGGAATCATATACACGCCTGAAAAGTATAGACGAAGATAATTAGTCAATGATTATTAACAATGTAAAGTAATCGAACGTTCTGACGTATAAAAAAAAGACCCATTGATGATGGATGTATGTGAACTTTTAAACTATTTAGTTGTTCATCATTAGCTATGCGTACCAGTTAATCATAGTTTAAATTGTAAAGTTTTGCATTTTTTAAATATTTCAGTTTGCTTATTCGTTCACGTTAGGTGAGGTTATTAGTAGGAGTTGTTTGTGGACCTACTGGGTAACCAATGTTTACTCACCCTTAACTTCTTTTTTTTTTAGCTTTAGAACCTACAGCTAGAGAGGCAGTCATAGACCTATCGAGCAAGGATCATCTGGTAGGTCATACCAACGATCAAAGTCCATTACCTGGTGAGCATTAGGACTACTTTCACTAAGAGCCTATTCGTCCTAGGAGGTGTATGTAGTTTTTAGGTTGAGAGATTAAGTTCATGTTAGTGAGAGGTTAAAATTTTTGTAAACTTGTATATTTTTACATTTTTGCATAACTCTGATCTAACTCTATGTTATTCACAATTTACCATCTTCCACATCTTATATACTTTTGGTACATTGCTATAAACTGGACTTGTTGGATACTGGCTTATCAGTTTTTTTGAGTTCCGTGGAACGCTTAACATAGGCAGAGGAAACCATGTCCAAACTTTTAGATGATCTTGGGATTTGTGTTAGGGTTTGGTGGGGCATCATAGATGGTATCAGAGCTCATTAGTAGTTCCGTATTGGGAGTACAAGTTATTCCGTGTCTAGAGTCTATAGTGCTTAGTATGATTAAGATAAGATTCTAGCTTCATTATATTAGTAATGGAAACGGTGTTCATTACTAAATTCCTATTTAAGATATCAATTAATTCCTTTATAAGAACAACCTTAGCCTGATAATAAATGCATTGTTGTTGATGAACATAATCAAGATAAGCGGATGAGGCAGAAGCCGAGGGATAGGCCGAAACACAGTAGAGATGGGACAGGCGTCAGATCAGACCCTCAATCCGATAGTACAGCTAATGTTGTTTATGAGACAGATGGCTGAGTCCCAAAATAAGTTTAGCGATGAAATGCTCAAGTCACAAGATAGACTAGCCGATGAGGTGGCTGAGTTGAGGAAACGACAGGTTTCTTCACAAGGGACCAACATTATTCCACCCTAAAAGCCACCACACGAGCCACGATCACAGGTCGTACCGTTGAGGGCCGTGGAACTACCCTGCCCCAGGTACAAACATATCTGGGGATGTGGCTATAAAACTTCCAACGACTACGTCCACCTAGATTTGGAGGTTCTTCCAATTCGACTAAGGTTGAGGAGTGCATTTTGAGGACCCGAAAGATTTTGAGTACCAAGTAAGTGGGTAACGATGACTGCATTTCAATTTGACAGGAATACTAGCCATTGGTGACGTTTCGAGAGGAATGTTTTGGGAGATAAACCTTTCGAATGGGCCAACTTGAGAGGATGCCTAGATAGATTTATATCCGAGACGGCCCGAGAGATTAAACATCAAAAATTTTCAGGTTTGGTACAAAGCAATCTATCCGTTACAGATTATGAGTTGAGATTTACTAAATTGTCAATATACGCACCCAAGCTCATTCCGACCAATCTGCAGAAGGCCACAGATTTTTCAAAGGACTACGACCCTACCTAACGGTCAGGATGTCAATGATTGATACCACTAGCTACAGAGACACAGTGAGTCAAGCTCAGCGGGTTAAGCGATAAGAGATGTAGTTACAAACTTCGAGGGGGCAGACCAGTTGACCCCAGACTTCTTTTCCTCCTAGGGTTAATCTGGAAAAGAGGTTGATGTTTTCGAGATTGAGTGCCTCTAGACCTACATATCTGCAGTACCGAGCTCCTACGTTGTCGAGTTATGGACTCGTTGGGGTTCCAGTGAGGCCAATAGGGCCAAGGGGACCAATTAGGCAGATTTCGAGACCACCCACCCCCACAAAGACCTATACAGACATGACCATTTGCATGCTTTGGGTGTAGGCAGATGGGACATATCAGGAAAAACTGCCTTTTATCACAGCCATAGTTAGGGGTGATTCCTAGACACCAGGACATGGTTTATCATCTGACCGAGTAGGAGATACCCGTTTCAGATGAGGTGTTGAAAGGTACAATCTTGATTTCCAATATTAAGATTCAAGTTTTGTTTGATATCGGTTCCTCTAGATCATATATTTCCACTGAGATTGCACAATTGCTAGAATTAGAGATTTTTGACACGAACCAGGTAATAAAACTATCTACACCATTGGGAGATCGACAGATAACCCATAAACTATGTCGAAATTGTATAATTGGGATAGAAGACCATGAGATGAGTACCGACCTCAATGACAATAGATTATTATGACTTTGATGTCATCTTGGGGATGGATTGGTTTGTACAAAACCATGCCCATGTCGATTGCTTCGCTAGATCAGTAGTCTTTAGAAGGTTGGGATATCTGAAAGTCAAGGTTCGAGAATTCAGGTATAGAAGGGACGGTCTTTTATACAACCAATTAGGAACTTTGAGTATATTGGAACTAGAGACGTCAAGGAATTTGGGGATGTTTTTCCAAATGAATTAGATTTGCCACCATGTCGTGATATAAAGTTTTCTATCGATTTGGTACCGGGCACAGGGCCTATCTCCATTGCACTATACCGAATGGCCCCTGTAGAAACCTGAGAATTGAAAGCACAAATTGATGAGCTTACTAGCTTGGAGTTTAATCGACCGAGTTCCTCATCCTGAGGAGCACCAATTTTATTTGTCAAAAAGAATGATGGATCACTTCGATTGTATATAGATTATCAAAAGCTAAATCAAGTGACCATCAAGAATAAGTACCCCCTTCCACGCATCGATGTTCTGTTTGACTAACTGCAAGGTGCCTAGTCTTTCTCCAAAATCAATTTTCGATCTGGGTACCATTAGTTGAGAATTCGGGAGGTAGATGTTCTGAAGACCGCAGTTCGGACCAAGCTAGGACACTTCGAGTATCTAGTGATACCTTTTATTCTGACAAATGTACCAACAACATTTATAGATCTAATGCACCAGGTATTTTGGGAGCACCTCAACATATTTGTTATTGTATTTATAGATGACATCCTAATTTACTCTAAGTTGAGGGAAGATCATGAAAGACACTTTAGGATCACACTACAGATTCTACGAGAGCATAAACTATATGCCAAGTTTAGCAAGTGTGAGTTCTGGTTCCAAAAGGTGAAATTCTTAGGACACATGGTATCTAATGAAGGGATAGCAGTAGACCCTTCCAAGGTTGAAGTCATATTGATGTGGAAACAGCCAAAGACAGTAATAGTTATCAGAAGTTTTCTTGGGATGACCAGTTACTATAGAAGGTTGTAGAACCTTTGTTCTAAGAGGCCATAATGGCTACTCAAGCTTCTCGTTTGATCAAGTAGACAATTACTCTAAAATTTAAGGATCCAGGATGTCCCATGATTTCTATCCAGATAAGAAAAACTATAATAGAAAAATGATTATTTGATTTGGGATCCAGTGTGAATCTTCTACCTTTTTTTAGGCTCACAATAACTACATTTTGGGGAGTTACATCCCAAGAGTATACGCTAAGCCTAGCGATAAATATGTGAAAAATATCACCACTAAGGTGAAAGATTTATGTTTCTTAGTGGATTTCATTGTCTTAGATATGGAACCGGTTGTAAACCCAAATAACCATGTTCCAATGATTTAAAGTTGCCCATTCTTAACAACATCGGACGCAATCATACGATGTAAGAACAGAATAATGACTTTGGCTTTCAGAGACATGAAGGCCAATTTTAACATCTTCCACAATAATTTTTTGACTATCAATTTCGATTTTGAGGGCACAAGTATGATTGATACATTGGGGAGTAGTGTGCTTGAGGAGACAAAATATTTTGATCCTCTAAAGAGGAGTTTAGCCAATTTTGGCCAAGATTTTGACATAGATCAAAGTATTAGGGGAGTGAACTCCTTACTAGGCTTTGTTCCCTTGTTAGACATTCAATATTTGAAATCCAAAGTTAAAAGTCTTCTTATATCTATGACTAGGAAGAGGGCTTGTCAGTAAGTCCCTTTTTTTTTTCTTTTTATGAGAAATCTAGCCACCAAAAAATGTATTTGAAGATTAACAGGCTATATTGCAGCAAACTCAATCCAAGAAAACAAACCACCAAAATTGATGTTTTTCCATTACCTCTTGTACAAGTTCTGTTGGTGGAAAAAAAAACTAAAACAAACTTCCAAACAAATCCCTTTTTTTCTTTTACTAGAAGATCAGAGTTGGAGAAGATGTAGAGCCAACTGTTAAGACAAAACTACGAAAAAAATGAAACTTGAACCACCAACGAAATTTAACCTAAAACTCCAAATTCTAACCCTGTCACATCAACTACTCCAACTGTTCAAATCACCGCAACAAGATATGGAGTAGAAAGAAAAAACAAACCTAGAAATTGAAATAGAAATCCTAGAAATGATAAGATCAAGATCTTGTGGAGAACAAACTCGTAATGGTAATTCAATCGAACCCCAAAAATAAAACTTCCAATAATTAAAAAAATACTTCAAGTAGTAGAATCAGAAACGGTAAAGAGAGAGAGAGAGAGAGAGATTCAAGCAAATTTTCATAAAGAACATCACAATTGAGATCGAGATCAGAAGCATCGAAGTAATAGAGACAATCGATCAAAAGAAGAGCATCATAGTCTGAAAGCACCCTCGATTCACGGGGTGTGCGAATCCGCTTTTGACCCTTGAGGTTTGGGAGTCGCCACCTAGTTGTTACGGTCTATGAACCGAATAGAGACTCGAAATGGATAAATCAATTAATCTACTAAAAAATACGGGTCCAGGGATCACGTTACGAGGTTGGAAGGTGTTAGGCACCAACCTCGCCCGACCAATACTAGTCTCTATTTATCCCAAATAAGATTACATTGCTAACAAAAAATCTAGATAGAAAAAAAATAAAAGAAATTTTACCTTCGAACGCAATGGTTCTATTCCCTCAGATCTGATAAAACCGCTCTGTGTACCGTACTCCTTGCTTCGTTCTGTCTCCGGATCTGATTTCTGATCTCCGAGGCAAGATATCTCTTTCTTAGATCTAGATTCTTCAAAAATTTTATGGATTTTAGGGTATTTTTAAAGGGCTTCTAGGTGTTTTTCAAGCTAAAATCGAAGTATGGGTGTTAGGTAAGGAGTTGGGGCTTCAAAATTAGGGTTTATGGGAGGCTAGGGAAGTTTTTTGACCTACTTCTTTTAGGGTTTTTTATTTGATAAGAAAATAGGGTGTGAGGACCCCTATTTATAGATTTTTTTTAAGGGTTTGTTTAGATAGAATTAGTGTTTTATTATAATTCTTTTAGTTAGAGTTATATTTTAGTTAGAATTGTTTTAGGTAGAATTATATTTTAGTTAGAATTGTTTTAGGTAGAGTTATATTTTAGTTATAATTCTATTAAATAGAGTTATTATTTAATTAGGATTGTTAAATATAATTATTATTTAATTAGAACTCTATTAGGATTTTGACTTCTGGTCTTATTTGATTGACTTTAAGATTTTGACTTTAGTCTTACTTGATTGACTTTAATCTTACTTAATTGACTTTAATTTTGACTTTAATCTTACTTGATTGATTTTAATATCTTGACTTTAGTCATACTTGATTGACTTTAATTTTTTGGAGAACCCCCCTTTATTATATATTTAATTCTTTGGACCCCCAAATGGAGGGGTCCTTAAATAAATATCTTGACAACCCTCAACAATTTTGCTTGAGAACCTGATTGATCAATTTTTTTGGTTCAAAATTTTAAAGTAATTTTATTAATGTTTCACTTTAATTATTTAAAGTTTTATTTATTAATTTTGAAAATTTTAATTATAAAAATTATAAAATTATCGTTTTGCCCTCGGAGAGGACTTTTGTGTTTCAAGTCGATTTTTGATGTTCTAAGATGTTTTAGAATCGATTTTTCGTAAGGAATTCAATGAAAATATTGATTTGTGTCATTTATGAAATTTTTTGTGTGAAATGGTCGTGATCTTTATGAGAGGCATTTTCGTAATTTTGTCAAATTCTGTGAAAATTGACGAAATGATTTATTTGATTTTGATTTGTTATTTTATATGTTTGAATGGGTTTTTCTAAGCGTAACGTAGGCTCTAGGGATGTTTTAAGGTTATGGGTATCTTGGTAATTTGATTATTTTTTAGTGATTTTTATCGTAAAGCTTCTTTTTGTCTGATGATGATTTCTATGTTTCTAGGGTCATATTTTCCTAGCTTAGCGTGATTTCTACAGTTTTGTTAGTTTGAGATACCTCATCTGGATTTTTGAAACATATCTAATAACAAAATAAAGTATTAGAATAAACATCCATCATTGGGAACCGTTGCGATCGGGTTGACGAGTTGATTAATCAGGCGGATGCAAAAATGGGGTGTCTATAGATGCCTTTCTTTGGCAGAGGGTTGAAGCAAACTAAATAGAAAATTCTATTTTGGTAGATAGTGCGATATTCGAATGTCAAAGCTAGTGACAGTTCATTTTGCAGCCTGATTCATAAAACTCTCCTCGAATTAAAAGGTTGTCAGGTCCTTGAGCGAGAGCTCTCACTGACATTGTCAGATCCTTGAATTTTAGAAAATTCTCCTTGACTAATGTAACAACTGTGTAAGTGTGTGGACTTAAAATCTGAGATAAATTTCAAAGAGTTTGAGTAAAATCTGAGCACAAAGTGAATATAAATTGAGCATAAACTGAGCATAGACTGAGCATAAACTGAGCATAACTGAGCATAATCTGAGCATAATTTGAGCATAAACTGAGCATAATTTAGAGCATAATTTTGAGAAAACCCTCGGCGGTAAGTGAGCATAATTCTGAGAAAACCCTCGGCGGTAACTAAGCATAGTTCCGAGAAACCCTCAGCGGTAACTGAGCATAATTCCGAGAAAACCCTCGGTGGTAACTAAGCATAATTCTGAGAAAGCCTTTGGCGACATCTGAGCATAGTTCCGAGAAAGTCCTCGGCGGCATCTGAGCATAGTTTCGAGAAACCCTCGGCGGTAACTAAGCATAATTTCGAGAAAACCCTCGGCAGTAACTGAGTATAATTCCGAGAAAACCCTCGGCGGTAACTGAGCATAATTCCGAGAAAGCCCTCGGCGGCATCTGAACATAGTTTCGAGAAAGCCCCGGTAGCATCGAAGCATAGTTCCGAGAAAACCCTCGACGGTAACTGAGCATAATTCTGAGAAAACCCTCGGTGACATCTGAGCATAATTTCGAGAAAGCCCTTGCGGCATCTGAGCATAGTTCCGAGAAAACCTTCGACGGTATCTGAGCATAATCTGAGAAAACCCTCGTCGGCATTTGAGCATAATTCTGAGAAAGCCGTCGGCGGCATCTGAGCATAGTTCCGAGAAAGCCCTAGGAAGCATCTAAGCATAATTCCAAGAAAACCCTCGACGGTAACTGAGCATAATTTCGAGAAAGCCCTCGGCGACAACTGAACATAATTCTGAAAAAACCCTCGACAGTAATTGAGCATAATTCTGAAAAATCCCTCGGCGACAACTGAGCATAGTTCCGAGAAAGTCCTTGGCGGTAATGAAAGCGCCCGCGGATCCGCTGGGTGCGCGGATCCGCTGGGTGCGCGGATCCGCTTTTAACCCTTGAGGTTTGGGAGTCGCCACCTAGTTATTATGGTCTAGGAACCAAACTGACTCTACAATGGATAAAAAAAACTAATCTACCACAGAAAATCTGAATCCGGGGATCATGTTACGGGGTTGAAAGGTGTTAGGCACTGTAGACACCCCATTTTTGCATCCGCCTGATTAATCAAGTCGTCAACCCGATCGCAAAGGTTCCCAATGATGGATGTCTATTCCAATACTTTATGTTGTTACCAGATATGTTTCAGAAATCCGGATGAGGTATCTTGAACTGACAAAACTTAGAAACCACGCTACACTAGGAAAATACGACCCTAGAAACATAGAAATCATCATCTTGCAAATAAAAAAGAAACTTCACGATAAAAATCACTAAAAATAACTAAATTACCAAAATACCCCTAACATCAAAACAACCCTAGAGCCTACATTACGCTTAGGAAAATCCGTTCAAATACATAAAACGACAAATCGAAACCAAATAAATCATTTCGCCAATTTTCAAAAAATTCGACAAAATTACGAAAATACCCCTTATAAAATTCACGACCATTTCACACAAAAATTTCCTAAATGACATAAACCAACATTTCCATTGAATTCCTTATGAAAAACTGATTTCAAAACATCCTGGAATATTGAAAAAACACTTAAAACGTAAAAAATCTTCTCCGAGGGCAAAATGGTAATTTCACAATTTTAATAATTAAAAATTTTGAAATTAATAAATAAATCATTAAATAATGTAAAGTGAAACATTAATAAAATTAATTATTAAAATTTAAACCAAAAAATTTATCAATCAGGTTTTCAAGCAAAATTATTGAGGGTTCGCAAGATATTTCTTTAAAGACCCTTCCATTTGGGGGTCCAAAGAATTAAAGATATAATAAAGAGGGATTCTCCAAAAATTTAAAGTCAATCAAGTAAGACTAAAGTTAAGATATTAAAGTCAATCAAATAAGACTAAAGTCAAAATTAAAGTCAATTAAGTAAGACTAAAGTCAAGTATTAAAGTCAATCTCATAAGACTAAAGTCAAAACCCTAAATCAAAACCCTAATCTAAATTAATCAAGTCAATCTCATAAGACTAAATTCAAAACCCTAAATCAAAACCCTAATCTAAACTTCTGAAGTCAATCTCATAAGACTAAAGTCAAAATCCTAAGTCAAAGCCCTAAAGACTAAGTCCATATAATGAGACCAAAGTCAAAACCCTAATTAAAACTAAAAAAAAAACCCTAATCAAACCTTAATGCGTCTAAAAACTTTATAAATAGGAGCCTCCATACCCTATTTTCGGATCAAAGAAAAAACCCTAGAAAAAGTAGGTGAAGAAGCCTCCACAACCTCCCCAAAACCCTAATTTTAGAGTCTAAACTCCTTACCTAACACCCCTACTCTGATTTTAGCCTAAAAAACACTCAAAAACCTCTCAAAAACATTCCAAAAATCCACAACAAATTCGAAGAACCCAGATCCAATAAGAAGATACCTTACCTCGGAGATCAGAAATCAGATCCAGAGATAGAACGAAGTAAGGAATACGGTACAAGGAGCCGTTTTCACCAGATCTGAGGGAATAACACTTTTGCAGATCGAAGGTAAGTCTTTTTATTATTTTTTAATCTAGGTTTGTCATTAGTGATGTAGATTTATTTGAGATAAGTAGAGACCGGCAATGGCCAGGCAGGGTTGGTGCCTAACACCTTCTAACCCCGTAACGTGATCCCTGGATTCAGATTTTCTGTAGTAGATTAGTTTTTATCCATTTTAGAGTCAGTTTGGTTCCTAAACCACATTAACTAGGTGGCGACTCCCAAACCTCAAGGGTCAAAAGCGGATCTGCGTACCCCGCGGATCGAGGGCGTTTTCAGTGGTGACTCCACTGGGGACTATTGAGGATCAAACTTGAAAAATTCCAAGTACGGGAGCATTGTCAAGATGACCTAGTTTTTTTTTTTATTTAGTTTGATTTATTTTATTTATTTTTCCTATTTATTTGTTTTTGTGACTTGATTGTAAATGATTTTGGGCATTGCATTTTTTTTTCCAATTAAGGATGACTTTTTGATGACCCCTAAATAATGAAGATTCAAATTAACATATGAAAATGATGGAATGATGAAGGTTGGGACAGTAATGTTAAAATATTTTTACAAAATATTCTAATGAGAATTAAGTCTAGGAACCTTTAATAAAATGTAGATCTCATCGAGTAGATTAATTTAGAATCTGAGTTCACTCAATTTCGTTATCGGAAGCCTTAGATATCATCGATGCAAGTTCAATCTGTAAATCTGGAATTGTTGCTGAATGAAGGTTGGGACAGTAGTGTTAAAACGTTTTTACAAAATATTCTAGTGAGAATTAAGTCTGGGAACCTCTTAATAAAACGTAGATCTCATCGATTAGATTAATTTAGAATCTGAGTTCACTCAATTTCGTTATCGGAAGCCTTAGATATCATCGATGCAAGTTCAATCTGTAAATCTGGAATTGTTTCTGAATGAAAGTTGGGACAGCAATGTTAAAACGTTTTTACAGAATATTCTAGTGAGAACTATGTCTATGCACCTATTAATAAAATGTAGATCTTATCGAGTAGATTAATTTAGAACTTGAATTCACTCAATTTCGTTATCGAGAGCCTTAGATATCATCGATGCAAGTTCAATCTGTAAATCTGGAATTTCTGCTGAATGAAGATTGGAACAATAATGTTAAAACGTTTTTACAGAATATTCTAGTAAGAATTAAGTCTGGGAACCTCTTAATAAAATGTAGATCTCATCGAGTAGATTAATTTAGAATCTAAATTCGCTCGATTTCGTTATCAGGAGCCTTGGATATCATCGATGCAAGTTTAATATTTAAATCTAGAATTTCTGCTGAATGAAGATTGGGACAGCAATGTTAAAACGTTTTTACAGAATATTCTGTTCAGAATTATGTGTGGGCACCTTTTAATAAAATGTAGATCCCATCAAGTAGATGAATTTAGAATCTGAATTCACTCGATTTCGTTATCGGAAGCTTTAGATATTATCGATGCAAGTTCAGATTGTATTTTTTTGATTCACAGAAAATCCAAATTTATCTAGTGTTAACATAGTTAATGTTCCTGAGAGCAAGTTCATTTGGCACTAGGATCTTTCTCTTTGATTTTCTTTTGGGTTGTGTTTCTAGTTTATTTTTATAATTTAAAAAAAAAAAAAAAGGTTCATCGCTCCTGATCTTAACAATTATCATTCTATCATCAATGTAACATCTATTGGAATCTCGATTTATTTTGGATCACCCAAAAGTGATAATTGATTGGACCTTAAAAATTATAAAAATGCCATGATCATTAATTAATTTGCCATGATTTTGATTCATATATATTTTGATGTATATGCTTTAATCTTGATTTTAATGCTTTAAATATTTATGTTGTATGATTACATTTTCTAATATCTATATTTTGATGGTATGATCAGGCCCATGGGCCCAATGTTTGGAAAAAGGCCCCGAGTACATCCCACCCTGTGTTGCACACACCACATGCACGTTTACTATTTTTGTACACTTACACGTCCTATATAGCTAACGTGGCAATAGTGTGTGGCCCGGTCTTTTCAGAGATGCGAAGTCATTCATGAAAACCACAACTCCAGTCATGTACCTTAGGGTATATCAAACTGGGGCATCAATATTGTCTGATCAGGTGATTCTGAAAGGTATATTGATGCACCCAGGCTGGAGCGACCTGAGCCTTTGAACTATTGTGAGCCACACAGTCACATGTCCCGATTGCCAACGTAGTATTAGTACGAGGTCGGTCCCCTCGTAGGATGCCAAACCATTTATGAAAGCGACAACTCTTAACTCGTACCCGTAGGTATAAAAGATAATCTAAGTATATCAATTGCACTTCTTGGTCAAAATCGGTGCCTAAGCAAGATCTTGCCCCGCTGTACCCTACTGTATGAGGGGATAGACTACGTCTATTCTAGACGAGAGGTATTTAAGTGGGCCCTTGCTCAGCATTGTGCACCACCTCTCAACTGGAGATCAAACTGGTTGTTTTTGGCTTCAGAGAAGTGAATTGAGGTTTTAGATTATCACCTATAAGGTATATCAAACCAAGTCACCACGTATCGAAAGGTATATAGGTGTGCTTGGGCAAGGGTGGCCAGATAAAAATGCATTGCACGTAGTAAGCTTAGAGTGTAGAAACCTTCCCAGTACGTCACGACTCGAACTTATCGTGGGTGTTCCCGGGTTGTTTATTGATTGGAACCTGTTGATTGATGAATGTATGTGAGTGCTGTGAATGATGAGATCAAAGTATATGGTTGTCCTCAAGGATCAAAAATTTGTTTCGAAAATTAAAATGGGTGCACCGACCTAATAAAGAATCCATTCTTTTAAAATAATGACCCAGTCCATCCTGATCCAATAATCATGATGGGTTGGGCCATTTAAATTAAAATAGAAATCAAATTTTCAAAGAAGAAAAATGGTTTACGAAGGGAAAGTGTTTTCTAGAAAAAGTGTTTTCCAAAATAAGTGTTTTCCAGAAAAAGTGTTATTCTCTAGAAAATAATGTTTTCTAAGAAAAAATGTTTTCCAGAAGAATAAGATTTTTCAAGAGAAAATACTTTCCAAATAACAAACTATTTTTCAGAAGAAAATATTTTCCGAAAGAAAAGAAAATGAAGGAAAAATGATTTACAAAAGATCTATTCTTGCGTCGAAAATTTTTGAAATATGTTTTTTACCAAAAATCTATTTTTTGCATGGATCTTGTAAAATTATCGAAATATGTTTTTCTAAAATGAAAATGATTGCAAAAAATAATCAGAATTGTGAAAATTGTTATTCAATAAAAACATTATTTTCAAGAGTGCAATAAAATAATTTCCTTCTGAATAATCATTGAATGGATGAATTGTTTAATGGATTGGTGCACAAAATTCAATAAAATCTCAGGGTTCATTTAAAATGTTATTAAGGGGGTGACACTGAAATTGGTTAAATTCACCTTCAAAGAGGTTTTAAGGGTTATCATTGTATGTAAGCTCAATCGTCCATCGTCTAGCTAGGGTTGTAAATCCGATCAGTTAGAGTAAACGTCAATATCAAGTCAACAGTCAGAAATGACCTCAAAATTTCTCAACATCGTCCAGTTGTTCTTTGAAGATCATAGTGCTTCAATCCCACCGGTTATAAACAATATCTCAGTCCTCAGTCCTAATCAAACTCGTGTGGGTACTTGTCTTGAGTTTTCATGAGTCATTTGGGTTAGCTCGAGTCCTTTTTTCCAGCAAGGTCATGTCTTCCTTAGATTGAGTCTACTCTTTCCTATTGAGTCAAGTTTGTTCATCGAGTCTATAGAGGTGTCTGTTGCCCCATCTGAAATTAATCGTATAAAGGAAATTTTTGAATACCTCGAGCGCATTAACGAATTCACTAATAATTTGATAGATTTCGTTTCTGAACAAGAAGATAAGAGTCGGACTCAACCTTTAATCGAGAAAGGAAAGGTCTTTGACCTTGAAACAAAAAATAATTTCTAAAGAGATTCAAATAGAAACCATCTTATCCCTAAAGGAACACGAGGAGATAATGAATTTACTCAGAAATTTCAAAAGACTTGTTCGTGTGATCATATGAGGGTATGTTAGGTACAAGCTTGGGTGTTGTTCAACATGGAATAGATACTCGTTTATATCGATGGAATCAAAGAAGATGTTATAAAATGTATCAGCACTATCCTTACTACATCTTGAGTTTCAAATCACATATTATCAGTCGATATAGGGGTACCTTTTGAACTGATCTTTGATAATGGGTCGTACTTCAAAGTATAAATCATTACTCTATGTTTAAAGTTGAAGATCTGGAAGCACATATCATCCCCCTACCGTCCTCAGATCAATGGAACGGTTGAAGCAGTTATTAAGAGTCTCAAGACTATCATCAGGAAAATATGTCAATCACATCGAGATTGGTCAGAAAAATTATCATTCACGCTATGGATATATCGAACTTCAATTCGATCCTTTACTGGAGCTACTCCCTACTCCTTAGTGTATGGCATGGAAGTAGTCTTGCCAGTTGAAATGGAAATTTCATCTCTTAGGGTCTTGTTGGAAAATCATTTGTTAGAAACAGATTGGGTTCTACAGCAGTATGAAGAATTAAACTTGATCGAAGAAAACGAGTTAAAGCCTTTTACCATGTGCAAGCTTATCTAAGAAGAGTCACCCGTGCATTTGACAAAAAGGTCAAAGCTCATCATTTACAAGTCAAGGATTTAACTATCAGACTTCAAAGAAAATTGAACACTCCTCCTCGACTATAGGAGAAAGTTTGAACCCAATTGAAGAAATTCATTCATTAAGGAAATACTGTCTGGAAAAGTCGTCAGACTTCAAGATCATGATGGAAGTGAACTACCAGAGTCAACCAACTTTGACCAGATCAAATGGTACTACATTTAAGGAGGCCATCTTTGGCCGAATCAATTTTTCTACTACCCAGTTCATTATCTCCTTTCTTAGCCCTTTGCAGCCTTTTTTAAAAAAAATGATGCCTTTTTCTTTTTCAGCCCGATCACCTAACCTAGGGGAGGGAAGATCTGAACTACGTTTTGGTTTGATCCCAAAAATTTGGGGTACGTAGGCAACCTGAGAAGTTACTTCAGGCCCGACCACATCAAAATAAAAAAATATATATAGATTCCCCAATAAAGGAAAAATCTAAAAAGAAAAAAATTCAAAAGAAAAATAAATATCATCCAAAATGGGGAAGAAAGTTCAAGAAATTTTTTTAAATGAAATGCCACACAAGGGGCATTTGGGTTTTTGAGCCTCAAAATTCCTTTCTTTTTATGCCTAGGCCCAAGCCTACCTATAAAAGTCCTCCTAAGTACCATGTGAAAAAGTCAAGGAGGGTAGCGAAGCATGATCAGATAGTAATTCTAGAACTTCAGAGGAGAAGAAAAAGATAAAAAAAAATGAAGAAGCCTGCTAAGTTGTAAACCCGGAAAGGGCGACTTAGGCAAAAATTAAGGCAAGCTCGCAAGGTTAAAAATCTGAAAGGACAACTTTGGCAATAATCAGAGCAAAGAAAAAAGAAAGAGCTCGCTAGATCGAAAACCTGAAAAGGCGATCTGGGCAAAAGCTAGAGCAAGCTCACTAGATTGAAAACCTGAAAATGCGATCTAGGCAAAAGTTAGAGCAATAAAGAAAAACAGAAGAAAATTCCAAGCTGAAAGCGGCCCGAGCTGAAACATCAGAAGTCCGAATCATCAAGTTCAATACTCAGCTTAAACTAGGCATAGATTCAGAAGCCACAAGTATCTTGTCTATGATCGATCTGAAAATTCTTACTTCCCCAAGTGAACCAATTGAGAGAATGGTGAATTCTATGATGAGTCTCAAAAGGAAATATTTTGTTTTCTTGAGCCTGACTCAAAATCTTCAATAAAATTAATCAAAATTAAAAATTAGATCTTTATTGCGCTTGTGGTAATCAAATATTTCAAACCTTCATACAAGGGGCATTTTTCTTTTTCCTCTAAATATGTAATTCCCCTCCTTATACGAGGGGCATTTTTTAATGATGTGTTCAATGCCATGTTTATTGTCAAACTAGGGACATTTTGTTTTTGAGCAATGTTAATCCTAAAAGATAATGGGAACTCCAAACTTAATGTTACCCCCTTGATAGCAGTTTTTCGAAAAACTCTTGAGGTTCAAACTCAGGTTTTAAATTTATAAAACTTTTGGATAAAACCTTGAGGTTCAAACACATGCATTTTAGATCTCACATAGGAGATAGGGCATCTATTCTGTTCTAGATCTATTCATTCCCAAATTTAACCCCTCTTTTTCAGATTTCATTTTCAATAATTCTTTCCTAGATTTATTCCTTCATTCTCAGTTTTACTCAGCCAGATGCTGCCAAGGATTTTCTTGGAATTATGCTCAGATGCCGCCAAGGATTTTCTTGGAACTATGCTCAGATACCGCCGAGGGTTTTCTCGAAACTATGCTCAGATGTCGCCAAGGATTTTCTTGGAATTATGCTCTGATGCCGCCGAGTTTTTTCTCGGAATTATGCTCAGATGCCGCCGATGGTTTTCTTGGAACTATGCTCAGATGCCGCCAAGGGTTTTCTTGGAACTATGCTCAGATGCCGCCAAGGGTTTTCTCGGAATTATGTTCAGATACCGCCGAGGGTTTTCTCGGAACTATGCTCAGATGCCGCCAAGGGTTTTCTTGGAATTATGCTCAGATGCCGCCGAGGGTTTTCTCGGAACTATGCTCAGATGCCGCCAAGGGTTTTCTTGGAATTATGCTCAGATGCCGCCGAGGGTTTTCTCGGAACTATGCTCAGATGCCGCCAAGGGTTTTCTCGGAATTATGCTCAGATGCCGCCGAGGGTTTTCTCGGAACTATGCTCAAATGCCGCCAAGGATTTTCTTGGAACTATGCTCAGATGCCGCCAAGGGTTTTCTTGGAATTATGCTTAGATGCCGCCGAGGGTTTTCTCGGAACTATGCTCAGATGCCGTCAAGGGTTTTCTTGGAATTATGCTTAGATGCCGCCGAGGATTTTCTCGGAACTATGCTCTGATGCCGCCGAGGGTTTTCTCGGAATTATGCTCAGATGCCGCCAAGGGGTTTCTTGGAATTATGCTCAGATGCCGCCGAGGGTTTTCTCGAAACTATGTTCAGATGTTGCCAAGGGTTTTCATGGAATTATGTTCAGATGCCACCGAGGGTTTTCTCGGAATTATGCTTAGATGCCGCCAAGGGTTTTTTTGGAACTATGCTCAGATGCCGCCAAGGGTTTTCTTGGAATTATGCTCAGATGCCGTCGAAGGTTTTCTCGGAACTATGCTCAGTTACCACCGAGGGTTTTCTCGGAATTATGCTCAGATACCGCCAAGGGTTTTCTTGGAATTATGCCTAGTTTATGCTCAGTTTATATTTACTTCATGCTCAGATTTGACTCATTTCCAACTCAAACTCTTTGAAATCTATCTCAGATTTTGAGCCCACACACTTGCACAGTTGTTACATCAGTAAAGGAGAATTTTCTAAAATTCAAGGATCTGACACTGCCAGTGAGAGCTCGCGCTCAAGGACCTGACATTTTTCTAGTTCGGGGAGAGTTTTACGCTCAATGATCCGAATACCCCGACGAATTGTTAAATCAGGCTGCAAAATGAACTGTCACTAGCTTTGGCATTCGGATATCGTACTATCTACCAAAATAGATTTGCTATCTAGTTTGCTTCAACCCTCTGCCAAAGAGGAGCATCTGTAAACACCCCATTTTTGCATCCGCCTGATTAATCAAGTCGTCAACCCGATCGCAAAGGTTCCCAATGATGGATGTCTATTCCGATGCTTTATGTTGTTACCAGATATGTTTCAGAAATCCGGATGAGGTATCTCGAACTGACAAAACTTAGAAACCACGCTACACTAGGAAAATACGACCCTAGAAACATAGAAATCATCATCTTGCAAATCAAAAAGAAGCTTCACGATAAAAATCACTAAAAATAACTAAATTACCAAAATACCCCTAACATCAAAACAACCCTAGAGCCTACATTACGCTTAGGAAAATCCGTTCAAATACATAAAACGACAAATCGAAACCAAATAAATCATTTCGCCAATTTTCAAAAAATTCGACAAAATTACGAAAATACCTCTTATAAAATTCACGACCATTTCACACAAAAATTTCATAAATGACAAAAACCAACATTCCCATTGAATTCCTTATGAAAAACTGATTCCAAAACATCCTGGAACATTGAAAAACGACTTAAAACGTAAAAAATCTTCTCTGAGGGCAAAATGGTAATTTTACAATTTTAATAATTAAAAATTTTAAAATTAATAAATAAATCATTAAATAATGTAAAGTGAAACATTAATAAAATTAATTATTAAAATTTAAACCAAAAAATTTATCAATCAGGTTTTCAAGCAAAATTGTTGAGGGTTCGCAAGATATTTCTTTAAGGACCCTTCCATTTGGGGGTCCAAAGAATTAAAGATATAATAAAGAGGGGTTCTCCAAAAATTTAAAGTCAATCAAGTAAGACTAAAGTCAAGATATTAAAGTCAATCAAATAAGACTAAAGTCAAAATTAAAGTCAATTAAGTAAGACTAAAGTCAAGTATTAAAGTCAATCTCATAAGACTAAAGTCAAAACCCTAAATCAAAACCCTAATCTAAATTAATCAAGTCAATCTCATAAGACTAAAGTCAAAACCCTAAATCAAAACCCTAATCTAAACTAATGAAGTCAATCTCATAAGACTAAAGTCAAAACCCTAAGTCAAAGCCCTAAAGACTAAGTCCATCTCATGAGACCAAAGTCAAAACCCTAATTAAAACTCTAAAAAAAACCCTAATCAAACCCTAATGCTTCTAAAAACTTTATAAATAGGAGCTTCCATACCCTCTTTTCGGATCAAAGAAAAAACCCTAGAAAAAGTAGGTGAAGAAGCCTCCACAACCTCCCCAAAACCCTAATTTTGGAGCCTAAACTCCTTACCTAACACCCCTACTCTGATTTTAGCCTAAAAACACTCAAAAACCTCTCAAAAACATCTAAAAAATCCACAACAAATTCGAAGCACCCAGATCCAATAAGAAGATACCTTACCTCGGAGATCAGAAATCAGATCCGGAGATAGAACGAAGTAAGGAATACGGTACAAGGAGCCGTTTTCACCAGATCTGAGGGAATAGTACTTTTGCAGATCGAAGGTAAGCTTTTTTTATTATTTTTTAATCTAGGTTTGTCATTAGTGATGTAGATTTATTTGGGATAAGTAGAGACCGGCAATGGTCGGGCGGGGTTGGTGCCTAACACCTTCCAACCCCGTAACATGATCCCCGGATTCAGATTTTCTGTAGTAGATTAGTTTTTATCCATTTTAGAATCAGTTTGATTCCTAGACCACAATAACTAGGTGGCGACTCCCAAACCTCAAGGGTCAAAAGCGGATCCGTGCACCCCGCCGATCGAGGGCGCTTTCAGGCACCAACCCTGCCTGACCAATGCCGGTCTCTACTTATTCCAAATATAACTACATCGCTAATGACAAAACCTAGATTAAAAAATAATGAAAGACCTTACCTTCGATCTGCAAAAGTACTATTCCCTCAGATCTGATGAAAAACAGCTCCTTGTACCGTACTTTTTGCTTCGTTCTGTCTCCGGATCTAATTTCTGATCTCCGAGGCAAGGTATCTCCTTTTTGGATCTGGATGCTTTGAATTTGTTGTGGATTTTTGGGGTGTTTTTGAAAGATTTCTAGGTGTTTTTTAGGCTAAAATCGGAGTAGTGGTGTTAGGGAAGGAGTTGGGGCTCCAAAATTAGGGTTTTGGGGAGGTTGTGGAGGCTTCTTTACATACTTTTTCTAGGGTTTCTTCTTTTATACGAAAATAGGGTGTGGAGGCTCCTATTTATAAAGTTTTTTAGGCGAATTAAGGTTTGATTAGGATTTCTTTTTAGGGTTTCAATTAGGGTTTAGACTTTCGTCTCATGAGATGGACTTAGTCTTTAGGGTTTTGACTTAGGGTTTTGACTTTAGTCTTATGAGATTGACTTGATTAGTTTAGATTAGAGTTTTGATTTAGGGTTTTGACTTTAGTCTTATGAGATTGACTTGATTAATTTAGATTAGGGTTTTGATTTAGGGTTTTGACTTTAGTCTTATGAGATTGACTTTAATACTTGACTTTAGTCTTACTTAATTGACTTTAATTTTGACTTTAGTCTTATTTAATTGACTTTAATATCTTGAATTTAGTCTTGCTTGATTGACTTTAAATTTTTGGAAAACCCCTCTCTATTATATCTTTAATTCTTTGGACCCCCAAATGGAGGGGTCCTTAAAGAAATATCTTGCGAACCATCAACAATTTTGCCTGAAAGCCTGATTGATCGATTTTTTTGTTCAAATTTTAAAATTAATTTTATTAATGTTTCACTTTACGTTATTTAATGATTTATTTATTAATTTCGAAAATTTTAATTGTGAAATTACCATTTTGCCCTCAGAGAGGATTTTTTACGTTTTAAGTCATTTTTCTATGTTCCAGGATGTTTTGGAATCAGTTTTTCGTAAGGAATTCAATGGGAATATTGGTTTTTTTCATTTCTGAAGTTTTTTGTATGAAATGGTCGTGAACTTTATGAGGGGTATTTTCGTAATTTTGTCAAATTTTATGAAAATTGACGAAGTGATTTACTTGGTTTCGATTTGTTGTTTTATATTTTTGAGTGGGTTTTCCTAAGCGTAATGCAAGCTCTAGGGTTGTTTTGATGTTAGGGGTATTTTGATAATTTAGTTATTTTTAGTGATTTTTTTCGTGAAGCTTCTTTTTGGGTCCGCAAGATGATGATTTCTATGTTTTTGGAGTCGTATTTTCCTAGCGTAGCGTGGTTTCTAAGGTTTTGTCAGTTTGAGATACCTCATCCGGATTTCTGAAACACTTCTAGTAACAAAATAAAGTAATGGAATACACATCCATCATTGGAAATCATTGCGATCGGGTTGACGAGTTGATTAATCAGGCGAGTGCAAAAATGGGGTGTCTACAGGTAACTGAGCATAATTTCGAGAAAGCCCTCGACAGCATCTAAGCATAATTCCGAGAAAACCCTCGGCGGTATCTAACTGAGTAAAACTGAGAATAAAATAATAAATCTGGGAAAAAATGATTGAAAATGAATCTGAAAAGAGGGGTTGAATTTGGGAATGAATAGATCTGGGACAGAATGAATGCCTTATCTCCTATGTGAGATCCAAAATGCATTTGTTTGAACCTCAAGGTTTTATCCAAAAGTTTTATGAATTTAAAACCTGAGTTTTTATTTCTTTTGAACCTCAAGGGTTTTTCGAAAAACTGTTATCAAAAGAGTAACCTTAAGTTTGGGGTTCCCATTATCTTTTAGGATTAACATTGCTAAAAAACAAAATGCCTCTAGTTTGGCAATAAACATGGCATTGAAGAAAAGTGAACACATCATGCAAAAATTTAAAAAAAATGCCCCTTGTATGAAGGTTTGAAATATTTGATTATCATAAGCGCGATAAAGATTCAACTTTTAATTTTGATTAACTTTATAGAAGATTTTGAGTCAGGCTCAAGAAAACAAAATATTTCCTTTTGAAACTCATCATAGAATTCACCCTTCTCTCCCTTGGTTCACTTGGAAAAGTAAAAATTTTTAGATCAATCGTAAACAAGATACTTGTGGCTTTCGAGTCTGTGCCTGATTTAAGCTAAGTATTAAACTTGATTATTCGAACTTCTGATGTTTCAGCTCAGATCGCTCATAGTTTTTAACTCTTCGAAGATTTTTTTTATTTTCTTTTGTTACTCTAACTTTTGCCTAGATTACCCTTTCAGATTTTCAAACTAGCGAGCATGCTCTAGCTTTTGCCTAGACCGCCTTTTCAGATTTTCAATTTAGCGAGTTTTCTTTTTTTCTTTGCTCTAATTGTTGTCAAAGTTGTTCTTTCAGATTTTCAACCTTGTGAGCTTACCTTAATTTTTGCCTAAGTCGCCCTTTTGGGGTTTTCAATCTAGCAGGCACTTGTTTTTTCTTATGGAATAGCTGTTTGATCATACTTTGTATATTTCCTAACTTTTTGCATAGTACATAGGAGGACATTTAGGCTAAGCTTAGGACTGGGTATAAAAAGAAAGGAATTTTGAGGCTCAAAAACCCAAATGTCCCTTGTGTGGCATTTCTTTTATTTTGCCTTGAATTTTCTTCCCCATTTTGAATATATTTCTTTTTCTTTTGAATTTTTTTTCTTTTTAGATTTTTTCTTTGTCGAGGAATCTATTTTTTTATTTTGATGTGGTCGGGCCTGAAGTAACTTCTCAGGTTGCCTATGTACCCTAGAATTTTAGGATTAGACCAAGACGTAGTTCAAATCTTCCCTTCCCTAGGTAAGGTGATCTGGTTGAGAAAGAAAAAGGCATAATTTTTCTTTTTGAAAAAGCTGGAAAAGGTTTGAGAAAAGATATATTGAACTGGGTAATATGAGAATTGATTCGGCCAAAGATGGCCTCCTTAAATGTAGTACCGTTTGATTTGGTCAAGGTTGGTTGGTTCTGGTAATTTGATTCCATCATGATCCTGAAGCCTGACAGCTTTTCCTGGTAATATTTCTTTGATGATGAATGGACCTCCCCAATTTGGTTTGAACTTCCCTCTAGGGTCAAAGATAGGTGCCCGATTATCTTTGAGTACTAAATTCCCGACTTGTAAGTGACAAGGCTTGATCTTTTTGTCAAATGCATGAGCGACTCTTCTTTGATAAGCTTGCACGTGATACAAAGCTCTTAGTCATTTTTCTTCGATGAAGTTTAATTCTTCATACCGTTGACGAACCCAATCTGCTTCTGACAACTAACTTTTCAATAAGACCCTAAGAGACGAAATTTCCATTTTAACTGGCAAGACTACTTCCATGCCATACACTAAGGAGTAGGGAGTAGCTCCAGTAGAGGATCAAATTGAAGTTCGATATGCCCATAATGCAAATGATAGTCTTTCTGACCAATCTCGATGTGATTGACATATTTTCCTGATGATAGTCTTAAGATTCTTATTAGTTGCTTCGACTGCTCCATTAGTCTGAGGACGATAAGGAAATGATTTGTGGTGTGAGATTTTGAACTTTGAACACAATGTAATAACCTCAGCTTTGAAGTGTGACCCGTTATCAAAAATTAACTCCGAAGGTACCCCGTATCGACTGATGATGTTTGTTTGGATAAACTTTACAACTCGAGACGTAGTGAGGACAACATAAGAGGCAACTTCGACCCACTTAGTAAAATAATCAATAGCAACTAGAATGTATTCATGCCCGTTTGATGCCTTAGGTGATATTTTACCAATAATGTCAATTCTCCAAACTGAGAATGGCCAAGGTGAAGTCAGACCAACTAATTGAGATGGTGGCACATGTATGAGATTTACATGTATTTGGCATTTGTGGCAGGTTTTGACTATGTGATGACAATCTGTTTCCATTGTGGGCCAGTAATACCCTTGTCTCATAATTTTCTTAGTTAACATTTTCCCACTCATGTAAGGGCCACATTCTCCTGAATGTAGTTCAACTATTATCTGTTCAACTTGATCTTTATCAACACACGACAAATGAATCTCATCATAAGACTTTTTGTATAAACCTCCTACGCACAGGATGAATTGAGATGCTAATCTTAGTAGGATTTGTCGTTCCTTCCTCAATGCTTCTTCGGAGAATTCTTATTTTTCCAACACTCTCTTTATATCTGTGTACCATGGCTTTCCATCGGGTAATCGAGTAGAAATGTTAATCTGATGGAAGTATGCGGGTTTGTCTTTGACTTCGATAGTGATAGGCCTCAATTCCATGCCAGGAGGTAAATGGATCATCGAAGATAGGGTGGTTAAAGAATCAGCAAATCTGTTATCTTCCCTTGACAAGTATTGGAATAGATAACTTTAAACTTACTCACTAAGTTTAACAGATACTCATGATAAGGCTTCAACTTTTCATCCCTAGTCTTCCATTCTTCCAATGACTGATGTATGACCAAGGTTGAATACCTAAAAACTTCAATTTCTGTAATATCCAGGTTCAAAGCAGCTT
The DNA here is from genome assembly GCF_017979445.1 of Akebia trifoliata. Taxonomy (NCBI): domain Eukaryota; kingdom Viridiplantae; phylum Streptophyta; class Magnoliopsida; order Ranunculales; family Lardizabalaceae; genus Akebia; species Akebia trifoliata. Next base: position 19,747,842 of record NC_141382.1, read on the forward strand.
CGAGCCCAACGATGCATGCCTCATATTCAGCTGTGTTATTGGTGTTAAAAAAAGCTAACTTAATGGTGATCAGAATGTGGCATCCTTCCGGAGAAAACAGGACTGCCCCTATTCCATACCCATTCTGATTTGCGACTCCATCAAAGTACAGTTGCCATGTTTGGTTCTACGGTTCTTCTTCAACATGCAAGATGTTCTCATCTAGGAATTGATCAACAAGCCTTATCCCTTTTACTACAGGGTGATCTGCCAAGTATTCTGCTACAGCTCCCCCCTTGATAGATTTCTATGTAACATGTGTGATGTTAAACTTTGATAACAACAATAACCATCGCGCTGTTCTCCTTATCAACACCGGCTTCTCGAAAAGATACTTGAGAGGATCCATCTGAGATAATAAGATAATTGAATGAGATATCATATAGTGCCGAAGTCTCTGAGTAGCCTATACCAATGCCAAACAAGTTTTTTCTAGGGCTGAATATTTTTGTTCATACTCTAACATCTTTTTACTGATGTAGTATATAGCCATTTCTTTGCGAGTATCTTTGTCATACTGTGCAAGTATGCATCCCATAGCTTCTTCTGTGACTGATAGATAAAGAAGAAGTGGTTCACCCGGTGTAAGTGGAACATAAATAGGTGGGTTTAAGAAATACACCTTGACTTGGTCGAAAGCATTTTGACATTGCTCATTCCAAACTGTTGGTTTATTCTTCTTGAGAAGCTTGAAAATAGGTTTGCAGACGTTAGTGAGTTGAGCGATGAATCTACTAATATACTGGATTATGCACAGAAAACCTCGAATTTGCTTTTCAATCTCAGGCGGTGGCATCTCTTGGATAACTTTAATCTTCACAGGGTCTACTTCGATCCCTCTTTGACTGATCACAAATCCCAAAATTTTCCAGAAATTACTCCATATACGCATTTCTGCCGGTTGAGGCGGAGTTGGTACTTTTGAATCCTTGTGAGGAATTTTTCTAACGCAGCAACATGCCCCAGTCGTTCTTTAGATTTGACTATCATATCATCTACATAGACTTCGACTTCCTTATGTATCATGTCATGTAGTAAAGTCGTGGCTGCTCTTTGATAGGTGGCTCCAACGTTCTTCAAACCAAAATGCATGACCTTGTAGCAAAAGGTTCCGCACTGTGTGATGAACGACATTTTTTGCATATCTCGAGGATTCATTTTTATCTGATTGTACCTCGAAAAACCATCCGTGAAGGACAATAAAGCGTGCCCTGCTGTACTATCTACTAGAACATCTATGTGTGGTAAAGGAAAACTATCTTTTGGACTTGCTTTGTTTAGGTCTCTAAAGTCCACACATATTCTGACTTTTCCATCCTTTTTCGACACCGGGACGACATTGGCAATCCACTCAGGGTATTCTATTACTTCCAAGAATCCAGCGTTAATTTGCTTCGTAACTTCTTCTTTAATTTTCAGAGTCCATTCTGGCTTCATACGTTGAAGTTTCTGTTTGATTGGTCGAGCATCAGGATATAATGGAATCCGATGTTGAACAATGTCTGTGCTTACTCCCGGCATATCCTCATAAGACCAAACGAACACATCTTTGAACTTTTTGAGCAATTCTACTATCCCTTTGTGTTCATCGGGAGATAAAGTGACCCCTATCCAAATTTCTTGAGGACTTTCTTTTGTTCCGAGGTTGATAACCTTTACTTCCTCTATTAGAGGTTGAGCCCGACGTTCCTCTTCTTGTTCAAGTAACTTGATTATTTCAGGGGGAGGTTCTTCGTCAGAAGACTCTCCCTTCAAAGTCAGATTATTAGTTAAATTATTATTGCATTCGAAGTAATCAAAAATTTCTTTCATTTCATTAAAAAAAGATGGGGTAACAGGACTCATTGTAGACTTGACAGACTCACTTGACTCATCAGGAAAAATAGACTCACTAGAAATAACAGACTCAACAGAAATAACTAACTTACTCGACTCAACAGAAATGAAGGACTCAACTGGCATGTCAGACTGAACAGGACTAATGGGACAGACAGACCCAGCCTTGACGTGCAACACATGACTAATTACATGATAGTTAGAGAGACACCCAACAACGAGTTTGATTACAAACTGAGGATTTGGGATCCCCTTCTCAACTGACAACACTAGAACAATGTGATCTTCAATGAATAGCTGATCAATATTGAGAGAGTCCAAATCGAGCTGCCAGTTTTCAACTTCTGTGCTTGCTTCCTTTTCAGGCCATTCCATGCCAAAGAAGATTTCAAACCTCGGCAGACAAGTACCTGTGATGTGATCAATGAACGGCTTTGGGAACCCACAATAACGGAAGTTTTCTCCTTCTTTCACAAAATAGTCATTAAGGGTCTTACGATAGGACTTCATTTTAATGAGATCCGTGGTGCGTCTTTGCCATTTTGCAATTGCCTTGTTCCGCTTTGTCTTTTAGTATTGGGCCCAATCTTCCTTAGTAGGCTTATATTCTAGTTCAAATGTGCCAATGACTTCTTTAATCATTGGTGCCTCTTTAATACCTTGTTGCTTGCGACCTAGGCCCATACCAGGAAAAAATCTCATTTTTTTAAACATACTAGCCATATAGCAGTTAAAGGTGTTCTCAATAGGAAAATATTCTTTCAACGAGTAATCCCATTGAATTGAGCAGATCTTCTCAAATTTGAACCCACTAAGTTCTATTCCCTTATTGTTCTGGTTGAATCTCAAGTAGTGGCTCATTCTTGGCCTTAGTACTGTTTACGATTCCTACAATTTCAAGATCTCCATGAAGAGTAATTACTAGCCTATCCTTGATAAACTTGACCTTCTAGTATAGTGTGGAAGGGATGGCTTTGATCTGGTGTAACCATGGTCTCCCTAACAGTAAATTGAAAGAAGACTGGATATCAATAACTTGAAATTCCACAGGAAATTCTGCTATGCTTGTGGACAATCGAAGGTGCAAAATTCCCAGTACATCCCTCTTAGTATTATCATAGGCCTTAACACCTTAATTAGTGGGTTTGAGGTCTTCAGCCTTAAACCCGAGACAAGTAGCCGTCTTCAAAGGGCAGACATTCAGTACACTCCCATTATCAATCAAAACCAGAGGTACCCTCATCCCGTTACAGTCAATTGTGATGTGTAACGACTTAGTATGGTTTGCCCCTTCTTTTGGGAAATCTGATCCTGAGAAAGATAGGATATTCTCCATGTAAGTTACCCCTACTATACTGAACAGCTAATCTGGAGAAGTATCAAGGGAGACTTGGGCTATGTTTAGTACTTTGAGAACAGCCTCCCTATGAGTAGTAGAAGTCATAAGTAAATCCCATGGTGAGATATTGGCCCCTGATTTCTTCAACTGCTTGATCACGGAGTTATCTTTTTCGATGCTTTCTTTGATGTGATCTTCTCCTTCTTTTCTTGCCAGGGCTACAGGATTATCAACACAGAGTTCATGTGACTTAAAAACTCTTCCCCCTCAAGTTATATGTCTAACTTCATCACAAGAAAGGAAGAAATGCTCATTTTCTTGAGTCAACAAGTATGGATCTTCATCTGTCAAATATACATGACTTTTCAGGTTCATTTGAGCCAACAAGTAACTAGTGAATGCGGGACTACTGTAGCGAGGCGGGGATAAACAATATGTATCATCCGAGGTTAGATCAAATGGTTCATAGTTCTAGTGAAAATCTCATCAGTGAAAGCTATCCCGGCAAGGGGGTAACTAGGCGGTTTAACTTGGATTGGATGGATAAGAGATACGGGATTGAATAGTAATGGGGTAAGGGAAATAATATTCAGGGTTGGTGGAGGTTGATAGGTAGGTAGTGGATTAGTGGTGCCATTTGGTGGGCTAGGGATTGTGACCTTTTTGTTGTCAATAAGGTTTTGAATGGCATGGTGCAAGGTAATACATCGATTCGTGTGATGGCCAGAATTTTGATGGAACTCGCAGAACAAGTTAGAATTGTGTTCAGCTGGCAATGAATTAGGCAAAGGTCGGGGTTGGATAGGGGTAAGAAGACTTTTTTTCATCAATTTGTAAAGCGCTACAGTGAGACTCATCCCTAGATTGGTAAATTGATGCAGAGTTCGAGGTTGACTTGGGTGAACCTGATTATTAGACCGGGCTGGGGGTTGAGCTGGGGTGGCTGACGTATTGGCTATATAGACATGGTTGGTACTAGGTTTGGGAACATAGGGTTTCTTAAATTTATTATCCGAGGGGTTAGAAAGAACCCCAGAGGTAAAAACATTCTTGAGTTGGCTTCCGGCTTGTAACAAAGACTCAAAAGTAGGGAGATATTGGGCCACTAGGTGTTGAGTATATCCTTGTCAGAGGTTCTTTTGGATAATCACTACTTGTTCCTTCTCCGAAGGTCTATCCCACATTTGGGCAGCCTTGGCCCTCCAACGACCAATGAAATCAGTGAATGTCTCCCTATTTTTCTGTTTAGGTTCATCCAAATCCCTTCTTGAGGTCTCAATCTTGGTACTGTACTTATACTGATGCCAGAAGACCTTTGACATGTTCTCCCATGTACCCACAATAACTGGACCTTGAGACATCAGCCAACGTAGTGCTGATCTTGATAAAGTTCTTTGAAACAATAACGTCATCTGTTCATCGCTGAGCCCCATAGTGCGCATGTTGGTAACATACACCTTAAGATGTGTTTTTGCACACCCTGTCCCACTGAACTTGTCCATTTCAAGCATCACAAACTTCTCTGGCAAATGAATTCTATGGATGCGGTTCAGAGCTTCAATGCCTGCTGCAATCTCATCGATACCCTTTATACTCTTCATAGTTGACTCCAATTAAGACATTCTATTAGATAACACCGGATTTTCATCAATATACTCTTCGTCTCCGACAAGTTTGAAGACTTCACGTGAACGTTTCTCTTCTATCTTTTTTCCCTTTAGGTCATCTAGGGGATTGCCTGTTGATTCTGAAGTCTGTTCTAACACTTCCACTTTGCCTTTTATACTATTGATATTATTGGCAAAGGTTGTCAAGATCTTACGGATCTCTGTGAGTTCAGATTCTGAAGCCATCTCTACTTGTTGACTTGGTACTGTGGCTCGTTTTAATCGACTGGAACTTATGACTCCAACTAGGAGGTGGACACTTGAGTTTCGGCGCAATGATAATCCTATATGACCCCATCAAAGGTAGATTTAGTCAATTTCAGTATTAACCCTTGATAACATTTTAAAGAATCATCTTATTGAGATTTATGCACCCATCCATTAATTAATCCATAATACAATGAATATTCAAAAAGAAAATAAATATTTATTTAAAAAGAAAAATAGTTTTATTGAAAATGATTGACAAAGAAAATGTTCTTATTAAAACATCTTTCAACATATTTGACTTGAACTATGGACGTTTGGCTTTGTCTTGATGATCATTAGGATTGCTGTCAGGCTTGATCCTCTTGACTCTAACAACTGGCTCTTTGAATTCTGTTGGTCCGTCTGGATACCCTAAGGCGCGATTGTTCCAAACCTTCTCAATGAGATGCACTAACTTTTCAGTCAAAGGCTCGGGGGGAAAGAAAGCTTTGTGCTGAGGTAAAGATAACTCTATGGGTACGTCGTACTGTTCTGGGATCAAATTAGGATAGTAAAAAGATGTTTCTTCTAAAATGATCAAACGGACATAGTAGGATCCTTTGGTTCCTAGAACAAGGGGATCAGTCATCCATCAAGGGCATCTTAAACCGATATGACGGGTAAGGCGAGAGTCTAAACATTTGCTCCAAGCTTGGATTGAGTTGTGATGCACTAACAGGTTTCTTTTAGAAAAGTGCTCTGGCCCATACTCGAGGTTTGAAGGAACATCTACAATTTTGAAACGGTCACAAAGCCACATATAGAGTAAGTAGGGGCTTCTTTTGAAGCTTTCCCGCTCACCATTTTTTATGGCATCTAGACTTGAGAAAGTTTCAACTAGGATGAGAGGTACTAGGTTGGCTTTCTTAGAGAGTTGGGATGCTATATCTATCCGGTCTTCAATAAGGGCTTGACTAGAGGTCCTGAACTGGATATCCCCATGATGCTATAATAATCCTCGTGAGTAGGGTAGAAATGCATATGCCCAATATGGAATATATGAAGGTAGGGGTTCCAACGCTTAGCCATAGCACGTAAGAGATTCAAGTCTATCTCAAACTCATGGAAGTAGAGAGCACTCCTCAACATGAATCTCCCAAAATTGATCTTCTCTACAGGGTGCATCCCTATGACAGTTGTTTTGACTAACTGATCGATTGGGTTATCGCCTGCGACTAGCATCATTGTTTGCCACAAAATGGTATTTTAGTACTCTTCCAAGGTTCATGTAAAATATCAATTTTATTTTTATTTTCTTTTAGAAAATATTTTCCTTTCGAAAAATCTTGTTCTTATGGAAAATATTTTCTTAAAAAATATTTTTTCTTGGAAAATATTTTTTCTAGAGAACAACACTTTTTCTAGAAAATATTTTTTCTAAAGAACACTTCTTTTGGAAAATATTTTTTTCTGGAAAATACTTTCCCTTCGTAAACCATTGTTCTTCTTTGAAAATTTGATTTCTATTTTGATTTAAATGGCCCGGCCCATCATGATTGTTGGATCGAGATGGACTGGGTCATTATTGTAAAAGGATGGATTCTTTATTGGGTCGGTGCAACCATTTTAATTTCTAAAAACAAATTTTTTGATTCTTGAGGACAATCATACACTCTGATCTCATCATTCACATCATTTACATACACTCATCAATCATACAGTTCCATTCAATGAACAACCCGGGAACACCCAATAAGTTCGAGTCGTGGCCTACAGGGAAGGTTTCTAGACTCTAAGCTTACTGCGTGCAATGCATTTTTATCTAGCCATCCTTGTTAAATACACCTATATACCTCTTGATACATGGTGAGTTGGTTTGATATACCGTACAGGTGATAATCTAAAACTTCAACTCACTTCTCTGAAGCTAAAAACAACAAGTTTGATCCCCATTTGAGAGGTGGCGCACGATGTTGAGCAAAGGCCCACTTAAATACCTCTCGTCTAGAATAGACGTAGTCTACCTCCCTTGTACAGTAGGGTACAGCGGGGCAAGATCTCGCTTAGGCACCGATTTTAACTAAAAAGTGCAATTGATGTACTTAGATTATCTTTTATATACCTACGGGTACGAGTCAAGAGTTGTAGCTTTCATAAATGGTTTGGCATCCCACGAGGGGATCGACCACGTACTAGTACTACATTGGCAATCGGGACATGTGACTGTGTGGCTCACAATAGGTCAAAGGCTTAGGTCTCTCCAGCCTGGGTGCATCAAAATACCTTTCAGAGTTACCTGATCAGACGGTACTGATGTTCCAGTTTGATATACCCTAAGGTACGTGACTGGAGTTGTGATTTTCATGAATGACGTCGTATCTCCGAAGAGACCGGGCCACATACTAGTGCCACGTTGGCTATATGGGACGTGTAAGTGTGCAAAACAGTAAACGTGCATGTGGTGTGTACAAAACAGGGTGGGGTGTGTTCAGGGCCTTTTTCAAACAAATGGGCTCATAGGTCAGATCATATTATTAACATATCAAAATACATAAACCATAACATCAAAGTCAGAATCAGGGTATGTACACCAAAATTAGGATCATGGCATGTATATGAGATATCACAGCAAAATTTACTATTAAATCAATAAATGAATTGATTATCAATCAATAGCATGTGATCAGGGTATTAAAGAAGGATGGATATATCCTTGGCATCAAAATATGGTCCAAGGTCCATAATAATTAAGGTATATACCAATCAAGATCAATTAATCACTTAGTTAAGTCGCAATTACCCACGTATAACGACAAAATAATGCACCAAGAAAAGAAATCGAATATCACATGATAAACCACGAGTTTAACTTTTGAGATTTTCCAAAAAAAAAAAAATTAATGGTCCAATCGGGGGTTACTTTTGACAACCCAAAATAATCCGAAATTTCAAAGGGATATTGAGGATGGAACAATGATTGATGAGATAAGAAATTTATTTATTTATTATTATTATTTTTAAAGACAACCCCTTTTTTTTCTTTAAAAAAAAAAAAAAAAACTGAGGAAAGAAAAAAAAAAATCATACTAACTTTGTTTTCAACAAACATACTGATGGTGCACTACTGATAAATATTGACCCTTGAATTAATGATTCCAACTTGTCGATCCATCACTCATGAATTGGATTATCATTCTCAAACTTCCAAATCTGACCTCATCCAACGCCTTCAGATGAATGCAGCCCAAAGATAAATTTTTTTTTCGCTCCTTTTTTATTATAAAATATATGGCTGGAAGAGGTATCGAAGACATGGAATTCTAATGAACGAAAATCTTTCTGATTGTGGATTTACGATAATCCACAGTTTTCACAATGAAAGTGAGGTCCGAAATCCGATCGAATGAGCCTCTATACAGTCCTGTTGACTTCAACATTAAATGCCACAGCAACAACCCCAACACTGTTGAGTCCGATCGGTTGATTATTCCCAACAAATGACGAATTGAATTCGAGTTTTTGGAGACAAATTAAAAGTGGATTCTCAAAAAAATAACATGAATTAACCTTTAAAAACCTCTTTTTTCTGCTTTTTCTTTAACTTGAGATCGCATCACCAACCAAAACGACATTCTTGAACCCTTTCTTTGAAAAAAAAATGACAAACATACCCAATATCGCAGTGATTTCAAAAGCAACTATCGATCTCCGATTTTTACACTAAGAGATTGGATAATCTGTCCATCGTTCTAAGTCGATCAGACTAGTTTTGGACAGAGAACAGAAGACAGAATCGGTCTCTACTGTTGAGAACAATGGATCAGATTTGAAAAATAAAACAAAAACGATTGTTTCTCTTTTAAAACCAAATCAATTCGATTGATAGCTTTATACCGATTGGGCTGATTTCGTATTGAGAGGGTAAAGAGACATAATCGGTCTCTGTTGAATGATTTAGAGAATTGGGTATAAAAACATTGAAGAAGATGATGTATAAAATAAAGATAATGTTTTTATTTGTGGCATACCAAACCCACCAGCACCTTTTTGTTGTTAAGGTGGTGTGCAAATTGAAAAATGCCATATTATTCATGGCACACCAAACCCTCCAGCACATTTTGCTGTAACAGAAAAAAGAAATTTTTTTTTTACTGTTTCACTATTTTTTCTTGCTGTCAATGGACAACATACTTAAAAAAAAATTCTTTTTTTTTTAAAAACCAAAGTGTTGTCGAAGGGTGCCACGCACGCCTTTAAACAAAAATTTATTTATTTATTTATTTATTTTTTTAATATTTAAAGATAGAACCTTAAAACAACAAAACAAAAAAAACATATAAAAATAGAATTTCATGATTCATTAATCAATACCCCGTCCCCAATTAAACCTCTTGATCCCTTTAATTACTTTGGGTCATTCTGAATAACCCCCAATTGAGTCATAGAAAATAACATCCTAAAACAAAATACTCAAAGGTCAAACACATAATCCACAATTGTACCAAAATAAATAAACAACCAAAGAAGTAGAATAAATCGAACTAAAAATAAAATAAAATAAACTAGATCATCCTCGCAACGTTCCCATACTTGGGGTTTTTCAAGTCTGATCCTCAATGTCCCCAGTGGAGTCGCCACTGAAAGTGCCCTCGATCCGCAGGGTGCGCGGATCCGCTTTTGACCATTGAGGTTTGGGAGTCACTACCTAGTTGTTACGGTCTAGGAATCAAATAGAGACTCGAAACATATAAATCAACTAATCTACTAAAAAATACGAGTCTGGGGATCACGTTACGGGGTTGGAAGGTGTTAGGCACCTACCCCGCCCGACCAATACCAGTTTCTACTGATCCCAAATAAGACTACATTGCTAACAAAAAATCTAGATAGAAAAAAAAAAGAAATTTTACCTTTGAACGCAACGGTTCTATTCCCTCAGATCTGATAAAATCGTTCCTTGTACCGTACTCCTTGCTTCGTTCTGTCTCCGGATCTGATTTCTGATCTCCGAGGTAAGGTATCTCTTTCTTAGATCTGGATTCTTCAAATTTTTTTTTATGAATTTTGGGGTATTTTTGAAGGGCTTCTCGGTATTTTTGAAGGGCTTCTAGGTGTTTTTCAAGCTAAAATTGAAGTATGGGTGTTAGGTAAGGAGTTGGGGCTTCAAAATTAGGGTTATGGGAGGTTAGGAAAGCTTTTTGACCTACTTCTCTTTGGGTTTTTTATTTGATACGAAAATAGGGTGTGAGGACCCCTATTTATAGATTTTTTTAAAGGTTTGTTTAGATAGAATTAGTGTTTTATTATAATTCTTTTAGTTAGAGTTATATTTTAGTTAGAATTATTTTAGGTAGAGTTATATTTTAGTTAGAATTCTATTAAATAGAGTTATTATTTAATTAGGATTGTTAAAAGAATTATTATTTAATTAGAACTCTATTAGGGTTTTGACTTCTGGTCTTATTTGATTGACTTTAAGATTTTGACTTTATTCTTACTTGATTGACTTTAATATCTTGACTTTAGTCTTACTTAATTGACTTTAATTTTGACTTTAGTCTTACTTGATTGAATTTAATATCTTGACTTTAGTCTTACTTGATTGACTTTAATTTTTTGGAGAACCCCCTCAATTATATATTTAATTATTTGGACCCCCAAATGGAGGGGTCCTTGAATAAATATCTTGGTAACTCTCAACAATTTTGCCTGCGAGCTTGATTGATCAATTTTTTTAGTTCAAAATTTTAAATTAATTTTATTAATGTTTCACTTTAATTATTGAATATTTTATTTATTAATTTCAAAATTTTTAATTATAAAAATTGTAAAATTATCGTTTTGCTCTCGGATAGGACTCTTTGTGTTTCAAATTGATTTTTGATGTTGTAAGATGTTTTAGAATCGATTTTTCATAAGGAATTCAATGAAAATATTAATTTGTGTCATTTATGAATTTTTTTTTGTGAAATGGTCATGAACTTTATGAGGGGCATTTTTGTAATTTTGTCGAATTTTGTGAAAATTGACGAAATGATTTATTTGGTTTAGATTTGTTATTTTATGTGTTTGAATGGGTTTTCATAAGCGTAACATTGGCTCTAGGGATGGTTTAAGGTTAGGGGTATTTTGGTAAGTTGGTCATTTTTTAGTGATTTTTATCTCAAAACTTCTTTTTGTCTGCAAGATGATGATTTCTATGTTTTTGAGGTCATATTTTCCTAGCGTAGTGTGATTTCTACAGTTTTGTCAATTCGAGATACCTCATCCGGATTTCTGAAACATATCTGGTAACAAAATAAAATATTGGAATAAACATCCATCATTGGGAACCGTTATGATCGAGTTAACGAGTTGATTAATCGGGCGGATGCAAAAATGGGGTGTCTACACAGTCACCAGAATCGATAGGAGAAACGTTCTTCGAATAAAGAGAAACACAGAGATCAAGATCGACATTGAGCGAAGGGCTATTCATATTATCTCTGATTTTCAGTGACTCTCTGCTTTCTCATCTCACGAAGAAGATCGCACTCTCTAAAAGTTTTTTTGTTTATCGTTACCAATTCGATTAAGGAGTAATAGAACGATGATCAAGATCAACCGTCTATTCTTTTCATTGATTGAGATTCCCAAATAAAAAATATGGGTTGGTATTTGCTTGATCCAATCCATCTATCATCTCTATTTCAATTAGGAGAGAATTCTTGTGTTTTGAGGGCAGCAACAACAACAAGAAAAACCTGAGTGCTCAGCAGGAGAAGAGACATTAGCTCCTCTTAAAAAAAAAGACAAAATTGAAAACCTAATTGAAAACAAGAACAAGAATGAAAATGAAGATAATGGCGAGTGCATAGCTAATGAGACTGTAGAGATTAGAGGACCCAAAGGACCTGAACCAGCTTGGTATGATGACTGGGAGCGTGATGGACGATGCTCAAATTTTTTAATCAAAGTGAAAATATTTTTATCCTCTTGATTGATTTTAGATTTTTCTTCTCTCATATTGAGAAACAAATAACATAAAAAATCATCGTTGAGTTAAATTAAAATAACCTTTAGAAAAGTGAAGGGAAATAAGAAGTAAAAACAACTAAAGAAGTTACAGAGACGTATAAATATCTTCACTTCCTGAACTGTTTATTTGCAGATTTTTCTATTTAATAAGTGTTTCACAATCAAAAAGTCCCTACAACACTTTCTCTTCTCTATTATCTTTAATGCCCTTTTTTTTTCCCTTTTCTTACTTTCTTAGATTCTTTCTAGATTGTAAATCTTAAATTGTTTTGTGGTCACCAAAAGTGACCTTGGACTAGGACCCTAGAAAAATCACTTTAAAAAAAATAGAATACCCAAAATTTTAAAACCAATCAATGATCCATAACCATGGAAAAATAAAATAAAAATAAAAAATGCGAAAGAAAAAGAAAAATTGGATCGATCTTGCAGTGCACAAAATTTTGGGATTTTCAAATTTGATCTTCAAATTTCTTAAGTAGAGTCGTCATTGAAAGCGTCTTAGATTCGCGTGTGTGGATCCGCTTTTATTTTTTGGGAGTTGCCACATAGTTTTAAGGTCTAAGAATCGAAACATGATTCTAAGGGATAAGAAGTACTGAACTACAAAATAAAAAACTATAGGTCCGAGGATCGAGTTACGGGACTGGAAGGTGTTAGGCACCAATCCCGTCCAACGAACGTCGATCTATACTTTTTTTCAAAAAATTACATTGCAAAAAATGGCCTAAAAATTACCTTCCTTTACTTGAGTAATTGTGATGGTTGATTCCCTCAAAATTTAATGGAGAACTTTCCTTGTGTGAATCTTTTTGCTTTGTTTCTGTTGTTAGATCTATTTTCGATCTCTGAGATGAGATTTTCTTCTCCTAGATTTGAATATTTTTTTGAATTTTCAGGGTATCTTAAGAGTTTTTAAATAATTTTTTAAGATGAAAATTGAGGTTTGGGGATTAGGTATGGACTTAAGACTTCAGATTTAGGATTTTTGGGGGTCTTGAAAGAGTTTTTGGCATATCTTTCTAAGGTTTTTCTTTACCTACGAATTTAGGTGTTGGAGGCTCATTTTTAAAGAACTTTCTGATAAGATTAAGGTTTGGACTTGTAGCACCCCGTGTTTTTAACTTGTATCTCGAAGAAATCAAATAGTGTTAATTCGAGGAATATTCTTAAAAGATAACTTAGAGTAAAGTGCTTGGATTATGCTATGATAATTTTTGTCGAAAATGACTTCACCATTAGTTTCAAAATGATCGAAATATATACTTTAGCCTGTAAGCAAGCTTGAATTCAAGTTCGGGTGAAAAAGTTAACAAATCCTCGAATTTTGCGTTAAGTGAGACCCAAAATTGTAAAGTTTCGTTAGAGCGAGAATCAGGAAAATTTGATGACACCATTAGGTCGGCAACGAAAAGTTATTCGAAACGGTATACTCGTTTGTCATTTTTCGAGTCCGAATGTTTAAGTTACGGTCGAAACTAGAAATAGGAAAGAAATTACAAGTATGCCATCAGCTTTTTATAAAAGAAAACAAACTTTCTTTTATTCTCACTTGTTTCCATTCTCTCTAAAGAAACCAAACTTCAACCCTTTTCTCAACCTAGGGTTTCTTCTCTTAACCTCAAGATTCATTGAGAAGGAAGGACCGTTGAACCCCGACGAAGAAGACAAAGTTGTCGGCTACGACGAGAGCCACAACCTCACCCTCTTTGTTAGCCCATTCACATCCGTTTCCTTACCTTCCATAAAAAATCAGTGAGTAGCTTAGGGTACCGTCATACTCGGAGCTTCACCTTGCTAGTGGAGGTTTGTCTTCTAGGGTAGAAGTGGAGGAGAGTGCCGTTGTCAAAGAAGTTTCAAACCCCCATCCTCTTTGCATCAAACTCAGCTCAACACCAACTCTTTCACCACCAACTTTGATCCTTATACGAGTTCATCGCTTCAGGCGTCCACAAACAGGTAGGGGACTTTCAATTCCTATTGGTAACTTTAGATTTTGAAATGTGCATCTAGGTTATTTCAACAAAACTTATTGTTAGTTTTAAATTGTAGAAATCTTCGTTTGAAATTGAAATTCATGCTAGGAATAGAGATTTAATGTGTTTTATTCATATTTTAAACATTGAATTCGTGGGTGGGTTGAATGATTTGAAGAACGGAACAAAGATCCAAATAAGGGATCGAAAAATCAAAAAAATCGCGAGTGAGGTTCAGGCTGTAAGCAGGAAGGGTCGGTACCACCAGCACCTGCTGAAGGCATTCTGTCGGTCCCACTGACAGAATGAAGCTTCTGCCACCGAAGAAACGCGAGAAAATTTTACGCTGTCGGTAGGACCGTCGGTCCTACCGACATCTGCCGATGACCAATCTGTCGGTTCCACCGAGAGAACTATGGTTCTGCCACCGACAGAAATAGTTCTTTTCAGAACTGTGTTCTGACTTTTGCCTTGACCTCCCCATTGCCTATACACTATTTCTCACCTTTCATTTCATTAAAAACATTTAAGTAAATGTCCTCTTTAAGTTCTTTAATGAAATTATGATTTTACCCCCCATTTTGGAACAATGGGAATGGTTTCGAGATTCGAATCTCAAACGATCAAAATCCAAATTTTGGTTTCAATAACAAAACGTATTTTTCGACGCTTTCGACAAGTTTTCAAAATGAAATAACTTTCGCATAACTTTGAATTAGATTACAAAAACTATATAGGGTCGAATCTCGTGATTGAGACTTTCATTTCGAAAAATCCATTTTCAATTTCGAGAACTTTAAAAAATTGAATTTTCGACACTTAGCCAAATTTTCACCAGCTTTCCTTAATTTTAACAGCTTTGGTTTCGTGGATCATCGGGACCTTGTTTTTTAATAAACTTTGATGATTTTCAATGGAAAGACCAAAAGAATGACTTTAAAAGATTAGAAATGGATGGTTGATTTGAAAAGATGAAAAGTGATAATAATGAGAGAATGGAAAAAGGGAATGAACGGTAAAATGTCAGAATCACACCCGAGGGGTGATGTCTACATTTTACATTGTATGTTGTATGTAGGTTGGTGAAAGGATATCCAGGTTATTAATGAAAGGGTTGCATGTTTATTTCTGATTATGTTAGCGCGTGCGCTGAATGCTGTTATTTATTTTTAGGCCGGGTGGCCACGGTTGCATGGTAGGAACTGGATATCCATTCTCAACCCTGTTCTGTTAATTTCTCTTTTGTTTTAAATGAAAAATAAACTATATATATGTAGCTATTTTATGAGCTGTTAAAGGGTTTGTGAATGCTTGAAGGGATAGTGTGTCACATCATCCGGAGGGGTGCACTATCCTGGGATGTACGGTAGGGACTACCAAACTCATATGTGATATGGGACGTGTATGAGAGTGGAGTCACAACTGGAATCCGGGTTCATTCCTTTATTATCTTTACCAGTAAACGTGTATTGTAAAGGTGGTCGTATACGAGTGGAGTGTCATTGGGAATCACATGCACGCCTGATAGGCATAGACGAAGATGATTGGTCAGTGATCACTAACAATCTAATAGTAGTCGAACGTTCTGACACATCGAAAAGAGACCCATTGCTTACGATCACATCAAACGACCAGCCTGAGCCAGATAAATGGTCACCCGTGTGGTAAATGCAACGACTGGCTACAAAATCAGGAACTAAAAGCCAGATTTATATTGTACATCATGTCCCGACTGGGAGTGATCCAGTCGTGAATCCCAACGCTCAAATTTCATTACTCCACCAATTGTATTATGTATCTGTTGTTATGTTTCGAACTATCAACTGAAAAGCATGTCTACTATTTCAATGTTGCCAATTGTATTTGCATAAATGGAAAATGTATAATGAGTATGGATGATTGATGCTATGTGTTATTTTTAAACTGTTTAGTTGCTTATCCTTGGCTATTGTAGACACCCCATTTTTGCATCCGCCTGATTAATCAAGTCGTCGACCCGATCGCAAAGGTTCCCAATGATGGATGTCTATTCCAATGCTTTATTTTGTTACCAGAGATGTTTCAGAAATCCGAATGAGGTATCTCGAACTGACAAAACTTAGAAACCACGCTACGCTAGGAAAATACGACCCCAGAAACATATAAATCATCATCTTGCAAATAAAAAAAGAAGCTTCACGATAAAAATCACTAAATTACTAAAATACCCCTAACATCAAAACAACTCTAGAGCCTGCATTACGCTTAGGAAAACCCACTCAAACACATAAAACAATAAATCGAAACCAAGTAAACCACTTCGCTAATTTTCACAAATTTTGACAAAATTACGAAAATACCCCTCATAAAGTTCACGATCATTTCATACAAAAAACTTCATAAATGACCAAAACCAACATTCCCATTGAATTCCTTACGAAAAATTGATTCCAAAACATCTTGGAACATTGAAAAGCGACTTAAAACGTAAAAAATCCTCTCCGAGGGCAAAACGGTAATTTCACAATTTTCATAATTAAAAATTTCGAAATTAATAAATAAAACATTAAATAATTAAAGTGAAACATTAATGAAATTAATTTAAAAAGTTGAACCTAAAAAATCGATTAATTGGACTCTCAGGCAAAATTGTTGAGGGTTCGTGGGATATTTCTTTAAGGACCCCTCCATTTGGGGGTCCAAAGAATTAAAGATATAATAGAAAGGGGTTCTCCAAAAATTTAAAATCAATCAAGCAAGACTAAAGTCAAGATATTAAAGTCAATCAAATAAGACCAAAGTCAAAATAAAAGTAAATCAAGCAAGACTGAAGTTAAGGTCAATCAAGTGAGACTGAAGTCAAAATTAAAGTCAATCAAGCAAGACTGAAGTCAAAATTAAAGTCAATCTCATAAGACTAAATTCAAAACCCTAAATTAAAACCCTAATCTAAACTAATCAAGTCAATCTCATAAGACTAAGGTCAAAACCCTAAATCCAAACCCTAATCTAAAACTAATCAAGTCAATCTCATAAGACTAAAGTCAAAACCCTAAAACCCTAAAGACTAAGTCAAAACCCTAATTGAAACCCTAAAAGAAACCCTAATCAAACCCTAATGCTTCTAAAAACTTTATAAATAGGAGCCTCCACACCCTATTTTCGTATCAAAGAAAAAACCTTAGAAGAAGTAGGTGAAGAAGCCTCCACAACCTCCCCAAAACCCTAATTTTGGAGCCCCAACTCCTTCCCTAACACCCCTACTCCAATTTTAGCCTAAAAAACACCTAGAAACCTTTCAAAAACACCCCAAAAATTCATAACAAATTCAAAGCATCCAGATCCAAGAAGGAGATACCTTGCCTCGGAGATCAGAAATCAGATCCGGAGACAGAACAAAGTAAGGAATACGGTACAAGGAGCCATTCTCACCAGATCTGAGGGAATAGTACTTTTGCAGATCGAAGGTAAGCTTTTTTTATTATTTTTTTAATCTAGGTTCGTCATTAGCAATGTAACTTTATTTGGGATAAGTAGAGACCAGCAATGGCTGGGCGGGGTTGGTGCCTAACACCTTCCAACCCCGTAACATGATCCCCGGATTCAGATTTTCTGTAATAGATTAGTTTTTATCCATTTTAGAGTCAGTTTGGTTCTTAGACCAAAATAACTAGGTGGCGACTCCCAAACCTCAAGGGTCAAAAGCGGATCCGCGCACCCCGCGGATCGAGGGCGCTTTCAGTGGCGACTCCACTGGGGACATTGAGGATGAAACTTGAAAAGCCCCGAGTATGGGATACGTCGCTAGTAGGACCTTTTTATTTGATTTTTAGTTAGTTGATTATTTGTTTATTGTGTTTTATTTATTTATGCTTTTCTTTATTCTTTTGGCTTAATTATAGATCATGTGATTCAATTTGAATATCCTAATCTAGTATATCATTTTTTTTATGGTTCAATCGAAAGTCATTCGGAATGACCTTAAATAATGCGAGATTTCAAAGGAATAGTTTTATTGAGGACGAAATAATGATTTTTGGACCATGATTTTTTTTACACATGTAATTATTTTTCGATTAAAAATTTAGGTATGTGCTTGATTTGGTATTTGACCATTTTCCTTAAAAAAAAAAAAAAAAAAAAGAAAAAAAAAAAAATTCATAAATATATTTGTTGTTAGGAACGTTAATGTTTTTTAATTTGATAGCCGATGTGAGATGTATTCCTCAACAACATTTTTTATTCATTTATTATTATTATTTTTTTTAATTTTTAGTTTTCATTTTTAATTTTTCAAAAAAAAAAAAAAAGAAGCACAACAAGTGGTTAGGCGTGCTGCCCTATGACCAACAAGGAAGAAAACAAAAAGAAAATACATTTTTTTTAAAATGGTGCTGTCTACAGTAATGAGGGGTTGGTGTGTAATAAGAATAAAGCCGATTTTTTTTGTTAAAAAAAAAAATTGCCGTTTTTAAAGTTCTGTTGACAGCGTTTTTTAGTGGGTGTGTGCAAGTAAAACTCATTTTTTCTTAAGGCTGCACATCATCTTCCTTAAGAGAATGTCCTGGTTTCAGCGTTATTTAACAAACCAAAAAAAAAGCCGAACATCCCTCTGTCCGATCGGCTGAAATCTCAGCTCGATCGTTTTAGTTTTTGCTCCAAAACGCTAGTCCCTTTTGATTCAAAGTAGTTTTCCATAAAACCGACTCGAATTAAAGGAGTTCATCATGAATAAATTGTTTTTTGTCGAAGGAAACCTCCATGGTCACTGGTTCAAGCCGCGATGGGTTCAAACTTCAAACTAGATCGAGATCTGAGCCATCCTGATCGAGCCCGATATGGATCGGTTTTAAAAGATTTGATGGCAGAAATTTCCTGTTTTCTTGTGTTCGATCTAATGTTCTGATTCTTCTTGAGAACGTTGATTTATTTTGATTTGAAAATGGGTAGATCGGCTTAAAACGAAAAATCAGATTTTTTAAAGTTCGAATTTTCTTTTTTTTTCCTCTCGGTTTTTCTGGTTCAGCTTGATATTGTTGGTTCTAGTTCTTGCTCTCGGTTTTTGGATAGTTAAAAATGTCTATCAAACGGAGATTGATAATCGGGGTGAACATTAAGTGTTACCGTTCCATTACGATTGCATTACAGTAACAATTATTGTAACGCATGACAACGGGGATGGCTGTTAAGCACCCATGGATTCCGAAGAAAACAATCACATGACGTTGATGTATCAAGCCGTTCCGATCTATTCTTCTATTTTTGCATGTTTTTATCAGTCGGAAAATTTCGATTTAACGATTTTGATTTAAAATCAAATTCCGCAAAAATATTACAATTCTCGGACGATTTTCTATCAATTAAGGGTTCACCTACATTGAATTATAACTCTATCAAGTCTCCAAATCGGTAGGAAAGTTTTCAAAAAAAAAAAGAAGAAAGAAATCAAGTCTTGAATGTCACCGACAGCAATATAGGGGTGTATATCTTTTAGCCTTGTTTGGTTTCATAAAATGCTTTTGATTGAGATCAACTTGTTTTCTAAAAAAAACAAAAAAAACATCCTCTCTATCTCATCAATCATTGTTATATCCTCAATTTGATATCTCTTGAAATCTTGAATTATTTTAGGATCACTCAAAATAATTCCGATTGGACCATATAAAAAATAAAAAAAAGGGAGCAAATCCATTGGATAAAGAAATAAAGTATTTTGTTGTGTGCATATTTCAATATTGGACTCGGTTAGGGTCACCCCGAAATAACCTTTTGATTGGATCATGAAAATCACAAAATTTGTGCTTATTGCGATGATTAGATCTAATTAATTATTATAGGCCCTTATTTATTAATTGATTTGTTGATTGATGAATGCTAGAGATGTGCATGTTTAAAGCTTAAATTAAATCATATGAGTATGTTTCTGATCGATTTATGCTTGCACTTGTATGATTTAATATCCTCTCTTGATTGGCTTGATTGGACCTATGAGCCCCCATTTGTTTGAAAAGGTCCCGGGCACACCCCACCCTGTTTTGCACACACCACATGCACGTTTATTGTTTTGAGCACTTACACGTCCCATTTAGCCAACGTGGCACTAGTGCGTGGCCCGGTCTCTTCGGAGATGCGACGTCATTCATGAAACCCACAACTCCAGTCACGTACCTTAGGGTATATCAAACTGGGGGCATCAATACCATCTGATCAGGTGATTCTGAGAAGTATGTTGATGCACCCAGGCTGGAGCGACCTGAGCCTTTGACCTATTGTAAGTCACATAGTCACATGTCCCGATTGCCAACGTAGTACTAGTATGTGGTCGGTCCCCTCGTGGGATGCCAAACCATTTATGAAAGTCACAACTCTTGACTCGTACCCGTGGGTATAAAAGGTAATCTAAGTATATCAATTGCACTTCTTGGTCAAAACCGGTGCCTAAGCAGATCTTGCCCCGCTGTACCCTACTGTACGAGGGGGATAGACTACGTCTATTCTAGACGAGAGGTATTTAAGTGGGTCCTTGCTCAGCATTGTGCGCCACCTCTCAACTGGAGATCAAACGGGCTATTTTTGGCTTCAGAGAAGTGAATTGAGATTTTAGATTATCACCTATATGGTATATCAAACCAAGTCACCACGTATCGAAAGGTATATAGGTGTGCTTGGGCAAGGGTGGCCAGATAAAAATGCATTGCACATAGTAAGCTTAGAGTCTAGAAACCTTCCCAATAGGTCACGACTCGAACTTATTGTGGGTGTTCCCGGGTTGTTTGTTGATTGGAACTTGTTGATTGATGAATGTATGTGAATGATGAGATCAGAGTGTATGATTGTCCTCAAGGATAAAAAATGTTGTTTTTGAAAATCAAAATGAGTGCACCGACCCAAAAAAAATCCATCTCTTGCAAATGACCCAGCCCAACTAGATCCAACAATCCTGATGGACCGGGCCATTTAAATCGAAATAGAAATCAAATTTTCAAAGAAGAAAAATGATTTACGAAGGGAAAGTATTTTCTAGAAAAAAATATTTTTCAAAAGAAGTGTTTTCCAAAAAAGTGTTATTCTCTAAAAAAAATGTTTTCTAAGAAAAAACGTTTTCCAAAAAATATTTTCCATTAAAACAAGATTTTTCAAGAGAAGATACTTTCCAAATAAAAAACTATTTTTCAGAGAAAAAATATTTTTCAGAAGAAAATATTTTCCAAAAGAAAAGAAAAAGAATGAAAAATAATTTGCAAAAGATCTATTTTTGCATGAAAAGTTTTTATGGACCTTGGAAAACTACCAAAAAATGTTGCAAAAAATAATCAGATTTGTGAAATAAAAACATTATTTTCCAATATTTTTCAAGAGTGCAACATAATTATTTTTCTTCTGAATAATCATTGAATGGACGAATTTTTTAATGGATTGGTGCACAAAATTCAATAAAATCTCAGGGTTCATTTAAAATGTTATCAAGGGGGTGACACTGAAATTGGTTAAATTCACCTTCAAAGAGGTTTAAAGGTTATCATTGTATCTAAGCTCAATCGTCTATCGTCTAGCTAGGGTTGTAAATCCGGTCAGTTAGAGTAAACGTCAATATCAAATCAACAATCAGAAATGACCTCAAAATTTCTCAACATCGTCCAGTTGTTCTTCGAAGATCATAGTGCTTCAATCCTACCGGTTATAAGCAATATCTCAGTCCTCAGTCCTAATCAAACTCATGTGGGTACTTGTATTGAGTTTTCATGAGTCATTTGGGTTAACCTGAGTCCTTTTTTCCATCAAGGTCATGTCTTCTTTTAATTGAGTCTACTCTTTCCTATTGAGTCAAGTTAGTTCATCGAGTCTATAGAGGTGTCTGTTGCCCCATCTGAAATTGATCGGATAAAAGAAATTTTTGAATACCTCGAGCGCATTAACGAATTAACTAATAATTTGATAGATTTCGTTTTTAAACAAGAAGATAAGAGTCAGGCTCAACCTTTAATCGAGAAAGGAAAGGTCTTTGACCTCGAAACAAAAAATAATTCCTAAAGAGATTCAAATAGAAACCATCTATCCCTAAAGGAACACGAGGGGATAATGAATTGACTCAGAAATTTCAAAAGACTTGTTCGTGTGATCATATGAGGGTATGCTAGGTACAAGCTTGGGTGTTGTTCAACTTAGAATGGATACTCGTCTATATCAATGGAATCAAAGAAGATATTATAAAAATGTATCAGTGCTATCCTCACTACATCTTAAGTTTCAAATCATATATTATCAGTCGATATGGGGGTACCTTTTGAATTGATCTCTGATAATGGGTCGTACTTCAAAGCATAAATCATTACTCTGTGTTCAAAGTTGAAGATCCGGAATCACAAATCATCCTCCTACCGTCCTTAGATCAATGAAACGGTTGAAGCAGTTAGTAAGAGTATCAAGACTATCATCAGGAAAATGAGTTAATAACATCGAGATTGGTCAGAAAAATTATCATTCACGCTGTGGACATATCGAACTCTAATTCGATCCTCTACTGGAGCTACTCCTTACTTCTTAGTGTATGGCATGAAAGCAGTCTTGCCAGTTGAAATGAAAATTTCGTCTCTCAGGGTCTTGTTGAAAAATCATTTGTTAGAAACAGATTGGGTTCGTCAACAGTATGAAGAAATAAACTTGATCGAAGAAAATGATTTAAAGCCCTATATCACGTGCAAGCTTATCAAAGAAGAGTTGCCCGTGCATTTGATAAAAAGATCAAGGTTCGTCATTTACAAGTCGGGGATTTAGTACTCAAAGAGAATCGGGCACCTATCTTTGACCCTAGAGGGAAGTTCAAACCAAATTGGGGAGGTCCGTACATCATCAAGGAGATACTACCAGGAAAAGCTGTCAGGCTTCAAGATCATGATGGAATCGAGTTACCAGAACCAACCAACCTTGACCAAATCAAACGGTACTACATTTAAGGAGGCCATTTTTGGCCGAATCAATTTTCCTATTACCTAATTCTTTATCTCCTCTCTCAACCCCTTTGCAGCCTGTTCAAAAAGAGAAAAATTGTGCCTTTTATTTCTTAGCCTGATCACCTAACCTAGGGGAAGGAAAAATCCGAACTACGTTTTGGTCTGATCCCAAAAATTTGGGGTACGTAGGCAACCTGAGAAGTTACTTCAGGCCCGACCACACCAAAATAAAAAATAGATTCCCCGATGAAGAAAAAATCTAAAAAGAAAAAAAGAATGGGGAAGAAAATTCAAGAAAAAGTTTAAATGAAATGCCACACAAGGGGCATTTGGGTTTTTGAGCCTCAAAATCCCTTTCATTTTACGCCTAGTCCCAAGCCTACCTATAAAAGTCCTCCTAAGTACCGTGTGAAAAGGTTAAGGAGGGTAGTAGAACATGATCAGACAGTAATTCTAGAAGGTTAGAGGAAAAGAAAAAAGATAAAAAAAAATGATGATGAAGCCTGCTAAGTTGAAAAGCCGAAAAGGATGACTTAGGCAAAAATTAAGGCAAGCTCGCAAAGTTGAAAATCTGAAAGGACAACTTTGGCAACAATCAGAGCCAAGAAAAAAAAGAAAAAGCTCGCTAGATTGAAAACCTGAAAAGGCAATCTAGGCAAAAGTTAGAGCAAGCTCGATAGATTGAAAACCTGGAAAGGCGATCTAGGCAAAAGTTAGAGCAATAAAAAAAAACAGAAGAAAATCCCCAAGCTGAGAGCAGTTCGAGCTGAAACATCAGAAATCCGAATAATCAAGTTCAATACTCAGCTTAAACCAGACATAGATTCAGAAGCCACAAGTATCTTGTCTACAATCGATCTGAAAATTCTTACTTCCCCAAGTGAACCAATGGAGAGAATGGTGAATTCTATGATGAGTCTCAAAAGGAAATATTTTGTTCTCTTGAGCCTGACTCAAAATCTTTAATAAAATTAAAAGTTGGATCTTTATTGCGTTTGTGGTAATCAAATATTTCAAACCTTCATACAAGGGGCATTTTTTTCTTTCTCATCTAGATATGTAATTTCCCCCCTTTATACTAGGGGCATTTTTTAATGATGTGTTCAATTATTTTCAATGCCATGTTTATTGTCAAACTAGGGACATTTTGTTTTTGAGCAATGTTAATCCTAAAATGAGAACTCCAAACCTAAGGTTACCCTCTTGATAACAGTTTTTCAAAAAACTCTTAAGGTCCAAACTCAGATTTTAAATTTACAAAACTTTTTTGATAAAACCTTGAGGTTCAAACAAATGCATTCTGAATCTCACATAGGAGATAGGACATCCATTCTGTCCCAAATCTATTCATGCCCAGATTCAACCACTCTTCTCCAGACTCATTTTTGATCGTTTCTCTCCCAGATTTATTTCTTTGTTCTCAGTTTTACTCAGTCAGTCTCTACCAAGGGTTATCATGGATTTTGCTCAGTCTCCGCCAAGGGTTATCTTGGATTTTGCTCAGTTGCCGCCAAGGGTTATCTTGGATTTTGCTCAGTTTCCGCCAAGGGTTAACTTGGATTTTGCTCAGTTGCCGCCAAGGGTTATCTTGGATTTTGCTCAGTTGCCGCCAAGGGTTATCTTGGATTTTGCTCAGTTTCCGCCAAGGGTTATCTTGGATTTTGCTCAGTCTCCGCCAAGGGTTATCTTGGATTTTGCTCAGTCACCGCCAAGGGTTATCTTGGATTTTGCTCAGTTGCCGCCAAGGGTTATCTTGGATTTTGCTCAGTCTCCGCCAAGGGTTATCTTGGATTTTGCTCAGATGCCGCCAAGGGTTATCTTGGATTTTGCTCAGTTTCCGCCAAGGGTTATCTTGGATTTTGCTCAGATGCAGCCAAGGGTTATCTTGGATTTTGCTCAGTCTCCGCCAAGGGTTATCCTGGATTTTGCTCAGATGCCGCCAAGGGTTATCTTGGATTTTGCTCAGATGCCGCCAAGGGTTATCTTGGACTTTGCTCAGTTTCCGCCAAGGGTTATCTTGGATTTTGCTCAGTTGCCGCCAAGGGTTTTTTTGGATTTATGCTCAGTTTAAATTTACTTCATTTTGACTCTTTTCCAACTCAAACTCTTTGAAATCTATCTCAGATTTTGAGCCCACACACTTGCACAGTTGTTATATCAGTCAAGGAGAATTTTTTAATTCAAGGATCTGACACTGCCAGTTAGAGCTCGCGCTCAAGGACCTGACATTTTTTCTAGTTCGGGGAGAGTTTCATGCTCAATGATCCGAATACCCCGACGAATTGTTAAATCAGGCTGCAAAATGAACTGTCACTAGCTTTGTCATTCGGATATCGCACTAATCTACCAAGATAGATTTGCTATCTAGTTTACTTCAACCCTCTGCCAAAGAGAGGCATCTGTAGACACCCCATTTTTGCATCCGCCTGATTAATCAAGTCGTCGACCCGATCGCAAAGGTTCCCAATGATGGATGTCTATTCCAATGCTTTATTTTGTTACCAGATATGTTTCAAAAATCCGAATGAGGTATCTCGAACTGACAAAACTTAGAAACCACGCTACGCTAGGAAAATACGACCCCAGAAACATATAAATCATCATCTTGCAAATAAAAAAAGAAGCTTCACGATAAAAATCACTAAATTACAAAAATACCCCTAACATCAAAACAACTCTAGAGCCTGCATTATGCTTAGGAAAACCCACTCAAACACATAAAACAATAAATCGAAACCAAGTAAACCACTTCGCTAATTTTCACAAATTTTGACAAAATTACGAAAATACCCCTCATAAAGTTCACGATCATTTCATACAAAAACTTCATAAATGATAAAAACCAACATTCCCATTGAATTCCTTACGAAAAAATTGATTCCAAAACATCTTGGAACATTGAAAAACGACTTAAAACGTAAAAAATCCTTTCCGAGGGCAAAACGGTAATTTCACAATTTTCATAATTAAAAATTTCGAAATTAATAAATAAAACATTAAATAATTAAAGTGAAACATTAATGAAATTAATTTAAAAAGTTGAACCTAAAAAATCGATTAATTGGACTCTCAGGCAAAATTGTTGAGGGTTCGTGGGATATTTCTTTAAGGACCCCTCCATTTGGGGGTCCAAAGAATTAAAGATATAATAGAAAGGGGTTCTCCAAAAATTTAAAATCAATCAAGCAAGACTAAAGTCAAGATATTAAAGTCAATCAAATAAGACCAAAGTCAAAATAAAAGTAAATCAAGCAAGACTGAAGTCAAGGTCAATCAAGTGAGACTGAAGTCAAAATTAAAGTCAATCAAGCAAGACTGAAGTCAAAATTAAAGTCAATCTCATAAGACTAAAGTCAAAACCCTAAATTAAAATCCTAATCTAAACTAATCAAGTCAATCTCATAAGACTAAGGTCAAAACCCTAAATCCAAACCCTAATCTAAAACTAATCAAGTCAATATCATAAGACTAAAGTCAAAAACCTAAAACCCTAAAGACTAAGTCAAAACCCTAATTGAAACCCTAAAAGAAACCCTAATCAAACCCTAATGCTTCTAAAAACTTTATAAATAGGAGCCTCCACACCCTATTTTCGTATCAAAGAAAAAACCTTAGAAGAAGTAGGTGAAGAAGTCTCCACAACCTCCCCAAAACCCTAATTTTGGAGCCCCAACTCCTTCCCTAACACCCCTATTCCAAT
Organism: Akebia trifoliata; assembly: GCF_017979445.1. Lineage (NCBI taxonomy): Eukaryota > Viridiplantae > Streptophyta > Magnoliopsida > Ranunculales > Lardizabalaceae > Akebia > Akebia trifoliata. The sequence goes on from NC_141382.1 coordinate 19,774,535, forward strand.
TTTAGCCTAAAAAACACCTAGAAACCTTTCAAAAACACCCCAAAAATCCACAACAAATTCAAAGCATCCAGATCCAAGAAGGAGATACCTTGCCTCGGAGATCAGAAATCAGATCCGGAGACAGAACAAAGTAAGGAATACGGTACAAGGAGCCATTCTCACCAGATCTGAGGGAATAGTACTTTTACAGATCGAAGGTAAGCTTTTATTATTATTTTTTTAATCTAGGTTCGTCATTAGCAATGTAACTTTATTTGGGATAAGTAGAGACCGGTAATGGCCGGGCGGGGTTGGTGCCTAACACCTTCCAACCCCGTAACATGATCCCCGGATTCAGATTTTCTGTAATAGATTAGTTTTTATCCATTTTAGAGTCAGTTTGGTTCTTAGACCAAAATAACTAGGTGGCGACTCCCAAACCTCAAGGGTCAAAAGCGGATCCGCGCACCCCGCGGATAGAGGGCGCTTTCAGCTATATATACCAGTTAATCGTAGTTTCAATTGTAAAACTTGCATATTTTGAAATGATGCAGTATGATTAGTCGATCACGTTAAGTGAGATTATTAGTAGGAATTGTTTGTGGACTTACTGGGTAATCAATTTTACTCACCCTTTCCTTCCATCTTTTTTTTTAGTTGCAGATCCTGTGCTTGGAGAGGCGAGTGTTGAGCCATCTGTCTAGGAGCATCTGGTTAGTCAGATCGATGACCAGTGCCCATTACCCGGTGAGCATTGGGATTACTTTTCTTAGGAGTTGGATCGTCATAGGAGTTGTACATAGTGTTTTGGGCCAAGTGATAGGGCTATGTTAGAGTGAGGATAAAACTTTGTAATCCTGTATAACTCTATCCCTTTTTGCGCAACTCTGACCTTGCTTTTTGTTGTTCTTAAATTATTCCGCCTTCTGTTTCATACTCATTATGGATATATTACTTTATACAGGATTGTTGGAGTTAGTTTATCAGGTTGAGTTCCGTGAAATGCTAACATAAACAGAGGAGACCATGCCGAAATTTTGAGACGCCACCTATTGCCTCGAGGCGGCCTTGGGATTTGTGTTAGCGTTTGACGGGGCGTCATAGGACTAGGTCTCTTAGAGATAAGGTCTATCTCTAACTAATCCGTTAAGTTGTTTAGATTAGGATAATATTTTGGATAAGTTTTTATTTGAATTTTGAACTTTTTGATTTACGTATAGTAAGAATTTTTTAATTTACGTAGAGTGAGAATTTTTTAATTTTTGGATAACCCCCCAATGGAGGGTTCTTTATTAAATATCATGTGGGCCCCTACTTAAATAATTGGGTCACCACTTAACATTTGGCCCGTGGGCTTAATTAATTGATTTTATTTATTCAAAAATTTTAATTTTATTTATTAAGATTTCACTTTAAGTTAATTAATGTTTTAATTAGTAGTTTCTAATTTTTTATTTTTAGGGTTAAAAAATTATTGTTTTGCCCTCAAAGAGGGTTTTTTCCTTGAGAGGTTATTTTTTGACATTTTAGAATCAGTTTTTTGTAAGAAATTTAATGAGAGTATTGATTTGTGTCAATTATGCATTTTTGGCGTGAAATGATCGTGGACACTATGAGGGAGTTTTCGTAATTTTGTCTAATTTTGTGGCAGTTGGCGAAATGACTTATTTGATTTTAGTTAGTTGTTTTATGTGTTCGAAAGGTTTTCCTAAGCATAATATAGGCTCTAGGGATGTTCTAATATCAGGGGTATTTTGATAATTTGATCATTTTTTATGATTTTTCTGGTAAAACTTATTTTCTTTTTGTCTCAAAATGATGATTTCTATATTTTAAGTCATATTTTCCTAGCGTAACGTGATTTGTAAAGTTTGTTTGCTTGAAATATCTCATTCGAAGTTTGAAAATACATCTAATTACAAATAAAATTTTAGAATATTCATCCATCATCGGGAATCGTCGCAATCGGGTTGATGAGTTGATTAATCAGGCAAGAGCAAAAATGGGGTGTCTATAGCGATGCTCCATAGCATGATCTTAAATTGTTTGTGATGGTCCTCGACATGAGCTTAAATTACTTGCAATGCTTCTTGACATGAACCTAAACTGTTTAATAATGTTCCTTATTATACGACCTTAAATTGTATGAAACTCCTGACCCATATGAGTTAAAATTGTGAATATTTTACAAAAAAACTTGCTAGATTGAAAAGTCAAAAGGGCAATCGAGACAAAATTTAAAGCAATGTCCATTTGATCTCATTCTGGGTACGTAGGCAGCTTATAAAATTATTTAGGTTCAATTACATCATTAAAAAAAGGTTATCTGTAGACACCTCATTTTCTAATTAATCAACTCGTCAACCTGATTACGACGGTTCCCTATAATGGATGAATATTCCAATGATTTTATTTGTTACTAGATATCTTCCAGAAATTCGGATGAGGTATCTCAAACGAGCAAAATTTTAAAAACTACGTTACACTAGGAAAATATGACAAAAAAAACGTAGAAATCATCATTCTTTAGATAAAAAGAAGCTTTACGAGAAAAATCACTAAAAAATGGCCAAAATATCAAAATACCCCTAACATCAAAACATCCCTAGAGCCTATATTATGCTTAGGAAAATCCTTTCGAACACATAAAATAACAAACTAAAATAAAATAAATCGTTTTGTCAATTTTTATAAAATTTGACGTAATTACGAATATGCCCTTCATAGGGTCCACGATCATTTTACATCAAAAATCTGTAAATGATACAAACCAATACTCTCATTGAATTTCTTACGAAAAATTAATTTCAAAACATCCTAAAACGTCGAAAAATGACCTCGAAACACCAAAGTCCTCTTCGAGGTCAAAACGATAATTTTTCAATCCTAAAAATTTAAAATTTTGAAATTAATAATTAAAACATTAATTAACGTAAAGTGAAACCTTAATAAATTAAATTAAAAATTTTAAATAATTAAAATTTTAAATAATTAAAGTAAATTAATTAAGCTAATGGGCCATATATTAAATAGTGACCCATTTAAGTGGGAGCCCACCTGACATTTATTAAAAGACCCCTCCATCTGGGGGTTCAAAGAATTAAATATACAATTAGGGGGGGGGGGGTTCTTCAAAAAACTTAAAAAATATTCTTTCATTGTATGTAAGAATGAAAATCGTAATTCAAAATCCTAATTAAACAACCTAATCTTATCTAAAAGAGACTAAGTCAAACTTAGAAACTCCCAAAAAAAAATTTATAAATAGGAGCCTCGACAACCCAATCTCGCAGGTCGAAATAAACTCTAAAAAGGAGAGGTCAAAAACACCCCCCAGTCTTCCCAAAACCCTAAATCTGAAGCCCCAACTCCTTACCTAGCATCTAAACCCCAGTTTTTGCTCAAAAAATACTTAAAACCCTTCTAAAAACACTTAGAAACCTTCCAAAAAAACATTCAAACAATCAGAAAATACTCAGATCTAGGAAGAGGATACCTCAACTTGGATATCGGAAGTAGATCTAGTGACGGATAAAAAGTAGGAAAACTCACACGAGGATACTCTCCGCTAGTTCTGAGGGAACGTATTGTCGCAATCACCCAAGTAAAATAGTTATTTTATTTTATTTTTTGTTAGGTTATTTTTGACAATGTGATTTTTGGGAAAAAGTAGAGACCAGAGTTTGTCGGGCGGGGTTGGTGCCTAACACCTTCCAACCCCATAACGTAATCCCCAGACCTGTAGTTTCTTTTTCATAGATTAGTGTTATTCATATGTTTAGAGTCATGATTAGGTTCCTAGACCTAAAAACTAGGTGGCAACTCCAAAACCCAAAAAAGCTGATCCGCAATCCGTGAATCGATGACGTTTTCAGTGGACACTATACTGGGGATAATTGAGGATCAAACTTGAAAAATCCCAAAAATTAATGCATTGCCAAATAAACCTTATTTTTTTATTTAGCTTTTTTTTAGATTTTATTATTTTATTCTTGTGATATCATTTGATTGGATTTTGAAGATGATATTATTTTCTATGGTTCAATCGAGGGTCACTTGGGATGACCTTAAATAATTAAAGAGGTTAGTTTCATTGAAGGTGGAGTGATGGTTGTTGAATCATGAAGATCTTAAAAGGAAAAATAAATAAATTTTTTTATTTTCTTAATTATTTTTGGAGGTATGTGCGTCTGATTTTGGCAATTTTTTTTAAAAATAAAAAATAAAAAAATAAAAAAATTTGCATAGGAGACATACTGTTAGCAACGTCAATAAGTATTTTTTTTTGTTGGTGTGTGTTTTTTTATTTTAAAAAAAAATTGCATAAAGGGCGTGCTGTGAACAACAACAACAATTGTTTTAAAAGGGGTGGTGTGCCGTTAGAAGAAAGTGATTTTTGCTATTTTCTTCTTCTCATATGAGAAAGAAGAGACATCAAAGAAAAGAAGAGATGACGTCTCTCTCTTCATCTCCCTCTCTCTCTCTCTCTATTTCTTTTCAATCAGTAAATCTTCGAAAGATTGGGGTTTCTGTAACACAATCAATCCGATATGCTTTTTGATTTGCACCTCAATTCTTCATGAAGTCAGGAAATATTGTAGATCTGAGCATCCGAATGAATCAACATCTTATGAACTTAAAGTCTGAAATTAAACGTGTTTTTTTTTCTTACCAAAATTTTGTTGAAATTTGAGGTCTTAATCGCATTAGCTTTTGGATTTCTTGAACGATTTTTAATTTCAAGAACTTGGTGAGTCGAGTAGTTGGAGTGTTCGAAAAAGAGTTTATTTTACATTATTGAGAGCGTTGTGTGTGCATTGAAGGCATGTGGGATGAAATTGAGGAATTAGGGAGTAGAAGGGGTGTTTGGTTACTGCTTTAATGTTGTTTTTGTTTTGATGGGTTGTGTTGAGCTATGTTTGCTAGAAGCAATGTTAAGATTTCTTTTGTGGCAGCACATTAAAAAAAAAATACAGTTTTGGGTTATGAATGTTGTTGGTAGCAACATAAATTTTTTGTTTTGTTTTTTTATTTTATTTTTAGTTTTACAAATTAAATAAAAAAAAGGGGGAATGGACTAGTCTTACTAGCTTAGTAAAGTTCTTTTCTTACTAACAGTCATTAACCTTGCCACGTGGCACCCGAAAAATGATCCAATGCCACGTGTTTATGGCGGATGAAAATTTGAGAATTAAAAAAAAAAATTTCAAAAAAACATTTCTTAAAAATTAATTTTCATTTTGAATTTTTATTTTAAATTTGATTTCATACCGGCTCATTTTAAAAACATTGGATCAAAATAAAAAATGTAAATTTCACTTTTGAATCCAAGCTTTTCCATTAAATCTAGAAGGTTGCAACATTGGATTGCCTACATGAAGGGCCACGTGGCCTAATGACCCTTAGTAAAATTTTGAAATCTTATTATGTTAGTCAAGCTAGTTGGTCCTTGCCCAAAGTGATCTTTGTTTGGATCATAAAAAAAAAAAAAATTGTTTTTGTTCATTAAAAAAAAATTGTTTTGATTCATTTAAAAAAAAAGAATTTCTTGTGCTTATCTCAATAATTGGTTGATGAAGGGTTATTTGTTTGTTATCTTGATTAATTACTTCTGTTCTATTTTGCACTATCCTGATTGATTGTCTATCTAATGTGCCATGATCTGATTGATTGTCTATCTAATATGCCATGAGCTGATTGATATATCTCTATGATGTGTATGCTTTGATCTTGAACTAGATGTTATGGATTTTTGTATTTCTTGATCAAATATTTATTTGTTATCCATGGTTTGATGGTTTGATCTAGCCCACGGGCCCATTTATCTGAAAAATGCCCCTGGCGCACCCCACCCTGTTTGGCACACACCACTAACACGTTTATTTTACTGTATTGCACACTTGCATGTCCTTTATAGCTAATGTGGCACTAATGTATGGCCCAATCTCCTCGTGAGATGCGACGTCATGCATGAAAACGACAACTCTAATCACGTACCTTTATAGTATATAAAACTGGGGCATCAGTACCGTTTGATCAGGGGACACTGAAAGGTATATCAATGCACCCATGCTGGAACGACCTAAGCCTTTGTCTTACTGTAAGCCGCAAAGTCATATGTCCCGATCGTCTACGCTAGACTCGTACCTATATGGTATATCAAAGTTAATCTAAGTTCACCAACTGCACTTCTTGGTTAAAATCAGTGCCTAAGCGAGATCCTGTCCCGATGTACTACAATACAAGGGGGATAGACTACGTCTATTCTAGACGAGATGTGATTTAAGAGTGCCTTTGCTCAGCATTGTGCGCCACCTTTCAACTGGAGATTAAACTAGTTATTTTTGACTTAAAATATTTGAGTTGGAGTCTTAGATTATTATCTATATGGTATATCAATCCAAGTTACCACGTACCGTCTGATTGAGTACGTTTGAGAGGTATATAGGTGCACTTGAGCGAGGTGGCTAGATAAATTGCATTGCACATAGTAAACCTAGAGTTTAAAAACTTCCTTATAGGTCACAACTCGAACTTATCATGGGTGTTCTCGGATTGTTTTTTAGAAATGGACATTACAAATTGTTAAGATCAAGAAGTTACAATTTTGTCTTCAAGATGACCAAAGTTTTTGTTTAATCTAATTCAAGGCTATCATATCACTGGGTGCACCAACCCAATAAAGAATTCATTTTAAATGTGGCAATGATTCATAATGACCCAGTCCATTCCAATCCAACAATCACGATGGGCCGGATCATTCAAATCAAAGTGGTATTCAATTTTTTTTAATTCCGGTCCCAATCTATTTTAAAAGAAGAAAAATGTTTTCCAAAAAGAAAAGAAAATAAAGGAAAAATTATTTACAAAAGATCTATTTTTTCATGGAAAAATGACTTACAAAAATATATTTTTTGCATGGACCTTGACAAATTTCTAACATATATTTTTCTAAAAAAAAAGATTTTTACAAAAAATTCTATTTTTTTGCATAGACTTTGAAAAATCATTAAAATATGTTTTTCTAAAAAAAAAATGATTACAAAAAATAATCAGATTTGTGAAAGTTTTTATTCAATGAAAATATTATTTGTCAATAATTTTTAAGAGTGCAATAGATTATGTTCTTTCTAAATAATCATTGCATGAATGGATTGTTTAATGGATTGGTGCATAGAATTCAATAAAATCTCAAGATTCATTAAAATGTTATCAAGGGGGTAACACTAAAATTGATATTCCACATTGGATGGGGTTACAAGGTTATCATTGCACATAAGCTCAATCGTTCACCGTTTTGCTAGGGTCACTAGTCCGATCAGTTAGAACGAATGTCAACACTAAGTGAATCATCAGAAATGACTCTAAAATCTCCCAAAATTACATAGTTGTTCCATAAATATCACAGTGCATTAGTCCTGCTGGTTATAAGCAATGTCTCAATCCTCAGTCCTAATCAAGTCCGTTGTACGTATTTGTCTTGAGTTTTCATGAGTCATTTGCGTTACTGTAGACACCCCATTTTTGTACTCGCCTGATTCATCAACTCGTCAATCTGATTGCAACGATTCCCAATGATGGATGATAATTTCAATGCTTTATTTGTTACTAGATATGTTTCAGAAATTCATATGAGGTCTCTCAAGCAAGCAAAACTTTAGAAACCACGCTACGCTATGAAAATATGACCCAAAACTTAAAACTCATCATTCTTGGGGTAAAAATAAGTTTTACAAGAAAAATCACTAAAAAATGATCAAATTACCAAAATACCCTTAACATCAAAACATCCCTAAGGCCTACGTTACGATTCGAAAAACCCTTTCTAACACATAATTGAAATCAAATAAATCATTCCGTCAAATTTACCAAATTCGACAAAATTACGAAAATACCCCTCATAAGGTCCACAATCATTTCATGCAAAAAATTTCATAAGTGACAAACTGATAATCTCATCGAATTCCTTATGAAAAATCGATTTCAAAACATCCTAGAACATCAAAAAATGACTTTTCAATGCAAAAGTCCTCTTCGGAGGTAAAACGGTAAATTTTCAATTTTAACTATTTAAAATTCAAAAATTAAAACATTAATTAATGGAAAGTGAAATCCCAATTAAAATTAAAATTTTTAAACCAATCAATCAATCTCTCAGGCAAAATTGTTGATGGTTGCCTACTAATTTAAGTAGAGTCCCTTGATATTTATTAAAAGACCCTTCCATCTAGGGGTCCAAATAATTAAAGATGTAATTTAGGATTCTTCACGAAACTTACAAATATATTTTTTCATTGTACACAAGATTAAAAAACCTATTTTAAAATACCAAGTCAATCACATAAGACTTAAGTCAAAACCCTAACCCTAATTTAAATATACCTAGTCAATCAAATAAGACTTAAATCAAACCCTAATTCAACTTATCTAAAAGGAACTTAGTCAAACCCTAATTCTTCAAAAAAAAACTTTATAAATATAGTTTCCACAACCTAATTTCGTAGGTCAAAATAAATCTTAGAAAAAGTAGGTTAAAAAGTCTCCTTAACCTTCTCAAAAGCCTAATTTGGAAGCCATAACTCCCTACCTATCATCAAAATCCTAGTTTTTACTCAAAAAACACCCAGAAACCCTTCAAAAGTGCCTAGAAACCCTCCAAAAATACTCAAATCTAATAAGAAGACATCTCAACTTGGAGATCTAAAGTAAATCCAGTGACAGAGGAAAAGTAAGGAAACTCGTACAAGAACGCTCTCCACTAGTACTGAGGGAACAAATCGTTGCGATCATTTAGGTATATTTTGTTTAACTTTTTTTTATTTGTTCTACTTATTTATTTTAGGTCTTTTAACAATGTAGTGTTATTTGGAAAAAAAGTAGAAACCGATGTTTGCTGGGCAGGATTGGTGCTTAACACCTTCCAATCCTCTAACATGATCCCTAGACATGTTCTCTTTGTAAATTAGCGTTTTATCTATTAGAGTCAATATTTGGTTCCTAGACCATAATAACTAAGTGACGACTCGTAAACCTCTAAAATCAAAAAGTGGATTCACACACCCCGCAGATCGAGGACGCTTTCAGTGGCGACTCCACTGGGGATATTTTAATGATCAAACTTGAAAACTTCAAAAATTATCGCATTGTTAAATTGACCTATTTTTTATATTTTATTTTATTTGTTTTTTATTTAATTAATTTTATTTTTTTGGGACATGTTAGTAGAATCTTTTGGTTAAATAGTTTTATTTATTTATTTTGGGTTTTTTATTTTATCGATTCCAATAACTATGAAAGATTCAAATTGACATGAATTGAGGACGAAATGATGGTGATTGGGATGAGAGTTATGGATTTTTTTTAATAAAAAATAAAAAATTTTGGATGAATCTTTTTAGCGCATTACTAGGCATAGGCGGCAAGTTGTGAAAATAAATTATTTGTGAGTGATGCGCCAAGAAACAAAAAAATTATTTTTCTTAATGTTGTTCATGATGAGGAAATAATTCCAAGAAAAAAAATATATTTTTGTGCGTAGTATGCCGTTAGTAGAAAATGATTTTTTATTTTTCATCTTCTTCTCAACTAAATTATTTGTGAGTGATGTGATAAAAAATAAAAAAAATTAACTTTTTTAATGTTGTTTGTGATGTGGAGAGGATTCCAAGAAAAAAAAAAAACAAAACATTTTTTTTTCCTATTTCCATCTTCTTCTCCAATGAGAAAGAAGAGGACGAAAAAATAATAAAATAAAAGAGGAAAAACGCCTCTTTCTCCTTCCTCTCTCTCGCTTGCGTTCTATGGCATCTCATCTTCGATTTCTTCTTCTCTGCAATATCATAATTGATACTAGATTTTCACTTTCTACAGCTAATGGTTTGTTTGATTTCTAGAGTTTTGAATATTTCATCCTTTTGAAGAAACGAATCCAGAGATTGTAAATCTCAAGTTTTAAGATTGAAAATGGACCTTCCTTAAGAAATTGACGATTCCCTCAAAGAAAGGATCGATTACTACCCAGGTCTTCCTTTTTCTAATCCATAGAATTAAAGCTTCAAGCATCTGAAAAATCATGGAAATGTCTCCAACATCAGTACTTTTTTCTACATTCTTGATATAAAAAAAATAGAAAGATGAAATAATTGATAAATTGACATACGAATCGAGTATGAATGCCCAAGCTTTGAAGAATTTCCGTTGAGGAGAATCAGACATTTTCGCAAGAGTGTGCACTTTACTATCGTTACCAAGAGAAATCCATGGAGTTAATGAGCGAAACAGATAAATGTGCCTAGGAATCTGATACCCATCTTCTTGAATCCAAGGATGAATTGAAAAAAAAACTACCATTTCTTATTCCCAAATACTACGTTTCACTCCGCTTCTCACAGCTTTGAAATCGTCTTGTTTGTTATTCTTCTGATCGTTGATTTTGGGTTTTGGTTGGTACATGGTGGTCTAGCTTGGGCTTTCTCAAAATCTCAGAACCCAGTTCAGACTAAGGCCGTTATTCCCGATCCATCTGGGTTCCTTCTTCTTCGGTTGCTATTTGCTTTTACTGGTCCTACGACTCGTAGAGCTTTCTAAAACCTTTGATGTTGTTCCTCTAATGGCATTCTCTGTTGAGTTAACTCGTTTCATCATCTCTACTCACCCAAACACAGCTAAAGAGATTCTCAATAGTTCGGCTTTCGTTGATCGACCTGTCAAGGAATCCGCTTACGAGCTTTTGTTCCACCGAGCAATGGGTTTCGCTCCTTTTGGAGAGTGTTGAAAGAATCTAAGGAGAATCCTAGCAACTCATTTTGAATCACACACAACAACATGTTGGATTTGTTAATTTTTATTTTTGTTTGTTTGTCACTAACAGCATATCATGCAAAAAGAGAAAGTTTTTGTTTAGGAAAATTTTTACTAACAACAAACAATCAAAACGTTTGATTCAAATGTGTAGTTGGTGTGGCAATAGAATTTTTTGGGGCTATGTTCCTAGTTTTTTTTCTTATTAGTAATAGTTTTTGTTCTTTTTATATATATAAAAAAAATAGTTCCTTGGGTTTTCTAAAATCAATTTCTTTAAAATAAAAGAGAGGTTTTTTTTGTTGTTTTTGAAAAAAAAATCAATTTTAATAAAAAAAAAACAAAAAAACCTCATCTCCACAATTACCATTCTATCCTCAATTCAATATTTATTGAAATCTTGATTTGCTTAGAGTTGCCCAAAAATAATTTTCGATTGGACCATAGATAATAAAAATCATTTTGTTTGGATAAAAAAAAATTCTTTGTGCTTGTTTCAATGTTGGATCAAAATGATTAATTCTTTTGTTATATTCATTGATTGCCCATCTAATATGTTGTGATAGAAATATTTTGATGTGCCTGCTTTGATTTTGATCTCGATGCTATGATCAGTATTTATGGACATCTATGTGTTGATAGTTTGATATGGCCAGGAGCCCATTTATTTGATAAACGCCCTGGGCACACCTCACCTTATTTTGTACACACCACTGGCACGTTTATTTTGTTGCATTGTATGCTTGCATGTCCCTTATAGCCAACGTGGCACTAGTGCGTGGCCCGGTCTCCTCGGAGATGCGATGTCATTCATGAAAATCACAATTCCAGTCATGTACCTTAGGGTATATAAAACTGGGGCATCAGTACCATTTGATCAGGTGACACTGAAAGGTATATCAATGCACCCATGCAGGGGCGACCTGAGCTTTTTGTCTTATTGTAAGCCGCATAGTCACATGTTCCGATCGCTAACCCTAGACTCGTACCTATACAGTATATCAAAGCTAATTTAAGTTCACCTACTACACTTCTTGGTTAAAATCAGTGCCTAAGAGAGATCTTGCCCCGATGTACTACGGTACAAGGGGGATAGACTACGTCTATTCTAGACGATAGGTGATTTAAGAGTGCCCTTGCTCAGCATCGTGCGCCACTTCTCAACTGGGGATTAAACTAACTACTTTTGACTTCAGAGATTTGGGTTGGAGTCTTAGATTATCAATTTGAATACCTACGATATATCAAACCAAGTCACCATGTACCGTCTGATTGAGTACACTCAAGATGTATATAGGTGCACTTAGGCGAGGGTGGCCGAATAAATTGCATTGCATATAGTAAACCTAAAGTCTAAGAGCTTTCCTATAAGTCACGATCTAAATTGACTATAGGTGTTCCCGGGTTGCTTTATTCAATCCAATCAACATGTAAGTGTGCGAATCGGTCCAGATCATTCAAACTAAACCCGCAATATCGATCCAGCCCAATGTGTGAAATGTAAATCAATTGGCCCAATCAACAAATGGATCAAACTGATCAACACCAAACCAGTTGGACCAATTGGTTTTATTCTTAAAGTTTTAGACTATTTTATACCAAAAAGATTCGATCTTAGGGTCAATTTAATTTGTTTGATCAAAAGTTCTATCCCAATCAGAGGTAGACCCGGGACTAACCTTTCTCACCTTCTTGGTTTCTATAGACTTATAGTGCAATTGGATTAAATATTTCCTACCGGACTTGGGTTAATTTATATTAAATTTTTAATCATGTGATTAAGAGTCAAATCTTCATAATCGATGGTTAATCTTAGGTGCCCCTAAACGTTCTAAACCGTATATGTGCTACTTCGAGACCGTCAAAAGAGGTGTCTAACCAAAATACCAATGTCAAGTCCAAGTAGTCTATCCTTGCACCATAGTATTATATCCATTCACCTAGAAAGACCTCCCCACTTTGTAGATAAGTATCCTTGAGTTTCTTTTTAGTTTCAGTTCAGTTTTCATCAATCTAAAAATTCAATCGTTCATTTCAGTTACGAGTTTTAGTTGAGTTTATTTTTTTTAATTTCAATAGAATAAAAAAAGCTTTTGATTATCATGCGTGTAATAATGATTTGAACATAAAATCTAACATGAGGAAAGACTTAGAGCTTATTAATCCAACTTGATAAATATTAGAATTAAATAGTATACTCAAAAAGTTCAAATTGGTGATACATTATCCTCAGGGGAACATTAGAGAATTATAAACATACTTGAGAAATTTAACAATGTTCCTGCAGGTTTCATGAGGATATAGTTCAAAGCATAAAGTCGATGATGAACTTCAAAATCAAAGATTACTAGTCAAGAATGATGTAGTTGAAACCATCAACAAAGGTGCTAAGATACACAAGAATGGATCCATCATGTTCTCATTCGCAAAAGAATTAGAGATTTTTTGAAGTTTTGAAAAGGTTGAACGAGTCAATGTTAAATACAAAGAATTCAATCACACTCAATTTCATATAGGAAGTCTAAAGATTACTCGTTCTCAAAAGAAGATCTTATTAGATAGAGCAATCGAGATATCAAGTTCTCTAAAATTTGACCAATTCAAGTAGCATTTCTCCAAAGAAGGCTTTCTTTGGTCGAACCGTTTTCCTGTCATACCAAGAAAAATATAATCTTCTTTAGCCCCTTGTAGCCTTTTAAAATAAGAAAAATAAAAAAATCAATAGCCTCTTCTTTCTAAATCACACCAACCAACCTTGTGAGGGAAATCTTATTATGAACTACGTTTTGACCTGGTCCCAAAAGAGAAAAAAATATTTGGGATACGTAGGCAACCTGAGAAGTTACTTCAGGCCTGGTCACGTAAAAAAATGTATTCTCTTAAGAAAAGTGTCATCCAAAAGAAAAATCCCCTATTGAAAAGTTCAAAAGAAGTAATGCCAAACTAGGGGCATGTAGACACCTTATTTTCACACTCGCCTGATTGATCAACTCGTCAACCTGATCGCGACAATTCCCAATGATGGATGATTATTCCAATGCTCCATTTGTTACCAAATATGTTTCAGAAATTCAAATGAGGTATCTCAAATAAATAAAACTGTAGAAATCACGCTACACTAGGAAAATATAATCCCAAAAACATAAAAATCATCATTTTTAAGATAAAAAAAAGTTTTACGATAAAAATCACTAAAAATGATTAAATTATAAAAATACCCCTAACCTCAAAACATCCCTAGAGCCTACGTTACGCTAAGGAAAATCCTTTCAAACATATAAAACAACAAATCGAAACCAAATAAACAATTTCGTTAATTTTTACAAAATTTGACAAAATTACAATAATTCCCCTCATAAAGTTCACAACCATTTCCCACAATTGTTTTTTTATAAATGACACAAACCAATATTCCCATTGAATTCTTTACGAAAAATCGATTCCAAAACATCCTAGAACATCAAAAATCGACTTAAAACGCAAAAAGTCCTCTTTGAGGGTAAAACGATAATTTTATAATTTTTAAAATTAATAATTAAATCATTAATTAATGTAAAGTGAAATCCTATTAATCTTAAAGCCAATCAAGTAAGATTAAAGTCAAAATCTTAAAGTCAATCAAGTAAGACTAAAGTCAAAAATCTTAAAGTCAATCAAATAAGACTAAAATCAAAATCTTAAAGTCAATTAAGTGAGACTAAAAGTCAAAACCCTAATAGAATTCTAATTAAACAATAACTCTATTTAAAATAATTCTAATTAAAATATAACTCTACCTAAAACAATTCTAATTAAACACTAACTCTACCTAAAATAATTTTAATTAAACACTAACTCTATCAAAACAAGCACTAAATGTTTTTATAAATAGAGGTCTCTACAACCTATTTTCGTATCAAAAAATAAATCCTGGAAAAAGTAGGTCAAAAAGCTTCTCTAGCCTCCCATAAACCCTAATTTTGAAGTCCCAACTCCTTACCTAACATCGATACCCCAACTTTAGCTCAAAAAATACCTAGAAACTCTTCAAAAACACCTAGAAATCTAGAAAAAAGTCAGAAGATTTAGATATAAGAAGAAAGTACCTCGTCTTGGAGATCTGAAGTAAATCCGGTGATAGAACGAAGCGATGAGTATTGTACAAAGAACTATTCTACTAGATCTAAGGGAACAAGACCGTTGTCTTCGGAAAGATATATATATTTCTTATTATTTTTAATGATTAGGTCTTTTTGGCAATGTAGTCTTATTTGAGAATTAGTAGAGACCGACGTTTGTCGGGCGGAGTTAGTGCCAAACACCTTCCAACCCTGTAATGTGATCCCTGGACTCAGTATTTTTTTTGTATTAGATTAGTTGTTTCTTTTTATCCGTCTCGAGTCAATATTCGATTCCTAGACCGCAATAACTAGGTGGCGACTCTCAAACCTCAAAAATCAAAAGCGGATCCGCGTACCCCGCGGATCGAGGGTGCTTTCAGTAGCGACTCCGCTGAGGATTATTGAGGATCAGACTTGAAAAATCCCAAGTATGGGAAGCATTGCCAGTTGGACCTAGTTTTTTTACTTTGTTTTATTTTTAGTTTTTAATTTTTTTTTTAATTTTAATTTATCATTCTTTTGGCTCTATTGTTGATCATTAATTGGGATGTTGAATATTTTTGTTTGGCACATCTTTGTTATGGTTTAATTTGGAATCATTCATAATGACCTTAAATAATGCAGGATATCAAAGGTTAATGACATGGGGAATGAACCATTTTTATTATTTTGATTATTTTTGGGTTTGTATTATCCTTTCTTGGTATTCTTTGGTTCAATTTTGGATATTTTGGATTTGACATATAATTTTTTTTCTTTTTTGTTCAATTGAGGGTCATTTTTTAAAAAAAAGAAAAAGAAAAAAAAATATTTTTGGATGAATTTTTTTTGGCACGTTTCTATGCATAGGCGGCAAGTTGTGAAAACAATTTATTTGTAAGTGATGTAATAGGAAATAAAAAAATTATTTTTTTAATGTTGTTTGTGATGATGAGAGAATTCCAAGAAAAAAAATCAATTTTTTTGACGTGGTGTGTCATTAGCAGAAAACAAGTTTTGCTGTTTGTATCTTCTTTTCCATATGTTCAAAAACGAAAAAAAAAAAACAGCAAGAAAAAGATGTCTTCTTCCTCTCTCTCTCCCTTTCAATCGAAATCAAAAGTGAAGCATTTCGATTCTCTGGTTTTGAATCTCCAAAAACCCAGATTGCAGACCTCAGGTTGCAGAGACTTTAGGAGTTTTTTTTTTAGATTTCCTCTCAACCATCAACCTTTCTTTGATCATCGTCTTCAACCCCAATTTCAAATCAGTTTGTTAAAGATCGGTTCAAGATCAAACCAAGTGTTGTGATCTCGTCTACTTCGCCAACAAAGTCTTACCTTTGATTTTCGCTCCCAAATTAAGGTTATGGTTACTCGTGAAGGACTCCTATAGACAATGGTTGTTTCAACCGATCTGTTTTGGGTGGTTCTTGGTTTATTAGAAGGAAATCTGGACTAAAAATTTTAATGTTGGCAAGTGGGCTCATCTGTTTTGCTGCTGCTGCTACTATTAATATGTATATACTTATTACTTGTTGTATTTTACGCTATTAATATGTATATGCTTTTTACTTGTCATATTTTGCTTGGTATCGATTTTTTGGACCCAGATAAGTAGTGTCATGGTGAGCTCAACATCTTTTCCCAATTAATGCTCACCATGGTATTGTCGTGGCAAACCTTCTAACTTTTGGAGCAAACAATATAGAGGGTGTTGTGGGCTAGGTGTGCGGGCAGCAACATATAGAAAAGAGAGTTTTTTTTTTTTTGCTGTGAGTTGTGGCAGTAACATTTATGAAATGAAAAAAAAAAAGGTGAGTTATGTGTTGCTGGATAGAAATTGTATGTGTTGTTAGCAACCTCAACAATAAAAAAAAATTGAGTTAGAATCCACTTCATGGGTTATGCTTTCATGACTAATTTAGTAAGATATTAAATCTTACTAAGTGTCATTAGGTCCTTTGGTATTATCAAATTAAAAATCCAGTACCACTGTTTCTGTATTACATAGAAAATGTCCGATTTAAAAGAAAAAAAAAATTAAAATAAAACTATTCTGATTTTGATCATGGGTATAAAAAATAGATGGTTACGATCTCCCAAATTTAAAATTGAAATTCAATGGTGAAAATTAACTTTTTTATTCCTAAAATCTCAGAATTTTGTGCGTTATAACCATGTGCCATCGGATCATGTTTTGAAATTTTGACCTCTCCACGTGGCATCCAAGAGCATGGTCCAATGCTGGACAAAATTTTGAGAATATTTAAAAAAAAAGAAGAAATATTTAAAAGAAAATTCTTAAAAATTAATCTTCATTTTGATTTTAAATTTGATTTTGTAGCCACTCATTTTTCAAAACTTTGGATCAAAGTTATATAAAAAAAATGTGCATTTTGAATACAAACTTTTCCATTAAAAAGGTTGAGATATTGGATTATCAATGCAACGAACCACGTTGGCCTAATGACTCTTAGTTAAATTTGAAATCTTATGAGTTTGTCAAGTTAGCCTATATCTCCAAAGGATTTGCTTTGCATATTTCGCAAAAAAACAAAAAACAAAATGGGGTGTTGGACTTCGAAAATCAACCATAGGGGTGAATTTTAGGTGAGTTAATTCAGTTAATTTGTCTTGAACCACATAAGGAATTAATTACGTGCTAATTGTTTTAATTTTTCCATAATGTTTTGTCATGATATCCCGATTTTGGTTGTTGTAAGTCGAGTTGACTCGTTTGGATTAAAGACCTCATGCAATTCCCTTTGCATTCACTTTAAGCTTTATGCCAATGTTTCAATGTGATATTTGTCCATGTTTTACGACGTTGAATGCTAGGAGATGAGTTAACTCAATGAGTCCATGATCGAGTAAATTAGGTGCTAGATTAGGGCGCATGGTTTCCTTTTTACCCGGTGTAGACACCTCATTTTTGCATCCGCCTGATTAATCAAGTCGTCAACCCGATCGCAAAGGTTCCCAATGATGGATGTCTATTCCAATGCTTTATTTTGTTACCAGATATGTTTTAGAAATCCGGATGAGGTATCTCGAACTGACAAAACTTAGAAACCACGCTACGCTAGGAAAATACGACCCCAGAAACATAGAAATCATCATCTTGCAAACCAAAAAGAAGCTTCACGATAAAAATCACTAAAAATGATTAAATTACCAAAATACCCCTAACCTCAAAACAACCTTAGAGCCTACATTACACTTAGGAAAATCCGTTCAAACACATAAAACAACAAATCGAAACCAAGTAAACCACTTCGCCAATTTTCACAAAATTTGACAAAATTACGAAAATACCCCTCATAAAGTTCACGATCATTTCATACAAAAACTTCATAAATGACAAAAACCAACATTCCCATTGAATTCCTTACGAAAAACTGATTCCAAAACATCCTGGAACATTGAAAAATGACTTAAAACGTAAAAAATCCTCTCCGAGGGCAAAACGGTAATTTCACAATTTTCATAATTAAAAAATTTGAAATTAATAAATAAAACATTAAATAATTAAAGTGAAACATTAATGAAATTAATTTAAAAAGTTGAACCTAAAAAATTGATTAATTGGACTCTCAGGCAAAATTGTTGAGGGTTCGTGGGATATTTCTTTAAGGACCCCTCCATTTGGGGGTCCAAAGAATTAAAGATATAATATAAGGGGGTTCTCCAAAAATTAAAAGTAAATCAAGCAAGACTGAAGTCAAGGTATTAAAGTCAATCAAGTGAGACTGAAGTCAAAATTAAAGTCAATCAAGCAAGACTGAAGTCAAGGTACTAATCGAGTCAATCTCATAAGACTAAGGTCAAAACCCTAAATCAAAACCCTAATCTAAATTAATCAAGTCAATCTCATAAGACTAAGGTCAAAATCCTAAATCCAAACCCTAATCTAAATTAATCAAGTCAATCTCATAAGACTAAGGTCAAAACCCTAAATCCAAACCCTAATCTAAAACTAATCAAGTCAATCTCATAAGACTAAAGTCAAAATCCTAAAACCCTAAAGAGTAAGTCAAAACCCTAATTGAAACCCTAAAAGAAACCCTAATCAAACCCTAATGCTTCTAAAAACTTTATAAATAGGAGCCTCCACACCCTATTTTCGTATCAAAGAAAAAACCCTAGAAAAAGTAGGTGAAGAAGCCTCCACAACCCCTCCAAAACCCTAATTTTGGAGCCCCAACTCCTTCCCTAACACCCCTACTCCTATTTTAGCCTAAAAAACATCCAAAAACCTCCCAAAAACATCCCAAAAATCCACCACAAATTCAAAGCATTCAGATCCAAGAAGGAGACACCTTGCCTCGGAGATCAGAAATCAGATCCGGAGACAAAACGAAGCAAGGAGTACAGTGCAAGGAACTGTTTTTCAGATCTGAGGGAATAGTGCTTTTGCAGATCGAAGGTAAGGTTTTTTTAATTATTTTTTTAATCTAGGTTTTATCATTAGCAATGTAGATCTATTTGGGATAAGTAGAGACCGGCATTGGCCGGGCGGGGTTGGTGCCTAACACCTTCCAACCCCGTAACATGATCCCCGGATTCAGATTTCTATAGTAGATTAGTTCTTTTTATCCATTGTAGGGTTAATTTGGTTCCTAGACCACAATAACTAGGTGGCGACTTCCAAACCTCAAGGGTCAAAAGCGGATCCGCACACCCCGCGGATCGAGGGCGCTTTCACCCGGTTGATATGATCATACCCCTTAGATACCTTGATTGATTGAATCTTAAGTCTCACGTGTTAATTGCTCGATCTTAGTTAATTTGATTGGTCTTGATCGATTGATTTTGAATTTCTTTTGATTTGCATGCTATGATTTTGATCTTAATATACTTATATTCATTATGATTGTGGCCCATTAATGATCTAATCTGGCTTATATGCCCATTTATTTGGAAAAGGCCCCGGGCACACCCCACCCTGTTTTCCACACACCACTAGCATGTTTATTTTATTGCATGTCCCTTATAGCTAACGTGGCACTGGTGCATGGCCCGGTCTCCTCGGAGATGCGACGTCATTCATGAAAACCACAACTCCAGTCACAAATCTTAGGGTATATAAAATTGGGGCATCAGTACTGTAGACACCCCAATTTGCACGAACCCGTAGAAAAAAATCAAATTTTCTCGAATTGATTCCAACTAAGAACTCAAGCCTATCACGGACCCGCATTGCCACTTGGCATCATCATTCATGCATACATGCATACATACATCATGTCATATAGTTTGTATGCTCAACCTTGTCCCTAACCCGTAACCATTCTCCATCACCCATACCATAACCAAGGTCCATTTCCTCCTCCAACCTAACCCAAGTCCATATCCTAAATCCAAAGCCAAGTCCAAAACCTAAGTCCATATCCTAAATCCAAATCCAAGTCCAAAACCCAAGTCCATATCCTAAATTCAAAGCAAGTCCAACCTAAGCCCAAGACAAAATCCATTCTCTAAGCCTAATACCAAACCCACTCCAAGTCCATTCTCTCACCCCTTCATAAGATGACACAATGTTGATACCTCATAAGCCCCCAATGCCCAATGCATCATCTAATTGGAGGGTCAACTTTTCTTTTGTGAAAACTCAAGAATGCCCTTCTCAAAAAATTTAGTCAAACCAAAAAGGTTATTTGGTCTTTCGTAATAATCCATAAAGGTGAGAAAACTTCCCATTATACCCTCAAAAGGTGGGAATCTTCAAGTACATACATGGAGTTCTCCCATTGGTCCATTTCAAAAATATACTTCCACCCTTGCTTTATTTGTTATTTACAAATGAACTAAGATCTACTTTTTACCTACCACATCACCTTTACACATGTCATGCTCCCATTCACCCTCCCAAAAGTACTTTTGATCTCCTATTGGTCTATTTCAAAAATACACTTCCATCCTTGCTTTATGAGTTATTTACAAATGAACCAAGGTCTATTTTTTACCTACCACTCCACCTTTACACATGTCACTCCCTTATTCACCCTCCCAAAAGTATTTTTGTTCTCTCACCTCTATTTACCAAAAAACCAAGGACCAAAGAATGCTTTTAGGATTTCTTCACAAATGTCATCTTTGCCCTCATACAAATGAAAAATTAAAAAATAAATAATCTAAACTTTGTGTCCATTCTCTTTATGTTTAGGGTTGGACCACTTTATCCCCAAAAGTTTTCCAAAAACTCTATAAATACCCTCATTTTCTAAGAACAATTCATACTCTCAAGCCCTCATCTCTCAACCTAAAACTCTACCAAAATCTCTACTCATCTCCCATCTCTCAACTTCCAACCTTCAATTCTCTTAACCCTCAACTATATCCTTCAACTCTCAAGTTCATTACTCAAGCTCAAGTTTTCTCAAAACTTCCAAAAGGGACAAGGTGGGACAATAGTTATTTATTTATCTTTTAACTTACATCTTCTTCTTCTATCCATCTCATTTTTTTTAATTTTTAGAAGTCTTTAGAATGTAATGGAGAACCCTCCTTCATCCCAAGTAGATTGAACCTCAACCTTGGGTATGGAATGCTTGAGGCGGTTTGGTCGAAAGGATGGAGGTTGAAGCCATTTTTTAACCCATTCTCATATCATGCATCATAATGTACACTATGCACACACATCACACATGTTGGTTATGATGAAGAAATGTGTAACTCTCTTGATGGGGTTAAAACACTAAGTTTCTAGCTAAACATGCATGCATTAAAGTTATAGATCTAAGAAAACTCCTTTCATGGAATTTCTCTAAAATCATAAACCAACATTTCAACTCATGCAAAAGTGTATTGACTCCATGGGATACCCTTTTCTATAGGATATTCCTTATGTCCACACTAATATTAAATTCTCTTTTAATGAGGTACATACACACTATGTGCACCTACCCACTTCATGCATCTCATGCATTCTATTTGTTATTTTAATCTTTTTCGAAAATGGTCAAATCTAAAGGTAACCACCTTAGGTGGAGAGAATGGGGTACTTAACACCTTCCCCATTCTCTAACCGAATCCCCTTACTTAGATTTTAGATAGACCATACCTTTTCCATGATTGAGAGTCACTACAATGCCATAAAAAAATGGTTTTCAAAAGAATCGATTCGGGTGTCCATTCACACCCATTTACAAAAAAGAATGGTGGCGACTCCAAACAACGTAGCATTGAGGTTCAAAGTTGAACATTCTCATGTCTACAAGTACTATTTAATCAGATGACTCTGAAAGGTATAACGATGCACCCAGGGTAGAGCGACCTGAGCCTTTAACCTATTGTGAGTCACACGGCCACATGTCCCATTTGCCAACGTAGTACTAGTACATGGTTGGTCCCCTTGTGGGATGCCAAACCATTTATGAAAGCTACAACTCTTGACTTGTACCCATAGGTATATCAAAGATGATCCAAGTACATCAGTTGCACTTCTTGGTCAAAACTGGTGCCTAAGCGAGATCTTGCTCTGATGTACTACGGTACTAGGAGGATAGACTACCTTTATTCTAGAAAAGAGGTGATTTAAAAGTGCATTTGCTCAAGTATCGCGCGCCACCTCTGATATAGGGATTAAACTGACTGCTTTTGACTTCAGAGAAGTGATTAAAATTTTTAGATAATCACCTATACGGTATATCAAATCAAGTCACCACGTACCGTCTGATTGAGTACGCTTAAGAGGTATATAGGTATACTTAGGTGAAAGCACCCTCGATCCGCGGGGTGCGCGGATCCGCTTTTGACCTTTGAGGTTTGGGAGTCGCCACCTAGTTATTATAGTCTTGAAATCGAATAATGACTCTAAAAGTTAAATAATACTAATATACGAAAGAAAATACGGGTCCGGGGATCAATTTCCGGGGTTAGAAGGTGTTAGGCAGCAACCCCGCCCGGCAAACACCTGTCTCTACTAATTTTCAAATAAAACTACATTGCTAAAAAGTCCTAAGTAATAAAAATAAAAAATAAAAATCTTTATCTTTACGAACACAACGATTTTGTTCCCTCAGATCTGATAGAACAGCTCCTTGTACAACACTCCTCGCTTCGTTCTATCACCGGATTCGTTTCAGATCTCCAAGACGAGGTACTTTCTTCTTAGATCTAAACTTTATGACTTTTTTTCAATTTTTGGGTGTTTTTAAAGAGCTTCTAAGTATTTTTTGAGCTAAAGTTGGGGTATGAATGTTAGGTAAGGAGTTAGGACTTCAAAATTAGGGTTTATGGGAGGCTAAGGAAGCTTTTTGACATACTTTTTTTAGGGTTTATTTTTTCATACGATAATAGGTTGTAGAGACCCTTATTTATAGATTTTTTTAAGAGCTTTTTAGATAGAGTTAATGTTTAATTATAATTCTTTTAGATAGAGTTAGTATTTGATTAGAATTATTTTAAATAGAGTTAGTGTTTAATTATAATTATTTTAAATAGAATTAGTGTTTGATTAGAATTACATTAGATAGTTTTATAGTTTAATTAGAATTCTTTTAAATAAAGTTAGTGTTTAATTATAATTACTTTAGATAGTTTTAGAGTTTAATTAGAATTCTTTTAGGGTTTTGACTTTTAGTCTCATTTGATTGACTTGACTTTAGGATTTTGACTTGAGTCTTACTTGATTGATTTGACTTTAGGATTTTGACTTGAGTCTTACTTGATTGACTTAAAAAATTTAATTAGGATTTTACTTTACATTAATTAATATTTTTATTATTAATTTCAGAATTTTTAATTATTAAAATTGTAAAATTATCATTTTTCCCTTGGAGATGACTTTTTACGTTTTAAGTCATTTTTCAATGTTTTTAAGATGTTTTGGAATCGATTTTTTGTAAGGAATTCAATGGGAATATTAGTTTGTGTAATTTATGAAATTTGTTATGCGAAATGGTCATGAAATTTATGAGGGGTATTTTTGTAATTTTGTCAAATTTTGTAAAAATTAGCAAAATGATTTATTTGATTTCGATTTTGTTGTTTTATGTGTTTGAAAGGGTTTTCCTAAGCGTAATGTAGGCTCTAGGGATGTTTTGAATTTAGGGGTATTTTGGTAATTTGATCATTTTCAATAATTTTTATCGTAAAGCTTCTTTTTATTTGAAAAATGATGATTTCTATGTTTTTGGGATCATATTTTCCTAGCGTAGTGTGGTTTCTGCAGTTTTATTAGCTTGAAATACCTCATTCAGATTTCTGAAACATATCTGGTAACAAACAGAGCATTGGAATAACAATCCATCATTGGGAATCATTGCGATCGGGTCGACAACTTAATTAATCAGGTGAATGCAAAAATGGGGTGTCTAGAAACCGCCCCTGTAGGTCATGACTCGAACTTATCGTGGGTGTTCCCGGGTTGTTTATTGAATAGGACCTTGTGAATGATGAATGTATGTGAATGATGAGATTAGAATGTACAGTTTTGTCCTCAAGGATCAAATTTTATTTTTTTTGTTTATCCTGATTCGAAATTACAGTATCACTGGGTGCACCAACCCAATAAAAAATCCATTTTAAACTTGACCCAGTCCATCTCTATCTAACGATCATTATGGGCCAAGCCATTTGAATCAAAATGAAATTCAAA
Source organism: Akebia trifoliata (assembly GCF_017979445.1). Lineage (NCBI taxonomy): Eukaryota > Viridiplantae > Streptophyta > Magnoliopsida > Ranunculales > Lardizabalaceae > Akebia > Akebia trifoliata. Next base: position 19,798,996 of record NC_141382.1, read on the forward strand.
CTTTTTTCTAATTCGGATTTTTAACCCATTTTAAAAGAAGAAAAATGTTTTCTAGAAGTAAAATATTTTCTAGAAGAGAAATGCTTTCCAAAAGTAAAATGTTTTCCAGAATAATAAGATTTTCCAAAAGAAAATGCTTTCCCAAAAAAGTTTTTTAAAAGAAAATGTTTTCCAAAAAATAAAGAAAAGGAAGAAAAATATTTTTAAAAAAATGATTTACAAAAGATTTATTTTTGCATGAAAAATTTGAAATATGTTTGTTGGAAGTTGTTATTCAATGAAAACATTATTTATCAATATTTTTCAAGAATGCAATAAAATTATTTTCCTTCTGAATAATCATTGCATTAATGAATTATTTAATGGATTGGTGCACGAAATTCAATAAAATCTCAGGATTCATTTAAAATGTTATTAAGGGGGTAACACTAAAGTTGATTAAATCCACATTTGATTAGGTTTCAAGGTTATCATTGCACCTAAGCTCAATCATCCACCACCTAGTTAGAGTTGGAAGTCCGGTCAATTAGAATAAACATACCGAGTCAATAGTTAGAATGACCTTAAAATTTCACAACATTGCCTAATTGTTCCCTGAAAATCACAGTGCTTCAGTTTTGTCGGTTATAAGTAATGTCTCTAGTCCTCAGTCCATAATCAAGCCCGTAGTGGTTACTTGTCTTGAGTTTTCATGAGTCATTTAGGTTAGCTCTAGTCCATTTTTTTTCAATCCAGCAAATTCATGTTTTCTTTAGATCGAGTCAACTCTTTTTTTGTTGAGTCAGATTAATTTGTCAAGTTTATAGAGGTGTCTATCGCCCCATCTGAATAAATGAAATTTTTGAATACCTCGAGCGTATTAACGAATTAACTAATAATCTGATAGATTTCTCTCCTGAACAATAAGATAAGAGTCGGGTTCAACCTTTAATCGAGAAAGCAAAAGTCATTGACCTCGAAATAAAAAATAATTCCTAAAGAGATTCAAATAGAAACCATCCTATCCCTAGAGGAACATGAGGGGATAATGAATTTACTCAAAAATTTCGAAAGACTTGTTTGCATGGTCTAATGAGGATATGTTAGGTGCAAGTTTAGGTGTTGTCCGACATGGAATAGATACTAGTTTGATGAAATGAAAACACCAACGAGATCAAAGAAGATGTTACAAAACGTTTCAATGTTGTCCTCACTACATCTATCAAAAGTGAATACATAGTACCTTTGGAATTGATGTCTGATAACGGGTCACACTTTAAAGTCGAGATTATTACTCTATGTTCAAAGTTTAGGATCCGATATCATCTCTCTACTGTCCTCAGATTAATGGAGCGGTTGAAGCAACTTGTAAGAATTTCAAGATAATCATCGTGAAAATGTGTCAATCGCACCGAAATTGGTCAGAAAAGCTACCATTCACACTATGGGGTGTCATACTTCAAATACAATCTTCCACTAGAACTATTTTCTATACTATAGTATATGATATGGAAGCAGTCTTACCAGTTGATATGGAAATTTCATATCTTAAGGTCTTGATGGAAAGTCAATTGCTAAAAACCAAGTAGGCTCATTATTGGGTACGAAGAACTAAACTTGATTGAAGAAAAACAACCTAGAGTTTTGTACCATGTGCAAGCTTATCAGAGAAGAGTTACTCACACATTTGACAAGAAGGTTAAAGTTCATCACTTACAAGTCAAGGATTTAACCATCAGACTTCAAAGAAAATTGAACACCCCTCCTCGACCTTAGGAGGAAGTCTAAACCCAATTGGAAAGATTCATACTTCAAGATCATGATATAATTGAACTACCAAAGTCAACCAACCTTTACCAAATCAAGCGGTACTACATTTGAGGAGGTCATCTTTGGCCAAATCAATTTTTCTTGCTACCAGTTCAACATCTCCTTTCTCAACCCTTTGCAGCCTTTTTCAAAATAAAAAATAAAAAATAAAAAAAATATCTTTTTTCTTTCTCAGCTTGATTACCTAAACCAGGAGAGGGAAAATTTGAACTACGTTTTGGTCTGATCCCAAAATTCTGGGGTACATAGGCAACCTAAGAAGTTACTTCAGGCCCGACCACATCAAAATAAAAAAAAATCTATTTTCCCATAAAAAAATTCAAAAAAAAAATAAGATATTGTCAAAATAGAGAAGAAAATTAAAAAAAAAAGAAAATTTAAGAGAAAATATCACACAAAAGGCATTCGAGTTTTGAGTCTTAAAATTCCTTTCTTTTTATACCTAGTCCTAAGTTTACCCATGAAAGTCCTTTTAAGTATCGTGCGAAAAAGTTAAGGAAGGTAGTAAAGCATGATCAGACAGTAACTCCAGAAGTTCAAAATGGAAGAAAAAGAAAAATGAAGCCTACTAGGTTGAAAACATAAAAAGGTAACTTAGGCAAAAATTAGGGTAAGCTCGCAAAGTTGAAAATATGAAAGGACGACCTTGACAACAATCAGAGCAAAGAAAAGAGAAAAAATTGTAAGCTCGCTATATCGAAAATCTAAAAAGACGATCTAGGCAAAAACTAGAGCATGCTCGCTAGATTGAAAACTTGAAAAGGCTATCTAGGCAAAAGTTAGAGCAACAAAGAAAAACATAAAAAATCTCCAGGGAGTTAAAAAGTTAAAAGCGATCCTAGTTAAAACATCAGAAGTTCGAATAATCAAGTTCAATACTTAGCTTAAACTAGGCATAGACTCAGAAGCCACGAGTATCTTGTCTACGATCGATTTGAAAATTTTTACTTTCCTAAGTGAACCAAGGAAGGGAAGGATGAATTCTATGATGAGTCTCAAAAGGAAATATTTTATTTTCTTGAGCCCGACTCAAAATCTTCAATAAAATTAATTAAAATTAAAAGTTGGATCTTTATTGCACTTGTGGTAATCAAATATTTCAAACCTTCGTACAAAGGACATTTTCTTTCTTCTCTAATATATAGCTTTTCTCGCTTATAGTAGGGGTATTTTTTTTTTTAATTTTTACATGATGTGTTCAATTATCTCCAATGCCATGTTTCCTGTCAAATTAAGGGCATTTTATTTTTAAGGTTAAGCAATGGAATCTCAAACTTAAGGTTACCTTTTTGATAATAATTTTTCGGAAACCCTTGAGGTTCAAAAGAAATAAAAACTTAAGTTTTAAATTCATAAAATTTTAAAAAACCTTGAGGTTCAAACAGAAGCGTTTCTGATCTCACATTTGGTTGTGCCTAGAGTTTAACTCATTACCCATTTACCCAGAATAGGAGATAAGGCATTCTTTCTTTCCCAAATTCAACAATCTTTTCCCAGATTTATTCACTCCCAAATTCAATTACTCATTTTCAGATTCATTTTCAATCATTCTTTTCCAGATTCATTCCTTACTTCCCAGTTTTATTCAGCCAGATGCCGTCGAGGGTTTTTTTCATAATTATGTTCAGATACCGTCGAGGGTTTCTCGGAATTATGCTCAGTTACCACCAAGGGGTTTATCAGAATTATGCTTAATTACCACCAAGGGTATTCTCGGAATTATGCTCAGATACCGCCGAGGGTACCTAGGATTTTCTGGAAATTATGCTCAGATACTGCCAAGGATTTCTCAGAATTATGCTCAGTTACCGCTGAGGGTTTTCTCGAAATTATGCTCAGATACCGCCGAAGGTTTCTCGGAATTATGCTCAGTTACCACCGAGGGTTTTCTCGAAATTATGCTCAGATACCACCGAGGTTTTCTCAGATTTATGTTCAATTACCGTCGAGGGTTTTCTTGGAATTATGCTCAGATACCGCCGAGGGTCTCTCAGAATTATTGTGACGCCCCGCCAAACGCTAACACAAATCCCAATGCCAAACCTCAAGGTACTAGGTGGCACCTCGAAATTTCGGCATGGTCTCCTCTGTTTATGTTAACGTTTCACGGAACTCAAACCTGATAAACCAATTTATAACAAAACCTGTATATAAAAATGTAGATACAGGAAAATAACAGCGGAAGACTAATTACATCTAACATGTAAGTAGATCAGAGTGCGGAAGATTTATCAATATACAGGCTTACCAAAACACTTTCACTCTAACAGAGGCCTAAACTCTCAAATCCAAAAACTACATACATCCTGGATGAAACTGACAACACTAAGGGATGTGGCCCTAGTGCTCACCAGGTAATAAAATCTGATCGACCAGATACTCCTCAATTACTGCTTCTACGCCTGCCTCGACAGCTGCAAGTGCTGAAACTAAAAAAAATAGGAAGGAAAGGGTGAGTAACAATGGTTACCTAGTAAGTCCACAGCCAATTCCTACTAATAACCCTTCCAAAGCATGATCGAATAAAGCATACTGAACATTTTAATACATGCAAGGTTTTACAAGATAAAATACGATCAACTGGTACATATAGCCAGGGATGAGCAACTAAACAGTTTTAAAAATTATACATAGCATCAATCATCCATACTCATCATACGTTTTTCATTTTATGCAAATAAGATTGCCAACATTGTAATAATAGACATGCTTCTCATTTATAATCTGAAATATAACAACAGATACATAATACAAATGGTGGAGTATTGGAATTAAAGAGTTGAGATTCACGACTGGATCGCTCCCAGTCAGGACATGAGGTTACAACATAAATCTGGTTTTTAGTTCCTGATTTTGTGGCCGGTCGCTGCATTTACCACATTGGTGACCATTTATCCGGCTCAGGCTGGCCGTTTGACGTGACCGTAAGCAATGGGTCTCTTTTCGATGTGTCAGAACGTTCGACTACTACTAGATTGTTAGTGATCACTGACTAATCATCTTCGTCTATGCCTATCAGGCGTGCATGTAATTCCCAAATGACACTCCACTCGTATACGACCACCTTTACAATACACGTTCACTGGTAAAGATAAGAAAGGAATGGACCCGGATTCCAGTTGTGACTCCACTCTCATACGCGTCCCATACCACGTATGAGTTTGGTGGTCCCTACCGTATATCCCAGGATAGTGTACCCCTCCGGATGATGTGACACACTATCCCTTCAGGCATTCACAAACCCTTTAACAGCTCACAAAATAGCTACGTACATATATGATTTTTCATTTAAAACAAAAGAGAAATTAACAGAACAGGGTTGAGAATAGATATCCAGTTCCTACCATGCAACCGTGGCCAATCGGCCTAAAATAAATAACAGTACTCAGCGCAAGCGCTAACATAATCGAAAATAACATGCAATCCTTTCATTAATAACCTGGATATCCTTTCACCAACCTACACACAACATACAATGTAAAAGGCAGACATCACCCCTCGGGTGTGATTCTGACAATTTACCGTTTCATCCCTTTCCCATTCTTTCAACATTCTCATTTTTCGTCTTTTTAAATCAACCATCCATTTCCAATCTTTCAAGGTCATTATTTCGGTCTTTCCATTGAAAACCATCAAAGGTTATTCACAAACAAGGTCCCGATGATGCACGGGGCAAAAACTGTTAAAAATAATGAAAGCTGGTGAAAATTTGGCTAAGTGTCGGAAACTCAATTTTTCAAAGTTTTCGAAATTGAAAACGGGTTTTTCGAAATGAAAGTCTCGATCATGAGATTCGACGCCATATAGTTTTTGTAATCTAATTCAAAGAAACGCGAAAGTTATTTCATTTTGAAAACTTGCCGAAAACGTCGAAAATTACGTTTTGTTCTTTAAACCAAAATTCGGATTTTGATCCTTTGATATTTGGATCTTAAAACCATTCCCATTGTTCCAAAATGGGGGGTAAAACCTTAATTTCATTAAAGAACTTAAAGTTTTACTTAAATGTTTTTAATGAAATAAAGGGTGAGAAATAGTGTATAAGGTGTGAGGAGGTCAAGCCAAGAGTCAGAGTCTGTTTCTGACTCATAACAGTGCTGTCGGCAGCAAAACCTTGTTCTGTCGGTGGAACCGATGGGTCCTGCCGACAGAAGAAAAATTTTCGGTGGCAGAAGCTTCATTCTGTCGGTGGAATCGACAGAATGCCTTCGGCAGGTGCCGATGGCACCGACCCTTCCCTCCGACAGCCTGAACCTCACTCGCGATTTTTGGGTTTTTCGATCCCTTCTTTGGATCTTTGTTCCATTCTTCAAATCCCTCAATCCACCCACGAATTCAACATTTAAAAATAGATTAAACACATCAAATCCTTATTTCTAGCATGAATTTCAATTCAAATAAAGATTTCTATGATTTAAAACAAGCAACACATTTTTAACAAAATCCCTAAATGCAAATTTCAGAAATCTAAAGCTACCAATAAGAATTGGAAGTCCCTTACTTGTTTGTGGACGCCAATGGTGATGAATCAACACTAAGGATCAATGTTAGGCGGCTCGAAGTTCCGAAAGTGGTTGAACTCGGGTGCCAACGGAGTGGTTGGTTGTGAAACCCTCTTTGAAGGTGTTCTCCCCGCTTCCTAATGACCAACAACGACTCTCCTATGATTTGGATGAGGTTCCAAGTGATTATACAAAAACCCACTTGCTGATTCTTGTGGGAGACCAAGAGAAAAGAAGAGGAAACAGAGGTTGGATGGGGTGAGGACGTAGAGCTCGACAACGCCGACGACTTTGCCTTCTTCGTCGAGGTTCAACTCGGCTTCGTTCGCTCACAAACTTGACGAAAATGGGTCGAAACCCTAGGGTGGAGAAGTGGCTGTCGTTTGGGGTTTTCTTAGAGAAGAAGAGGAAATAATGAAATAAAAGAAATCAGATTCCTTTTTATAATAAAGCTGAAGGGCATACTTGTAATTTTCCCCTTATTTCTAGTTTCAATCGTAACTTAACTATTTGGACTCGGAAAACGACAAACGAATATACCATTTCGAATAATTTTTTGATTCGGATCTAATGGTGTCATCCAATCTTTTTGATTCTCTCTCTAACAAAATTCCACTATTTTGGGTCCCACTTAATGCGAAATTCGAGGATTTTATAACTTTTTCCTCCGAACTCGAATTCAAATTTGCTTACAGGCTAATGTATATATTTCGATCCTTTTGAATCTAATGGCGAAGTCGATTTTACTCAAAATTAATCATAGCAATATTCGAGTATTTTACTCTAAGTCTCTCATTCGATATTTCCCTCCAAATCTCACCATTTACTTTCCTCGAGATATGAGTTGAAAATCCGGGATGTTACAATTATGCTCAGTTACCGTCAAGGATTTTCTCGGAATTATGCTCAGTTACCGTCGAGGGTTTTCTCGGAATTATGCTCAGTTACCGTCGAGGGTTTTCTCAGAATTATGCTCAGTTACCGTCGAGGGTTTTCTCGAAATTATGCTCAAATATCGCCAAGGGTTTCTCGGAATTATGCTCAGTTACTGCTGAGGGTTTTCTCGGAATTATGCTCAGATACCACCGAGGGTTTCTTGAAATTATGCTTACTTATCGCCGAAAGTTTTCTCGGAATTATGCTTAGATACCGCCGAGGTTTTCTCGAAATTAAGCTCAGAAATCGTCGAGAGTTTCTTGGAATTATACTCATTTACCGCCGAGGGTTTTCTTGGAATTATGCTCAGATACCGCCGAGGGTTTCTCGGATTTATGCTCAGTTACCACTGAGGGTTTTCTCAGAATTATGTTCAGATACTGCTGAGGGTTTTCTCGGAATTATGCTCGGATACCGCCGAGTTTCTCAGAATTATGCTCAGTTACCATCGAGGGTTTTCTTGAAATTATACTTAGATACCGCCGAGGGTTTTCTCGGAATTATGCTCAGATACCGTCAAGGGTTTCTCGAAATTATGCTCAGTTTATGCTCAAATTATGCTTGGTTTATACTCAGTTTATACTCACTTTATGCTCAGATTCTATTCAATTCTTACTTAAACTCTTTGAAATTTATCTTAGATTTTAAGTGCACGTACTTGCACATTTGTTTCGTTAGTAAAGGAGAATTTTCTAAAATTCAAGGATCTGACATCGTCAGTGAGAACTCATGCTCAAGGACCTGACATGTCTTAGTTTGGGGAGAGCTCACCCTCCAGGATCCGAATGCCCCGATGAATTGCTAAATCAGGCTGTAAAATGAATTGTTACTAGCTTTGGCATTCAGATATCGTACTATCTACCAAAATAGATTTGCTATCTAGTTTGCTTCAACTCTCTTCCAAAGAGGGGTATCTGTAGACACCCAATTTTCGCACTCGCCTGATTGATCAACTCGTCAACCCGATCGTGATAGTTCCCAATGATGGATGATTATTCCAATGCTCCGTTTGTTACCAGATATGTTTCAAAAATTCAGATGAGGTATCTCAAATAAACAAAACTATAGAAACCACGCTATGCTAGGAAAATATAACCCCAAAAATATAGAAATCATCATTTTTCAGACAAAAAGAAGCTTCACGATAAAAATCACTAAAAATGACCAAATTACCAAATTACTAAAATACCCCTAACCTCAAAATATCCATAGAGCCTACGTTACGCTTAGGAAAACCCTTTCAAATACATAAAACAACAAATCGAAACCGAATAAACCATTTCGCCAATTTTCACAAAATTTGACAAAATTATAATAATGACCCTCATAAAGTTCACGACCATTTCGCACAAAAAATTTCATAAATGATACAAATCAATATTTCCATTGAATTTCTTATGAAAAATTGATTCCAAAACATCCTAGAACATAAAAAATCGACTTAAAACGCAAAAAGTCATCTTCGAGGGTAAAACGATAATTTTATAATTTTAATAATTAAAAATTCTAAAATTAATAATTAAAACATTAATTAATGTAAAGTGAAATCCTAATTAATCTTAAAGTCAATCAAGTAAGACTAAAGTCAATCTTAAAATCAATTAAGTAAGACTAAAGTCAATCTTAAAGTCAATCAAGTAAGACTAAAGTCAAAATCTTAAAGTCAATCAAGTAAGACTAAAGTCAATTAAGTAAGACTAAAGTCAAAAATTTTAAAGTCAATCAAATAAGACTAAAGTCAAAATCTTAAAGTTAATTAAGTGAAACTAAAAGTCAAAACCCTAATAGAATTCTAATTAAACAATACTCTATTTAAAATAATTCTAATTAAAATATAACTCTATTTAAAATAATTCTAATTAAAATATAACTATACCTAAAACAATTCTAATTAAACACTAACTCTATTAAAACAAACACTAAAAAAATCTATAAGTAGGGGTCCTTACAACCTATTTTCGTATCAAAAAATAAATCCTAGAAAAGGTAGGTCAAAAAGCTTCCCTAGCCTCCCATAAACCCTAATTTTTAAGTCCCAACTCCTTACCTAATATCCATAACCCAACTTTCGCTCAAATAACACCTAGAAGCTCTTCAAAAACACCTAGAAATTCAGAAGAAAAAGTCAGAAGATTTAAATCTAAGAAGAAAGTACCTCGTCTTGGAGATCTAAAGCAAATCTTGTGATAGAACGAAGCAAGGAGTGTTGTACGACGAACTATTCTACCAGATCTGAGGGAATAAGACCGTTGTCTTTGGAAAGGTATATATTTCTTATTTTTTTTAACGGTTAGGTCTTTTTAGCAATATAGTCTTATTTAGAAATTAGTAGAGATCGGCGTTTGCTGGGCGGGGTTAGTACCTAACACTTTCCAACCCCGTAATGTGATCCCCAGACTCAGTATTTTTTTTTGTAGTAGATTAGTTGTTTCTTTTTATTCATTTTGAGTCGATATTCGGTTCCTAGACCGCAATAATTAGATGACGACTCCCAAACCTCAAAAATCAAAAACGGATCCGCGCACCCCGCGGATCGAGGGTGCTTTTAGGGCAGTAAAAAAAGAAAATCAAAATACTTGACAGAAAAGAAAAGAATGCCAAACTAGAAGCATTAGAAAAAAATAGAATATCAGACAAGGGGCATTTTGGGAAGTTCAGCCTTATACCTTTTTCTTTCTAAACCATGTCCTAAGTCCATCTATTAAGTCCTCCTGAACGTTAATTGACTGAGTTAAGGTGTAGGAAACCAAGAAGTTGTCGAGTTGAATATTCAAGATCATCATGAAAAAAAAGCCCGCTAAGTTGAAAATCTAAAAGGGCTACTTAGGCAAAAGTAATGGCATAACCATAAAAAAAGAAGGCTTGCTAGGTTGAAAATATGAAAATGCGACTTAGGCAAAAATCAAGGCATTATCAAAAGAAGAAAAATAAAGCCTACTAGATTGAAAACCTAAAGAGGCGATCTAGGCAAAAATTAGGAAATCATCAAATGGGAGAAAATGTCCGATCAAGAAGAAAAATCCAAAATGAAGTTTACTAGAGGATGTAGAAAATTATTCAAGTCATAACATTCATTTTCAATTGAAAGCTCACATTCGACGAAAACAATGTTGAAGTCGAAGAGACTCAAAAGTCATCTTGAACATTGTAGGATCTTTAAGAGTATGTTTACTTGTTCAAGTGTTCATCAAATGAAAATGTAGAACCATCGACAACTTTAAAAAGAAAGATTTTCTATTCTAATAATCATCAAGATTTTAAGTTCAGCTTAAGCATTTCTCAAAAGAAATTGATCAAATTCCTTATTGCAAATATGATAATCTTAAGAGTCTTGAATTTAAAGGAATGTCGATTCTTCTGTCTGTCATATATCAAAGTCCATAGTTGCTCGTTTATATTTTTCAAGTGCAATCCATTTCATCAGTTTCATAATCAAGTTCTAGTTAGAAGCCAACTTTGAAACTAGGGGCTTTTTTTTATAGAATAACTGTGATTCTGAAGTTTTCATTATTGATCACATGATAAAAAGAAAAATCTTATAAAAGCTTAAAAGTACGAAGAAGCCCAATTGTAAAATCACAAGTTTTCAATTTGTATCTCGAGAAAAAATAAATAGTGGAATTTTAAGAAAATCTTGAAAGTGGGACTTAAGGATAAAATTTTAGGATGTTTTTGATCATTTTTAATGGAATCTGACCTCACCATTGGATTCAAAATGATCAAAAAATATTGTAACACCCCGGATTTTCAACTCATATCTCGAGAAAATTAAATGGTGAGATTTGGAAGAAAATATCGAAGGAGAGACTTAGAGTAAAATACTCAGATTTTGTTATGATTAATTTCGAGGAAAATCAACTTCACCATTAGATTCAAAAGGATCAAAATATATACATTAGCCTGTAAGCAAGTCCGAATTGAATTCGGATAGAGAAGTTATAGAATCCTCGAATTTCGTGTTAAGTGGGACCCAAAATAGTGGAATTTCGTTAGAGCGAGAATCGAAAAGATTTGATGATACCATTAGATCCGAATCGAAAAATTATTCGAAATGGTATATTTTTTTGTCGTTTTCCGAGTCCGAATAGTTAACTTACGATCGAAACTAGAAATAAGGGGGAAATTACAAGTATGCCCCTCAGCTTTATTATAAAAAGAAATCTGATTTCTTTTATTTCATTCTTTCCTCTTCTTCTCTAAGAAAATCCCAAACGACAGCCACTTCTCCACCCTAGGGTTTCGACCCATTTCCGTCAAGTTTGTGCGCGAACGAAGCCGAGTTGAACCTCGACGAAGAAGGCAAAGTTGTCGGCCACGACGAGGGCTACAACTTCACCACCTTTGGTTGTTCATTCTTGTTCGTTTTCTCCATCCTCCATCAAAAACCAGCCGGGTAGCTCGAGTAAACCTCCACATCTTCCGTCCGAGGGCTTCATCGAGTTAGGAGCTAGGTCTATACTTCATTTTAGAGGAGAAGGAAAACGTCATTGTCGGATACCTTGCAAACCCTCGCTCGTTTCGCATCCAAGTCAGCCCAACCTCGACTCTTGAACCATCTAACCTTGAGTTGTAGTGCTAGCTTGTACCCTTGGCGTTCACAACCAAGTAAGGGACTTCCAATTCTTATTGGTAGCTTTAGATTTCCGAAATGTGCATTTAGGGTTTTGAAACAAAACTTATTGTTTGCATTTAAATCGTAGAAATTGGTGTTTGATTTCAAATTCATGGTAGAAGTAGGTGTTTTGTTTATGCTTTATTGAATTTTGATAACAAAATCGTGGGTGGGTCGAATGGTTCGAAGAATGGAGGAAGAAATCGAAAAAGGGATCAAAAAATCCAAAAATCGCGAGTGAGGTTCAGGCTGTAGGTGGGAAGGGTCGGTGCCACCGGCACCTACCGAAGGCATTCTGTTGGTGTCCTCTTTAATTTTTACTTTCCATTTACTTTAAGTTCTTTAATGAAATTAAGGTTTTACCCCCCATTTTGGAACAATGGGAATGGTTTCAAGATCCAAATCTCGAAGGATCAAAATCCGAATTTTGGTTTCAAGAACAAAACGTATTTTTCGACGTTTTCGGCAAGTTTTCAAAATGAAATAACTTTCGCGTTCCTTTGAATTAGATTACAAAAACTATATGGTGTCGAATCTCATGATCAAGACTTTCATTTCGAAAAACCCATTTTTAATTTCGAGAACTTTGAAAATTTGAGTTTCTGACACTTAGCCAAATTTTCACCAGCTTTCTCTATTTTTAACAGCTTTGGTCCCGAGCATCGCTGGGACCTTGTTTTTGAATAAACTTCGGTGGTTTTCAATGGAAAGACCAAAAGAATGACTTTGAAAGATTGAAAATGAATGGTTGATTTGAAAGGATGAAAAATGAGAATGTTGAGAGAATGGGAAAATGGAATGAACGGTAAAATGTCAGAATCACACCCGAGGGGTGATGTCTGCATTTTACATTGTATGTTGTGTGTAGGTTGGTGAAAGGATATCCAGGTTATTAATGAAAGGGTTGCATGTTTATTTCCGATTATGTTAGCGCTTGCGCTGAGTACTGTTATTTATTTTAGGCCGATTGGCCACGGTTGCATGGTAGGAACTGGATATCCGTTCTCAACCCTGTTCTGTTAATTTCTCTTTTGTTTTAAATGAAAAATCATATATGTACGTAGCTATTTTGTGAGCTGTTAAAGGGTTTGTGAATGCCTGAAGGGATAGTGTGTCACATCATCCGGAGGGGGTACACTATCCTGGGATGTACGGTAGGGACCACCAAACTCATACGTGGTATGGGACGCGTATGAGAGTGGAGTCACAACTGGAATCCGGGTCCATTCCTTTCTTATCTTTACCAGTGAACATGTATTGTAAAGGTGGTCGTATACGAGTGGAGTGTCATTTGGGAATTACATGCACGCCTGATAGGCATAGACGAAGATGATTAGTCAGTGATTACTAACAATCTAGTAGTAGTCGAACGTTCTGACACATCGAAAAGAGACCCATTGCTTACGGTCACGTCAAACGGTCAGCCTGAGCCAGATAAATGCTTCCGCAAGCGTGGTAGACACGACCAGCCACAAAATCAGGAACTACGATGTTATTGGGGAATATCATGTCCTAACTGGGAGCGATCCAGTCGTAAATCCCAACTCTTTAATTCCAATACTCCACCATTTGTATTATGTATATGTCGTTATATTTTGAATTACAAATTGAGAAGCATGTCTATTATTTTAATGTTGTCAACATTATTTGCATAAAATGGAAAATGTATAATGAGTATGGATGATTGATGTTATGTGAAATTTTTAGAACTGTTTAGTTGCTCATCCCTGGCTATATGTACCAGTTGATCGTATTTTATCTTGTAAAACCTCGCATGTATTAAAATGTTCAGAATGCTTTATTCGATCATGCTTAGGAATGGTTATTAGTAGGAATTGGCTGTGGACTTACTGGGTAACCATTGTTACTCACCCTTTCCTTCCTATTTTTTTAGTTTCACCACTTGCAGCTGTCGAGGCAGGCGTAGAGACAGTAATTGAGGAGTATCTGGTCGATCAGATCGACGATCAGATTTTATTTCCTGGTGAGCACTAGGGCCACATCCCTTAGTGTTGTCAGTTTCATCCAGGATGTATGTAGTTTTTTGATTTGAGAGTTTAGGCCTCTGTTAGAGTGAGAGTGTTTTGGTAAGCCTGTATATTGATAAATCTTCCGCACTCTGATCTACTTTCATGTTAGATGTAATTAGTCTTCCGCTGTTATTTTCCTGTATCTACATTTTTATATACAGGTTTTGTTATAAATTTGTTTATCAGGTTTGAGTTCCGTAAAACGCTAACATAAATAGAGGAGACCATGCCGAAATTTCGAGGTGCCACCTAGTACCTTGGGATTTGGCCTTGGGATTTGTGTTAGCGTTTGGTGGGGCGCTACAAATATACTTTAGCCTGTAAGCACATTCAATTGCGAGTCCGAATAGAAAAATTACAAAATCCTCGATTACCGAGTCGGACCAGGTTAAAATAGTGACTTTTTGCTAGAGAAAAAATTATTAAGATTCAATTATACCATTGAGTTCGTAACAAAAAATTATTAAACATGGACTATTTACTTGTCATTTTTGGAGACCAAAAAGTCGAATTATCGTAAAAAAACGAAAACGACATCAATTTCAAGGTTATATCGAGCTAAAAATGTAAATTTTTGTTAGAGATAGAATTTGTAGAAATCGATCACACTATTAGATCTGAAACGAAAAATTAGGTGATATAGAGTATTCATTCGTTAGTTTTGGAGTCCGGATGGTCAAGTTATCGTCGATCGAAACAATAGGCGAAATACCGATTTCGTCCCAAATTTTATATAAATATAATTTTAATTTTTTTATATACTTCGTCTTCTCCAACCCGTCCAACAGCCAACGCCATTTTAAAAAAAAAATTATTTTTTCTAAAAACTTCAACCCCAAATCTACGACAAACGGCTCACCATCGTCGACTGACGTAGAAGGGAGAAATGTTCGCAGTCTCATTCTCTACAAAACTCACCCAACCTCTTTCCATTTCACTTTCTATTTCATCAAATATCGTCAAAAATTAGCCGTATTTATATAAGAATATTTCAAAACTTTGACCTCGGATTTCGCCCGTTTCGGGATCAAACTGTCCTCCGTCGCAGAAAGGAGAAAGGACGACGGGATTGAGATCTTCGAAACCACCGGGCCAGATCCAAAAATCAACCGTCTCGAAGTTTGGTCCATCTCGATTTTCGTGCCGACCGCCTCTATTTCCTCGCATGCGCTTCGATCCTATTACTTAAAGACATTAATGAACTCTCAATTTCTATTAGTAATCGTAGATTGTAAAAATTGCATTTAGGATTTTATTAAAAATTTGTGGTGAGTTTCCAACAATATAGAATTCAATTGATTATTTCAAATTTATGCCAGAACTTGCATGTTTGATATGTTTAACTATAGTTTATAACAAAATATACGTGGGTAGGTATAGACACCCCATTTTTGTATCTGCCTAATTGTATCTGCCTAATTCAACAATTCGTCACTTGATTGTTGTGGATTCCTAATGATGAACATAAAAAAATTCGAAAGCTTGTGAGTACTGCTTGATTCTTTCTGTTTCTAGTTTCTTTTCATCTCCCTACTCGTCTCGACTCGACATAGAAATTTACGAATGCTTAGGATCGCTACATCTTACACCTGACCTAGCAAACACGTACGCATAGGTTCGTTACACAATTCGATAACTTAGAGACTTCGCTACGCTAGAAAAATATAACTTTAGAACTTAGAAATACTCACACAGTGATTGAAAGAAATCTTACGATAAAATTCAAAAAAATTCATTAAAAAAATCATCAAAATGATGAAAATACCTTTCATAAATTTCGGATCTCTGAAAAGTCTTGAAAGTACCTCCATTGCACTCAAAATGTGATTTCGAATCCAACGGGACCAATATCGACGAAAACAGAGAAATTTATAAAAAATCATCAAAATGACGAAAATACCCCTCATATACCTTGGACCTCTGAAAAATCTTGAAAGTACCTCCATTGCACTCAGAATGTGATTTTGAGTCTAACGAGACCCAAATCGATGAAAACAGAGAAGTTCGAGAAAAATCTGTAAAAATCATCAAATGACCAAAATACCCCTCAATATCCAACTCTACAATTTAGAGATCCTGATCCCTAGGATAATATAAAAATTGAAATCCAATCTAAACTAAAAATAAAATTCAAATAAAACAATTCATATTAAAAAATCCAAACAATTAAAATTAAAATCGAATAATTAAATCCAATAAAAAAAATTCAAATTAAAAAAATAATAATAATAATAAAATATTCGATCAATCAAAATAAAATTTTCAAGTAATCAACCATTAAAATTAAACTCAAATTAAATTGAAATCACTCAACCAATTAAAATGTAAAAATAAAAATCGAATCGATCAACCAATCAAAATTAAATAGAACCGATCAACCCATTAAAACAAGATAAAATCGCCAAATAAACAATCAAAATTCAAATTAGATTTTAATCTAACAATTAAAATTCAAAATTTAAAGCCAAATACAAATTCAAATGTAATTTAAAATATCAAATGAATATTCAAATCAAATTGTCGACAATTTCAATCAAATCAACCAATTAGAATTTAGTGACAATAGGCTACCATAGTACGAGTAGCGTGGGATTCCTCCCTCATTCTATTAAAAGAAAATTAAAATTTAATAAAAAAAATTAAAAAAAAAAAAAAATAAGAAGAAACCACATTTCTTCTTCTTCCCCACGTGTTCTTCTTCTTCTCCAACCGCTTTATTTACCCATATAACAACCACGCATTCAACTCCTCTTCTTCTCTCCTCTCCAATGTCCTCAACCCTCTCTTCATCTTTCTTCCCCACTTTTTCTCCCATCTCTCCATAACTACCCACTATCCCAACTGCTTCCATCTCTCTCCTTCTCTTATCTATAAAAAAAAAACAACAGCCATGGTGGAGGGAGAGCCATCCTCTTCTTCTCCCTCAGCATTCTCTCTCAGACCCCTACCCTCCACGTTTGGAAACAGATTCAAGTTGGTCTCTCTCTCCCTTACATCTCTCTCAATTTCTCTACGTCTCTTTCGCTCTTTATCTTAAAAAATATATAAAAATAGCAACCATTACAACGCCTCAACACCATTACAACTCTATCTCCATTTCATCTCCCTCATCTTTGATTCATCTCCCTTCCTCCATTAAACTCACAACACATCCAAAAGGTTCCCTTTTGGCTGCCCCACTTTTCTTTTTTCAACTCGTTTAACTCATTTCTTCTTTATAATCTCACTGCAACCCCCCTTATCATCCCTCATTTCACCTTTATTGTAGCATTTTCAGCTGCCACGCCCCATCTCCTTACACTCATTCACGTTCTACAACCTCCTTTATTCTTTTATCAAATAGGCAACACAGCCATCCTCATCAACATCCCAGCCCTCTCTCACTCTCTGCTGCATTCTCTATTTGCTACAACAGCCCTCCCAACCTCTCTATCAGTCTCTCTCTCTCTCTCTCTCTCTCTCTCTCTCTCTCTCTATATATATATATATATATATATATTTGTTTCTTGTGTACCCGCAACAGCAAGTACTTGTGAATCTCCAAATTGGACCTGAAGGAATCCATTCGATATTGCTTCATGTTATAAGTAAGTTTTTTTTTAAGTCTTTTTTTATATTTTGCTTTTTTTTGTATAAAATTTCTATATTTTTCTTATTTATTTATCTTCGCATATTCATTGGGTTAAAATATATATATATATATTTAGATGCGTTTCTATTTTTTTTTTCTTTCAAAATTTTTATTTTATTTTATTTGTTTATTTTCACATATCAATAGGATAGGAGAATATGTATGTTGTTAATTTGTTCATTGATAGGTTAGGAGAATTATTTTTGCCTTTGTTTCGTTTATTTTTATTTTTATTTATATTTATTTATTTTATTCTCGATCGCATTTTTAATGCATTTGAATCAATTCACTGATTTTCGATATATGCGTGGCGCCATGGCAATATTTACAATTCCAAACTATTAATGGATCAATTCGTTCATTTTTAGATTAATTGAATTAACTCGCTTATATCAAGTTGGTGGATCGGCTCATTGGGTGTTCATATTGTCAAGTAGATTCATCGATTTTTTTTTTTAGCCAAGTCGCAAATATTGGAATTGATCAACTCATGAATTTTTGATACATGACAAATTAAGAAATCGATTTTTTTCAGGAAAAATCAATGAGTTAACTCGCTGATTTTCATGTGCATTGGAAACCAAAATTTCCTATGAAATTGAACAACGAGTTAGTCCGCTGATTTTAGGACACGTGGCAACTCAAAATTTGTGAGTTAACCCACTGATTTTAGGACACATGGCAACTCAAAATCGTATTTCTTTGATTAATAATTTGTGAGTTAACCCACTGATTTTATGCACGTGATAATTTAAAAATCGAATCTTTTTTATCAATAAATGTGTGAGTTAACTCACTAATTTCGATGCACGTGACAATTAAAAAATTTTCTTCAATCAAAATTATCGAGTTGAATCACTGAGTTTGTGTACATTGAAATCTAAAGCTGAATTTTTCCACGAAATGGACGCATGAGTTGATTCACTGATTTTTTTGTATGCATTGAATATTTCAAATTGAGATTTCCTATAAAATCGAGCATGTGAGTTAACTCATTGATTTTAATACACGTGATATTTCAAAATTCAAGATTTAAAATTTATGGATTCAAAAACTCACTAATTTAATGCACGTAACGGTTCAAAAATCGAATCTCTTTGATAAAATATCGTCAATGAGCCAATTCACTAATCTTATATACATGGCATTGAAAATCGATTTCATATTATTCAAAATATGATTGAATTGATCCATTAATTTTTGGTGCCATATATGTCTCATTAAATCATGTAATTATTTTTACCGTAGGATTTGCTTAGTAAATTCGATGCAATTTGCTGATGATTGGACCCTAATTTGACTTTTGGTCTTTGAATGTTGACCATAGGATATTTTTGGATCGCAGTAGAGACTGATCATCTTGATCAGGCGGGTTCGGTGCCTAACACCTTCCGAAATCCGTAACCTAACCTCTTACCCATTTCTCTGATCCACGGACCTGAAAGCGTCCTCGATCTGCGGGGTGCGCGGATCCGCTTTTGACCCTTGAGGTTTGGGAGTCGCCACCTAGTTATTACGGTCTAGGAATCAAACTGACTCTAAAATGGATAAAAAACTAATCTACTACAGAAAAACTGAATCCGGGGATCACATTACGGGGTTGGAAGGTGTTAGGCACCAACCCCGCCCGGCCAATGCCGGTCTCTACTTATCCCAAATATAACTACATCGCTAATGATAAAACCTAGATAAAAAAAATAACAAAAACCTTATCTTCGATCTGCAAAGGTTCTATTCCCTAAGATCTGGTGAAAATGCTCTTTGTACCGTACTCCTTACTTCGTTCTGTCTCCGGATTTGATTTCTGATCTCCGAGGTAAGGTATCTCCTTCTTGGATTTGGGTGCTTTGAATTTTTTATGGATTTTGGGGTGTTTTTGAAAGGTTTCTGGGTATTTTTTAGGCTAAAATCGAAGTAGGGGTGTTTGATAAGGGGTTGGGGCTCCAAAATTAGGATTTTGGAGAGGTTGTGGAGGCTTCTTCACCTACTTTATCTATGGTTTTTTCTTTGATACGAAAATAGGATGTGGAGGCTCCTATTTATAAAAATTTTTAGAAGCATTGGGATTTGATTAGGATTTCTTTTAGAGTTTTAATTAGGGTTTTGACTTTGGTCTTATGAGATGGACTTAGTCTTTAGGGTTTTAATTTAGGGTTTTGACTTTAGTCTTATGAGATTGACTTGATTAGTTTATATTAGGATTTTGATTTAGGGTTTTGACTTTAGTCTTATGAGATTGACTTTAATACTTTGACTTTGGTCTTTCTTGGTTGGCTTTTAACATCTTGACTTTAGTCTTACTTGATTGACTTTAATATTTCACTTTACATTATTTAATGATTTGTTTATTAATTTCAAAATTTTTAATTATTAAAGTTGTAAAATTACCGTTTTACCCTCGGAGAGGATTTTTTTACGTTTTAAGTCATTTTTCAATGTTTCAGGATGTTTTGAAATCAATTTTTCGTAAGGAATTCAATGGAAATGTTGGTTTTTGTCATTTATGAAATTTTTTGTGTGAAATGATCGTGAATTTTATGAGGGGTATTTTCGTAATTTTATCAAATTTTGTGAAAATTGGCGAAGTGGTTTATTTGATTTCGATTTGTTGTTTTATGTGTTTTGAATGGGTTTTCCTAAGCGTAACGTAGGTTCTAGGGTTTTTTGATGTTAGGGGTATTTTGGTAATTTGGTCATTTTTAGTGGTTTTTATCGTGAAGCTTCTTTTTGGTTTGCAAGATTATGATTTCTATGTTTTTGGGGTCGTATTTTCCTAACGTAACGTGGTTTCTAAAGTTTTATCAGTTCGAGATACCTCATCCGAATTTCTTAAACATATCTAGTAACAAAATAAAGCATTGGAATGAACATCCATCATTGGGGAACCGTTGCGATCAGGTTGACGAGTTGATTAATTAGGCGGATGCAAAAATGGGGTGTCTACAGGACCAACCCATATCCATTTGGAGTTAATTTTGGTTCCTAGACCTAAACTAGGTGGCGACTCCATATTCTTTTAAAAATCCTCGAGATACGAAGATTGGACCCCTAATCCACTATTTAGCAAACGACCGGGGATCCAGGCGATTTCAGTAGGATATCTTATTGGGTTATTTCCGACAGTTGGGTCCTATGCACCGCTCGGACCCCGTTTTGATCTAAGTTTCATACTTTTTCAATGTTATTGATAAAAATGAATTTCATAATTGGAAAAAATGATTTAATATTCAATTAACTCATATTGAGTTGATGAATATCAGAAAGTGGATATTTTGTTTGAGAGATTGAAAATTGTAAAATTTGAAAAAAAGGAAAAAGGGTATGAAAACGGTAAAATGTCAGAATCATACTCGAGGGGTGATGTCTGCATTTTACATTGTTGTGTTGTGTGTAGGTTGGTGAATGGGTATCCAGGGATAATATTACTGGTTGCATGTTTATTTATTTTCTATTAGCGCGAGGCGGTGTTACGTTCCCATTCCGTTATTTATTTTAGGCCGGCTGGTCATAGTTACATGGTAGGAAACTGGATATCCATTCTCAACCTTATATTGTTAATTTCTTTTTTGTTTGTTTCAAATGAAAATAATATATATATATATAACTATTTTGTGAGCTATTAAAGAGTTTGTGAATACCTGAAGGGATAATGCGTCATATCATCCGGAGTGGTTACTATCCTGGGATGTACGGTAGGGACTACCAAGCTCATACGTGGTATGGGACGCGTATGAGAGTGGAGTCACAACTGGAATCCGGGTTTACTCCTCTCTATCTTTACCAATGAACTTATAATGTAAAGGTGGTCGTATATGAATGGTATGTATATTTGGGAATCACATGCACGCTTGATATGCATAGATAAAGATGATTAGTCAGTGATCACTAACAATCTATAGTAGGCGAACGTTCTGATACATCGAAAAGAGACCCATTGCTTAGGGTCACGTCAAACGGTCAGCCTAAGCTGGATAAATGGTTCCACAAGTGTGGTAAGCAGCGACTAACCATAAAATCAGGAACTAATACTTTATTATGAAACAACATGTCCCTAGTGGGGGCGATCCAGTCGTAAATCCCAACTCTCTAATTTTAATACTCCACTATTGTGTATTATGTATCTGTTGCCTTATTTTGATATATAAAATGAAATGCATGTTTAATGTTTCCACTTGATCAATTAGTCTTGTATAAAAAGAAAATGTTATAGTGAGTACTATTGATCAATGTAATGTGAGTTTTAAAATGTTTAATTGCTCATCCCTGGCTATATGTACCAGTTAATCGTAGTTTCTTTTGTAAAAATTTACACATTTTAAAATGATTCAGTATGTTTATTAGTTCATGTTAGGAGAGGTTATTTGCAGAAATTATTTGCTTCCCTATTGGGTAACTATTGTTACTCACCATTTCCTTCTCCATTTTTTAGAATCAGATCCGAAACTTAGCGAGGTAAGTGTAGAACATGACTGAGACTCATCTGGTGGGTCAGATAGACAATCAGAGTCCATCACTTAGTGAGTATTGGGTTATACCCATTTGTCTAGGAGTATTATAGATTTGTACTGAGCGTTAGGACTCTTGTTAGAGTGAGGAATTTTTGTATAATCCCGTAAATTTCTTCTTCCGCACCTGATCTACTGTACATTATCAGATGTATATAGGCTTCCGCTAGTATTATATTGTGTATGTATATATGCAGGATTGTATGTTGTTTATTAGGTACAGGTTGAATAACCTTGGAATACTAACATAAATAGAGGAGACCATGCCGAAATTTTGAAGTGGCACCTAATACCTCGAGATCTGACATGGGGATTTGTGTTAACGTTTGACGGGGCGCAACACCAATGATAATTATGAATCGAGATACATGATAAGTCAATAAAGGCTCAATCTTTCAAACTTTGAACTCGATAATACCGAGTCTTTAACTAATTCAAGCCCGAAAAGTGTGGCTCCAATAAGTTTGAGTCCAAGAAATGAGACTCCGACTTTTTTTGAATCATAAAATGAGTAGGCTTTTTGAAGTGCCTACAAACTTAAGTTCGAATCCAAGAAACGAGACTCCAACTTTTTAAATCATAGAATCAGTAAGTTTTTTGAAGTACCTACAAACCTAAGTTTTGAGTCCGAGAAACGAGACTCCAACTTTTTGAATCATAGAATGAGTAGGTTTTTTGAAGTGCCTACAAACCTAAGTTCGAGTCCGAGAAATGAGACTCCAACTTTTTGAATCATAGAATGAATTAACATGATTGTTTAAGCTCCTGTAAACCTTAGCTAGCGTCCGAGAAACGAGACTCCAACTTTTTGAATCATAGAATGAGTAGGTTTTTTGAAGTGCATACAAACCTAAGTTAGAGTTTGAAAAACGAGACTCCAACTTTTTGAATCATAGAATGAGTAGGTTTTTTGAAGTGCTTACAAACCTAAGTTCGAGTTTGAAAAACGAGACTCCAATTTTTTGAATCATAGAATGAGTAAGTTTTTTTGAAGTGCCTACAAACCTAAGATCAAGTCCGAGAAATGAGACTCAAATTTTTTGAATCATAGAATGAGTAGGTTTTTTAAAGTGCCTATAAACCTAAGTTCGAGTCCGAGAAACGAGACTCCAACTTTTTGAATCATAGAATGAATAGGTTTTTTAAAGTGTGAGTAGATTTTTTGAAGTGCCTACAAACCTAAGTTCGAGTCCGAGAAATGAGACTCCAACTTTTTGAATCATAAAATGAATTAACATGATTGTTTAAGTTCTTGTAAACCTTAGCTAGAATCCGATAAACAAGACTCAAATTTTTTCGAATTCTAAAAAAGGATTTTGATAGGATTTAATGAAGTTTTTACATCACCTATCTCGTTATTCAAACTTATCATAATTCAATATTGTGTGACTGTCTTCATTGCGTATGTGGATTTCAATTTGAATCATTATTGTCAGTAAGAGAAGATCTCTAGGACCTGACATTCTTTTTTAATCGAGGAGAATTTATTCTCAATGATCCGATAGAATAATCAGTAAGCATCACACCATTGCATACACATGTACTTTTACATTAGTCAGGGAGAATATTCTAAAATTCAAGGATCTGACATCGTTAGTGAGAGTTCAGGCTCAATGACCTAACAACTTTTAGTTCGGGGAGAGTTTTATCCTCAAGGATCTGAACTACCCAACAAATTGCTAAATTAGCTATAAAATGAACTGTCACTAGCTTTGGCATTCAGATATTGCACTATCTACCAAAATAGATTTTCTATCTAGCTTGTTTCAACCCTCTGCCAAAGAGGGGCATCTGTAGACACCCAATTTTTGCACTTGCCTGATTAATCAACTCGTCAACCCGATCGCGACGATTCCCAATAATGGATGATTATTTCAATGTTTTATTTGTTACTAGATATGTTTCAAAAATCTATATAAGGTATCTCAAGCAGGCAAAACTTTATAAATCACACTACGCTTGGAAAATATGACCCAAAATCTAGAAATTATCATTTTTGGGACAAAAAGAAATTTTATGAGAAAAGTCACTAAAAAATGATTAAATTACGAAAATACCCTTAACATCAAAACATCCCTAGGGCCTACGTTACGCTTAGGAAAACCCTTTCGAACACATAATTGAAATCAAATAAATCATTCCTCCAATTTTCATCAAATTTAATAAAATTATGAAAATACCTCTCATAAGGTTCATAATCATTTCACACAAAAAATTTCAAAAGTGAAACAAACCGATAATGCCATCGAATTCCTTATGAAAAACCGAATCCAAAATATCACAGAACATCGAAAAACGACTTTTCAATGCAAAAGTCCTCTTCGGGGGTAAAACGGTAATTTTTAATTTTAACAATTTAAAATTTTGAAATTAAAACATTAATTAATGTAAAGTGAAATCCTAATTAGAATTAAAATTTTTAAACTAATTAATCAAGCTCTTAGGCAAAGTTGTTGATGGTTGCCCACTTATTTAAGTAGAGTCCATTGAAATTTATTAAAAGTCCCTTCCATCTGGGGGTCCAAATAATTAAAAATATAATTAGGGATTTCTCCAGAAAACTTAAAAATATATTTTTTCATTGTACGCAAGATTAAAAATTCTAATTTAAAAGACCAAGTCAATCACATAAAACTTAAGTCAAAACCATAACCTTAATCTAAATAAACCTAATAAATCAAATAAGACTTATGTCAAAATCCTATTTCACATTATCTAAAAGGAGACCTATTCAAATCCTTATTTTTTCAAATTTTTTTTATAAATATAGAGCCTTCACAACCTAATTTTGTAGGTCAAAATAAATCATAAAAAAGTAGGTCAAAAAGCCTCTTTAGCCTTCTTAAAATCCTAATTTTGAAGTCCGAACTCCATACCTATCATCCAAATCCTAGATTTTACTTAAAAACACTCAGAAATCCTTCAAAAATGCCTAGAAACCTTCTAAAAAATATAAAAAATACTCAAATATAAGAAGAAGACACCTCAACTTGGGGATCTGAAGCAGATCCAGTGATAGAGGAAAAATAAGGAAACTCGTACAAGGACACTCTCCGTTAGTACTGAGGGAACAAATCGTTGCGATTATCTAGGTATATTTTTTTATTTGTTTTATATATTTATTTTAGATCTTTTAGCAATGTAGTGTTATTCGAGAAAAAAATAGAGACTGGCGTTTGTCGGGCGGGTTGGTGCTGAAAGCGCCCTCGATCAGCGGGGTGCGCGGATCCACTTTTGATCTTTGAGATTTGGGAGTGGCTACCTAGTTATTACAGTCTAGGAATCGAACATCGACTCGAAACGGATAAAAAATAACTAATCTACTAAAAAAATACTGAGTCTGGGGATCACATTACAATGTTGGAAGGTTTTTGGCACCAATCCCGCCCGACAAACGCCGGTCTCTACTGAGTCCGGGGATCACATTACAGGGTTGAATTTTTCTGATTTTTTTACGGATTTTTGGGTGATTTTGAAGGGTTTTAAGTATTTTTTGAGCTAAAGTTGGGGTATGGATGTTAGGTAAGGATTTAGGACTTCAAAATTAGGGTTTATGAGAGGGTAAAGAAGCTTTTTGACCTACTTTCCTTAGGGTTTATTTTTTCATACGAAAATAGGTTGTAGAGACCCTTATTTATAGATTTTTAAAATTTTTTTAGATAGAGTTAGTGTTTTATTAGAATTATTTTTAAATAGAGTTAGGTGCTATTTGTTAAACTGAAAAAAATAAGTGCTGAATAGCATTAAGCGTTGAAATTTATAAGCGCTGAATTTAAGTGCTGAAAAAGTTGTTTGTTTAGATGTTGAATCATGTTTGTTACACATTGTTGAAATTGGTAAATTATCTTTGTTATCCTTACAATCATATTATACATTGTTTGCATGTTTCAAATGCTTATTTATTATCAAACACAATAAAATATATTATTTCTTATAAAATTAAAATATAATTTATTTTTAAATAATAAATAATACTCAAATCTTTAATTTATAAATAATAATTTCTATTTATAAAAGCCTACAAATTTCAAATTAAAAATAATAATGTCATACAAGTCACCAAAATTTGAAATCAACTTTAAAAAAACTTAATTTTGGATGAATAATTTTCGATGGAAATGAAGGATGTGTAATTATAAAAGTACCCTATGAATTAATAATGGCAACCCACACTATAGCCATTTTTTGTTTTGTTTTATATGGGTTAAAGTTTTTGGAATGAGCAAATTTTTAGTGAGGATGGTCTATATGGTCTAGAGATCATCCACACCAAAAATCAGTTTATTTTAAAACTTCTAACTCATCAAAAATAATTAAAAAAAAATGAACAATTTACGGTTCTTGAACTTATTTTGATAAGGTTATAAGTTTCAAGATGTGCTGATTTTTTGTGAGGATGATCTCCTCATTGTAGAGATCATCCTCATCAAAAATCAACTCATTCCAAAACCTTTAACCTATATAAGACAAAATAATTTAACTATGGTGTGAGTTTATTAATTTGTGGGGTGTTTATATACTTATCCATGGGATATAAGAGGTAATATCCTTTTAATAATAAGGGCATACTTGTCCATGCTCAAAAAAACAAAGGGCATACTTGTCCGTGTTGAAAAAAGCGAAGTGCTTACCGCTTCAGCACTTTTTTTCAGCATCAAAATAGTGCTGAATTTTTTTCACATATTTTCAGCAATAAGCGCTGAAAATATAGAGTAAACAAACGCACTATTTTGAATTCTATTAGGGTTTTCACTTTAGTATTATTAGATTGATTAGGGTTTTGACTTAAGTTTTACTTGATTGACTTGATTTTAGGATTTTGACTTAAGTCTTACTTTATTGACTAGATTTTAGGATTTGACTTGAGTCTTACTTGATTGACTTTAATTTTAATTAGGATTTTACTTTACATTAATTAATGTTTTAATTATTAATTTCAGAATTTTTAATTATTAAAATTGTAAAATTACCATTTTACCATCGAAAATGACTTTTTACATTTTAAGTCATTTTTTAATGTTCTAAGATGTTTTGAAATCGATTTTTCGTAAGGAATTCAATGGGAATATTGATTTGGGTCATTTATGAAATTTTTTGTACGAAATGGTCGTGAACTTTATGAGTGGTATTTTCGTAATTTTTTCAAATTTTATGAGAATTAGCGAAATGGTTCATTTGGTTTCAAATTGTTGTTTTATTTGTTTGAAAAGATTTTCCTAAGCGTAATGTAGGTTCTAGGGATGTTTCGAGGTTAGGGGTATTTTGATAATTTGGTCATTTTTTAGTGATTTTTCCCGTAAAGCTTCTTTTTGTCTACAAGATGATGATTTCTATGTTTTTGGGGTTATATTTTTCTAGCATAACGTGGTTTCTACAGTTTTGTTAGTTTGAGATACTTCATTCGAATTTCTAAAACATGTCTAGTAACAAAATAAAGCATTGAAATAATCATCCATCATTGGGAACCGTCACAATCGAGTTGATTAACCAGGCAAATGCAAAAATGAGGTGTCTACAAGTGCCTAATACCTTCCAACCCTGTAATGTGATCCCCAGACCTGTTCTCTTTGTAGATTAGCGTTTTATCTGTTAGAGTCAATATTTGGTTTCTAGACCATAATAACTAAGTGGCGACTCCTAAACCTCAAAAATCAAAAGCGAATCCTCACACCCCGCAGATGGAAGGCATTTTCAATTAGTTCGAGTTCAATTTTCTTTTATCAATTTATCAATGTCATATTTTCTTTAGATCGAGTCTACTATTTCTCTGATGAGTCGAGTTAGTTTGTCGAGTCTATAGAGGTGTTTGTCGCCCCATCTGAATTTGATTGGATAAAGAAAATTTTTGAATACCTTGAACGCATTAACGGATTAACTAATAATCTAGCTTTAAGGATAAATTTCTTTCCTTAATAAGAAGATAATAGTTTGGCTCAACCTCTAATAGAGAAAGCAAATGTCTTTGACCTCGGAACAAAAAATAATTCTTAAGAAATTCAAATAGAAACCATCATATCCCTAGAGGAACATAAGGGAATAATGAATTTACTCAGAAATTTCAAAAGACTTGTTCACGTGATCCTATGAGAATATGTTAGGTGCAAGCTTGGGTGTTAACACGGAATATATCGATAAAATGGAAATACTAATGAGATCAAATAAGATGTTACAAAATATATCATTGCTGGACTTCTCAACATGGTGAGCTCCCAAAATAGATTACCATTCTCAGACTAATGAAACAGTTGAAGCGGAATTGATCTCTGATAATGGGTCATTAAAATCGAGATTATCACTTTATTCAAGATCTGGCATCACAAATCATCTCCCTACCGTCCTTTGACCAATGGAGGAGCTAAATAAGAGTCTCCAAACAATCATCAAGAAAATGCGTCAATCGTACTAGGATTGGTCAAAGAAGCTATCATTCACATTGTGGGCGTATCATATTTCAATACAGTCTTCCACTGGAATTATTCCCTACTCTCTAGTGTATGATATGGAAGTAGTCTTACCAGTTGAAATGGAAATCCCGTATCTCAAGGTCTTAATAGAAAATAAATTGTTTGAAATAGACTGGGTTCGAAGAACTAAACTTGATTAAAAAAAAATAACTTAGAGTTTTGTATCATGTGCAAACTTATCAGGGAATAGTCACTCGCACGTTTGACAAGAAGGTCAAAGTTCGTCACTTACAAGTTAAGGATTTAACCATCAAACTTTAAAAAAAATTGAGCACCCCTCTTCGATCATAGGAGGAAGTCTGAATTTAATTGGAGAGATTTATCCATTAGTAAGGAAACACTACTTTGGAAAACCATCAGATTTCAAAGATAATCGAACACCTATTTTGACCCCAGAAGGATGGTCAAACCTAATTGGGGAGGTCTGTTCATTATCAAATAAATATTGCTTGGAAAAGCTATACGACTTCAAGCTCATGATGGAATTAAATTACCGGAACCAACCAACCTTGACCAAATCAAACGGTAGTACATTTAAGGAGGCCATTTTCGGTCGATTCAATTTTCTTGCTACCCAATTCAATATCTCATTTCTCAGCCCTTTGCAGTCTTTTTTGGAAAAAAAACATTTTTCTTTCTTAGCCCGATCACCCAACTTAGGGAAGGGAAAATTCGAACTACATTTTGGTCTGATCCCAAAATTCTAGGGTATGTAGGCAACCTGAAAAGTTACTTCAGGCCCGACCACATTAAAATAAAAACATAGATTTCCCCACAAAAAAATCTAGAAAGAAAAAAATTCAAAAGAAAAAGAAATATCTTCAGAATGGAAAAGAAAATTTAAAGAAAAAAATAATAATTTAAAAGAAATGCCACACAAGGGGCATTCAAATTTTTTAGCCTCAAAATTCCTTTATTTTTATACCCAGTCCTAAGTTTACCCATAAAAGTCCTCCTAAGTATCGTGTGAAAAAGTCAAGGAAGGTAGTAAAGCATGATCAGACAATAACTCTAGAAGTTCAAAAGGGAAGAAAAAGAAAAATGGGGCTTGCTAGGTTGAAAATCCGAAAGGACAACTTAAGCAAAAATTAAGGCAAACTCAAAAAGTTGAAAATTCAAAAGGACGGCCTTGACAACAATAAAAGTAAAGAAAAAAAGAAAAATTGTAAGCTCGCTACATCAAAAACCTGAAAGGCGATCTAAGCAAAAGCTAGAGCACGCTCGCTAGATTGAAAACCTGAAAGGGCAATCTAACCAAAAGTTAGAGTAACAAAAGAAAATCTCCATTGAATTGGAAAGCTAAAAAACAGTCCGAGCTGAAACATCAGAAGTCCGAATGATCAAGTTTCAATACCCAGTTTACACCAGGCAAAGACTCAGAAGTCACGAGTATCGTCTACGATTGATCTGAAAAAAAAATTATTACCTAAGTGAACCAAGAGAGAAAATGGTAGATGAAATCGCCTCGACCCCCGCGGCTGTCCGCTAAATAGCGGATTAGGGGTCCGATCTACGTATCTCGGGGATTTTTAAAAGAATAGGGAGTCGCCACCTAGTTTAGGTCTAGGAACCAAAATTAACTCCAAATGGATATGGGTCGGTCCGTGGATCAGAGAGATAGGTAAGGGGTCAGGTTACGGATTTCGGAAGGTGTTAGGCACCGAACCCGCCTGATCAAGATGATCAGTCTCTACTGCGATCCAAAAATATCCTACGGTCAACATTCAAAGACTAAAAGTCAAATTAAGGTCCAATCATCATCAAATTGCATCGGATTTATTAAACAAATCCTACGGTTAAAATAATTACATGATTTAATGAGGCATACATGACACCAAAAATTAATGGATCAATTCGATCATACTTTGAATAATACGAAATCGATTTTCAATGTCGCGTATATAAGATTAGTGAATTGGCTCATTGACGATATTTTATCGAAGAAATTCGATCATTACGTGCATTAAATTCAGTGGGTTAACTCAAAAATTTTGAGTTGCCACGTGCATTAAATCGGTGAGTTAACCACGTGCCTAATTTTAAAATAAAATCGATTCCAATTTTCAATGTTTTAAAAATCAGCGAGTCGACTCGCAATTTGTTAACCAAAAGAATCCTAATTTTTTGGAATTGCCACGTGTATTAAATTGGTGATTTAATCCACGTGCCTAATTTTTAAAAATTCCATTTTTGAAATGTCACGTGTATTAAAATCGACGAGTCGACTCACAATTTTTGAAGTGCCACATATATTAAATCGGTAAGTTAACCCACATGTTAAAAAAAAAATCAATTCAAACTTCCAATGTCCCTAAAATCAGTGAGTTGACTCACAATTTGTTAATCCAAAGAATCTTGATTTTTTTTTAAAATTCGCCACGTGTATTAAATCGGTGATTTAACCCACGTGCTTAATTTGAAAATAAAATCAATTCAAATTTTCGATGTCCCCCAAAATCAGCTAGTTGACTCACAATTTTTATTGTGAAAATCGATTTTTTATTTTTGTGTTTAGTGTATACCATTAATTTTCATTGAGTCGAATAAAATCAACATTAATGAGCCGGTCCATCAACTTGGTATACGTGAATTGATTCAGTCGATCTATTAATAATAAAAAATATGGGTGAATTGATACACTAATATTTCGGAAACTCGAACATTGTCATTAATGCCACGTATACCCCAAAAATCAATGAATTAGTTTAGAGGCATTTAAAAAATAAAATCAAGAATAAATGAATAGAAAATAAAAATAAATAAACAAAACAGAGGCATAAAAAATACTCCTAACCTATTAATATGCAAAAGAATAAAATACAAATGAATCAACAATATATATATATATATATATATATATATATATTGTCCTACCCTATTGATATGTAAAAATAAATAAGAGAAGAAAGAGAAAAAAAAAAAAAAATTTCAAACAAAAGAGATGTCTAAACATGTTCCCTAATATTACCGATATGCAAAAAGAATAAATAAAGCATAGAAAAAGATACACAAAAAAAATCCTAATCTTATTAACATAAAAACACAAAAAAACTACATAAAATAAAAGAAAACTCTCTTAGTCCTACCGTTATAAAAATATAAAAAAAAAAAAATTTATCTAATCCTATTCGATGTGTAAGGATGAACAAAAATCACATAAACAACGTTTCTCTTAATCCTACATAAAAAAATGTCGTAAAGACGAAAACAACAAAATTAAAAAAAAATGATAAAAAAAAATCCAACAGTGAACTCACCTATAAGGAGAATTATCGGGAGTCGGTTCCTTCAGGTACGACTTGGAGGCTTGCAAGTATTTGCTGTTGAGAAATAGGACAGAGGAGTGGCTGCACTGCGAAGAGGATGATGGCTGAGAGTGAGGTGACTGTGTTGGGTAGTGAAGAATACGATGACTATGATGGCTGGTCGGTGATGTGAATGCGGCAAGGCTGTTGAAGGTATTGTAATGGAATCAATGAAATATGAGATAGGCCATTGAAGGAAATGATTTAATAGCAGAAAGGTTGGCTGTTGGAGGTGTTTAATGACAGCAACATTAGCTATTAGAGAGGAAGGAGAATGGCTAAAAAAAAAACATTGGGGCAGCAACTAACAAGAAAGATAAGGGGCTGAGAAGATGGGTATTGTTGCAAATGAGTTGGAAAGGAGACTGACTAATAAGATTGCAGCTTTAATGGAAGAAGGAAAAGATTTTTTTTTTATGGCAGCCCAAAAAAAAACGTCTCTATTTTTTTTAATGGTTGCTGATTTTTTTTTTGTTTGATGATGGTTGTATCATTAAATATCAGAGAGAGAAATGAGAGAGATCAAAGGGATGAAGGAGGAGAGTTGCTGGTTTTTTGTGCAGCTAAGGGGCTGCAATCGGTCCTCTAAAATGTGAGGGAAAGTTGGCTATCTTATGAAGATGTGGGCTGTAGTTGCAGGTTTAAGGTTGCTGTTTTTTTTTTGTTTTAATGGCTGCCTCTCCCAAAATCGTCCCCCCTTTTGTTCTCCTTCCCCGCTTTTATAATGGTTTATCTATGAAACGTGGGTGTGGGTGTGTGTGTGTGTGAGAGAGAGAGAGAGAGTGAGAGAAGATGGAGCATGGTTGCTATCCAACGTGGGGGCATGGCAGCAGTTGGAGAAGGGAGGTTATGGAGTGGAGAGTGATGGAGAGAGTTGGAGAAGGAGTGGGGAAGAAAGTGGGTGTTGTGTGGGTGGTCCAAAACGTGGTTGGAGAAGATGGAGAAGGAGGAGTTGAAGACGTGGGGGAGGAGAAGGCGTTGGGGAAGAAGAGGAAAAATGTGTTTTTTTTCTTTTTTTAAATTTAAATTTTTATTATTTATTTATTTTTAAAAGAATGAGAGAGGGGGTTCCTACGCTACTCGTACTACGGTAATTCTCCACCAATGAGTCGTGATTGGTTAATAAATTGATTTTGTTTCCAATTAGTTGATTTCGAATTTTTTTTATATTTTAGTCGATGTTTTGATTTGAAATTTAATTTGATGTTTTAAATTACATTTGAATTTGTATTTGATTTTAAATTTTGAATTTCGATTAGAATTTAATTTGAATAATTTAGTTGTTGGTTGATTTAATTTTGATTTTTGATTGGTTGATCGTTCGATTTTATTTTTACATTTTAATTGGTTAGGTGATTCGATTTTTAATTTTAATTTAAATTTTGAACGGATTGATTAATTTGCGTTTTAATTTGAAATTTAAATTGATTTCAAT
Source organism: Akebia trifoliata (assembly GCF_017979445.1). Lineage (NCBI taxonomy): Eukaryota > Viridiplantae > Streptophyta > Magnoliopsida > Ranunculales > Lardizabalaceae > Akebia > Akebia trifoliata. Next base: position 19,832,225 of record NC_141382.1, read on the forward strand.
TTTTAATTGGTCGGTTGATTGGATTTCGATTTAAATGTGATCGAATGGATTTTGATTTGTTAATTACATTTTTGGTTGATTGATTTAAAATTTTAATTCAATTTTGCATTTTAATTGGTTGAGTGATTTTTAAATTGATTTTCAATTTGATTTTGATTTTGATTTTGTATTTTAATCGGTTTCTTGAAAATGTAATTTTTATTTTGGTATTGAATTTTAATTTGATTTTACGATTTTAAATTAATTTTAGATTTTGGATTTTATTTTAATTTTCAATTTTAATTTTATTTTAGTTTAATTTTTTTATTTGAATTTTATTTTCTTAGGGATCAAGGTCTTTATGTTAGAGTTAGATGTCAAGGGGCGTTTTGATCATTTTTACGATTTTTGACGATTTTTCTTGAATTTCTCTGTTTTCATCGATTTGAGTTCCGTTAGACTCGAAATCACGTTCTGAGTGCAATGGGGGTACTTTTGAGACTTTTCGGACATCAGAAATTTATGAAGGGTATTTTCGTCATTTTGATGATTTTTACAGATTTTTAGGAATTTCTGCGTGAGATTTCTTTCAGTCCCTGTGTGTTTGTTTCTAAATCTCAAATCCATATTTTCCTAGCGTAACGAGGTCTCTAAATTATCGAAATGTGTAGCGAACCTATGCGTACGTGCTTGTTAAGTCGGGTGTAAGATGTAGCGATCCTAAGCGTGCGTAAATTTCTAGGTCAAGTCGTGACGAGTAGGGAGGATGAAAAGAAACTAGAAACAGAAGGAACCAAGCAGTACTCACAAGCCTTCGAGTTCTTTTATATTCATCATTAGGAATCCACCAAAATCGGGTGACGAATTGTCGAATTAGGCAGATACAATAATGGGGTGTATACAGTAGATTTTACAATGAATCTCAAAAGTAAATATTTTGTTATCTTCAGTCTGACTCAAAATCTTTAATCTAGAAAATCAAAATTAAAAGTTGAATCTTTATTGTGCTTGTGGTAATCAAATATTTCAAACCTCCATAATAAGGGGCACTTCTCTTTTTTTTCTATAGCATGTAATTTTCCCATTTACATTAGGGGTATTTATTTTTTTCGAATTGTGTTCAATTATCTCCAATGCAGTGTTTCCTATCAAACTAGAGGCATTTTGTTCTCAAGCTTGATCAATGTTAATCCTATAGGATAATGGGAACCCCGAATTTAAGATTACCCTCTATATAGCAATTTTTTGAAAACCCCTGAGGTACAAAGAAGTTAAAAAATTCATAAATTTTTTGAAAAACCTTGAGGCTCAAATAGAAACGTTTCTGATCTCATATTTGGTTTTGCCGAGAGATTAACTCATTACCTTTTCACCTGAAATAATAAATAAGGCATATTTTCTTTTCCAGATCCAGTCATTATTTCCCAGACTTATTCATTCTTTCCCAGATGCAGTCATTCTTTCCCAGACTTATTCATTCTTTTCCATATTCATTTATTCTTTCCCAAATTCACTCATTATTTATCAGATTCATTCATTCTTTCCTAGATTTATTTTGTTCTAGATTTATTTTCTTTTCAGATTTACTCTTTCCCAGATTCATTCATTCTTTCTTATATTCATTTTTTCCTAGAGTCGTTCATTATTTCACAAATTCATTCATTCATTCCCAGAATTATCCATTCTTTTTCAGATTCATACCGTCGAGGGTTTTCTCAGATTTTGCTCAAATACTGCCAAGGATTTTCTTAGATTTTATTCAGATACCGCCAAGGATTTTTTTGAATTTTGCTCAGATGCCGCCGAGGATTTTCTCGATTTTGCTCAAATGTTGCCGAGGGTTTCTTGGATTTTGCTTAGATACCGCCAAGGGTTTTCTTGGATTTTGCTCAAATTTTACTCAGATGTCGTCGAGAATTTTCTTAGATTTTGCTCAGATACCACCGAGGGTTTTCTCGGATTTTACTCAGATTTTACTCAGATGCTACCGAGTGTTTTCTTGGATTTTGCTCAGATACCACCGAGGATTTTCTCAAATTTTGCTCAGATACTGCCGAGGGTTTTCTCAGATTTTACTCATATACTGTCAAGGGTTTTCTCGAATTTTGCTTAGATATTGTCGAGGATTTCTCAGATTTTGCTCAAATGTCACCGAGGATTTTATCGAATTTTACTTAGATACCATCAAGGATTTTCTCGGATTTTACTCAGATGCCGTTGAAGATTTCTCGGAATATGCTCAGATACTGTCGAGGGTTTTCTCAGAATTATACTTAGATTTCGCCGATGACTTTCTCGGAATTATGTTCAAATACCGCCTAGGGTTTTCTCAAAATTTTGCTCAGTTATCACCGAAGATTTTCTTAGATTTGCTTAGATGCCGCTGAGGGCTTGCTCGGATTATGCTCAGATACCGTCGAGGGTTTTCTTGGAATTATGCTCAGATGCTACCAAGGGTTTTCTCAAAATTATGCTCAGTTTATGCTTAGATTTTGTTTAGACCATCTGAGATTTATCTCAGATTTCAAGTACACACACTTGCACATTTGTTCCATTAGTCAGTGAGAATTTTCTAAAATTCAAGGATTTGACATCGTCAGTGAAAGCTCGCGTTCGAGGACCTGACAATTTTAGTTCGGGGAAAGTTTTACCCTTAAGGATCCGAATACCCCGACGAATTGTTAAATCAGACTGCAAAATGAACTGTCACTAGCTTTGGCATTTAGATATCGCACTATCTACTAAAATAGATTTACTATCTAGTTTGCTTCAACCCCTTGCCAAAGAGGGACATCTGTAAACACCCCATTTTTGTACTCGCCTGATTAATTAACTCGTCAACTCGATTGCAAGGGTTCCCGATGATGGATGAATATTCTAATATTTTTATTTATTATTAGATATGTTTTAAAAATTCGGATGAGGTATCTCAAACAAGCAAAACTTTAGAAACCACACTACACTAGAAAAATATGACCTAAAAACGTAGAAATCATCATTCTTCAGACTAAAAAAAAGTGTTACAAGAAAAATCACTAAAAAATGGTTAAATTATCAAAATAACATCAAAACATCCCTAAAGCCTACATTATGCTTAGGAAAATCCTTTCGAACATATAAAACAACAAACTAAAATAAAATAAACTGTTTCGTCAATTTTCACAAAATTTGATAAAATTACGAAAATGCCTTTCATGGGGTCCACGATCATTTCACATCAAAAATCCATAAATGACACAAACCGATACTCTCATTGAATTTTTTACAAAAAATCGATTCCAAAACATCCCAAAACGTCGAAAAATGACCTCGAAACACAAAAGTCCTCTTTGAGGGTAAAATAATAATTTTTCAATTTTAAAAATTCAAAATTTTGAAATTAATAATTAAAATATTAATTAACGTAAAGTAAAATCTTAATAAATTAAATATTAATTTTTAAACAATTAAAATTAATTAATTAAGCCCATGGGCCAAATATTAAGTGGTGGCCCATTTAAGTAGGAGCTCACCTGACATTTATTAAAAGACCTTTCCATCTGGGGGTTCATAGAATTAAAGATACAATTGGGGGGGTTCTCCAAAAAAGTTAAAAAATATTCTTTCATTGTATGTAAGAATGGAAATCCTAATTTAAAACCTTAATTAAATCATAATTAAACAACCTAATCTTATCTAAAAGAAACTAAGTTAAACTTAGAAACTCTCAAAAAAATCTATAAATAGGAGCCTCTACAATCCAATCTCGCAAGTCAAAATAAATCCTAAGAAAACGAAGTCAGAAACACCACCTAGCCTTCCCAAAATTCTAAATCTGAAGTCCCAACTCCCTACCTAACATACCAACCCTAGTTTTTGTTCAAAAAACACCCTGAAACCTTCTAAAAACACTTAGAAACTTTTCAAAAAATATCTAAAAAATCAGGAAATACTCAAATCTAGGAGGAGGATACCCCAACTTGGAGATTGAAAGCAAATTCAGTGACAGAGAAAAAGTAGAAAAACTCACACGAAGACGCTTTCCACCAGTTCTGAGGGAACATATTGTCTCAATCATCCAGGTAAAATAGTTTATTTTATTTTAATTTTTGTTAGGTTGTTTTTAGCAATGTGATTTTTGGAAAAAAGTAGAGATCGGCGTTTGCGGGGCAGGGTTGGTGCCTAACACTTTCCAACCCCGTAACATGATCCCCGGACTCGTAGTTTCTTTTTTGTAGATTAGTGTTATTCATCTGTTTAGAGTCATGATTAGGTTCCTAGACCTAAAAACTAGGTGGTGACTCCCAAACCCAAAAAAGCGGATCCGCAATTCGTGGATTGAAGGTGTTTTCATTATCACCTTTTCTTGATTATTGTGCGGATTACGTTTCAGAAGAATCTTTGAAGAAATTGTATCTTATAATCCTTATCTTAATTTGTTAAGAAATGGATGATACATCCAACAACACAACATAATGCATTAAAGACCGTTTGAAACCAGAAGAAATGATAGGTTGTAGTTAAAAAGTTGATTCGTTGAAGAATGGATGGTTCATTTGACACATCATTGTATATCGAAGACCACCCAAAATAATAAGAGACAATGATTAACAGTTAAAGGATGAAGAAGGGATGGTCCTTCAAACACACTATAGTGCATTCAAGACTACCCAAAATAAGAAAAGACAGTGGTTGACAATTGCATTTGAAGCATTGATCTGTTGACAAAGGGATGGTATATTAAATACATTATAATACATTAGAGACCACCCAAAACTATAAAAGATAGTGGTTGACAATTGCAGTTGAAGTGTTGATTCGTTGAAGAATGGATGATTCATCCAACACATTGCAATGCATCAAAACCACCCAAAACTAAAAAAAGGAAATGATTGACAATTACAGTGGAATCGTTAATCCGTTAAAGAAGGGATGGTTCATCCAACACTCTATAGTATATCAAAGACTACTCAAAACCAAAAAAGATAGCGATTGACAATTGCAGTTTATCCGTTGAAGAAGGAATAGTTTATCCAATATACTGTAGTGTATCAGAGATTACCCAAAAAAAGATGACAATTGAAAGTTGAAGTATTGATGCATTAAAAATGGATGGTATATTCGACACACAACATTAGTGTATCAGAAACCACCCAAGACACGATGATGTAGTAGCTTCAAGAGTATCCGTCAGACCGAGGTTCTCTTAACAGGTGGATAATGGCTCAATAGTTGGTTGCATGACTGAGGTTCTCCTTGTAGATGGGGAATGGTCAACAATTGCTCGATTGAGGTTATCTCAATAGATGGAGAATAGGTCAATAGTTGCTTGCATAATTGAGGTTCTCTTGGGAAATGGAGAATGAGTCAACAATTGCATATATTGAATAACTGAGATTCTCCCAATAAGTGGAGAATGGGTCAATAGTTTCATGACTGAGGTTGTCACAGTAGATGGAAAATGGGTCAACAATTTATAACTAAGATCTCTACATATTTGTCGCACATAACATCTAACTAGTTGACATTGTCTGCATTCGAGCACCATTGATATACAGTTGCTTTGGAGACCGGCCAACCAACATGTACATGTCCCTTAATCATGAATAGTTACTTTAAAGACTAGCTACCAAATATGCGTCTATAAGCTCTTATAAGGATAATGTGCTAGAAAGATAGAGTTTTATGAATTCTCTATTTGTCAATGGCGTCATCAATCGAATATATCGACTATCGAGACTAAAGTTCTTGTTTGCATCCTAAAATTTTGTGCAATATTAAAGATTTTTATATGCTCCTGTCCAATGAATCAACAACATCAAATTAAAACAATTTAATAAAAGGGAATATAAGAGGTTGCATCGCCTCATTACCCTAATGGTGACATAACACAATCTTTTGTTAGATCTAACCCCAAAGGATCGGATAATGCATCTCGCCTTCGAATACACCGGACTTTGTCCACTGAACACTTCTAGCACCTTGGTTGCTCAACTTAGGAGATCTCCACTTTCACCGCTGACAGATATTGAATTAGCTTTTGCGCTTTGATGTCTCTCTTGGGTTTGGAAGCTTCTTCTCTAAAATCATAACTAAAGAACCAAAGATCATAGAATAATTGTAGTTGTAGAGCTTGTTGTCTATCCATAACCCAAGTAAAAAGGAAAATGCTGGATTGACATAGACAGAGACACAAAGGTGACAAAAATGATGTGGTGGCGTGCACATAATCGTAGATGCTTTTTACTCATATCTCGCGGAAAAGCATCTACAGTAATGTGTGCGACACCACATCATTTTGTCACCTTAGTGTCTTTATTTGTGTCACCCAGCACAACTCAAGTAAAAAATTGACAATGAAAATGAAGAGAGATGAGGAGGAGGAGAAAAATAAATAGGTACACACCCTATTTATATTTTCAAAAAAGTGAAGAGAAATAATACGTGAAAATACCTGTTACTATAGTCACTACAGTAACTCGAAGCAAAATATAAAAATTTGGTGTATGCCCATGCTTTGTTCTTGGACTGCAAGGAGCAAGACAAAGAGATGTGTTTCCATATTTCAAAACAAAAACTAAAACACGAAGTCGGGTGCAGCCCCTGTGTTCATGGACAAATATATATATGGGTGGGGTTCCGTAGACACATAAAGCTACAACGTTTTTGTCTTATATGGTTAAAAAGGTTTGGAATAGGCTGATTTTTTGTGAGGATGATCTTTGTGGTGAGAGGATCATCCTTGTAAAAAATCATTCCATTCCAAAACTTCTAACCCCATCAAAAGTGACTTACAAAAATTGGACGGTCTAAAAATTTTCAACTTATAAACATGAGGCTAGAAGTTTCATAATGGGCTGATTTTTGGCAAGGTTGATCTCCTCCCCATAGAGATCATCCTCACAAAAAATCAGCCCATTCTAAACATTTTTGCCCATATAAGACAAAACACGTTGTAGCTTTATGAGTAGTTTTATGTGTATACGGATCCTAATCCTATATATATATGTGTGTGTGTGTGTGTGTTATGGATCCATGAGAGGAAGGCCTTGTTTTGATGATGAATTAGGTACGCCAAGAAGCATATAGCCCCAAAATCGTTTTGTCAAGTTCCCCCAATAACACTGTTGTGACTCATATTGCATCTATGATACTCCATGTTGTTGCCTCCATCGATAAAACCAACGATGGACCTCCTCATTCCATTATGGAACTCTCCATTGTTGCCATGAAGTTCTTAGATAATAAAAAGGCAGATTTACCAAAACATGCACAACTTTTCGTTTTTATACCAGAACAGTACACTGTTCAAAATATTTTCGGAATTAATATTTTTTACCAAATCAGTAAAAACAGTAAATTAAAAAAATTTCTGTCGAAAATAGCCTTTTATTAATTTAGACCTAATTACGAATCTGTCCTTTTTTTTTTCTTTAATAGAGGTCTGTATCATTTCTAATGGATTTTCGTTGCAGAAGAGGTCGAAGATGTCAAGAGGTATGCAAGTTCGTTCCCTCTCTCTCTCTCTCTCTTTGTATCTCTCTGTTGGGGCGTTGGGGAGATCTTGAAAAGCTTCCAACTTCCCCCCCCCCCTTTCTCTCTCTCTCTCTCTCTCTCTCTTTCTACTGTGGAGATTGTGCAGTCCACCAAGAGTTTCACACCAAGAGTTGGAGAAGACGAGTAGATCCAAATACATTTATGGATTTGAGAGATTGAGAAAACGAAGTTGAGAGTTTCCCCTATATTAACCGTTGACCAAGAGAATTATTCCTACATTTTTTTTTTTTTGCATTTTTTCAGATTTGAGAGGTGAAGAAGATGAAGTTCAACTTTTTCTCAAAACTTTTTTGGATTTTATGTTGTTATGAGGGTTATAAGTGTAAATGCACACTTAAAACAAAAAAGAGTATTTTCGGTACACAATTTAATATTTTTACTGTTTTTACTATTTTGGTAAAAAAATATTATTTTTGAAAAGGGTAACTTTACCTTTTTTGAAAATATTTTGAGCAATATACCATTTTGGTAAATAATTTCTAAAAGTCTACCGTTTTGATAATTTATTCTAATAAAAAATTACGAGGTGGAAAGCTGAACTATGGTCTAGGTTGCCTCCCACGTGTCAAGAAGAAAGGAGGAATATGAGTCGAACAAAGTGAAGAAAGGAGGAATTTTAGTTGAAGGAGAAGACTTTATCAATAAGAGAGCTCTGCCCCAAATCGGCTAGCAGCTCGAGTATCTAACTATATCAGTAAAGACAAATTTTGAGTTTCATGGACAAAGGGCAAGCTTCTAATATTAGGCTATATTCAAGAAATTTGGATCCATTCAAATCAGCCCAGTTAATTCCGTGTTCTGTGCTCCACTGAAGATAAGAAACAGCAAGATACAATTGAACTTCTCATGGATACAACCCATCCCACTTTAAGGACAATATAATTGGGCCCCAAAATATTAAAACTTTTAGTGGGCTTGTCTTGGACTAAGTAAAGTCCATAGTCAAACATTCAAACCATTGTTTCCAAATGTTTTGAATGAAGTACAGCTGTAACCTAAGGTTGGTTCGATCTCATACACCTCAAATGCATTAAGTCTTGAGTATGCATGTCAGCCACAACAAAATTTGAGTTTGGATATTTTGGAGGGCTTGATACTATACAATTCAAATACACTAAGCCTTAGAGTTTGGGATATTTTGACGGTTTAATACTATTCTCAGGTACAATCAAGTTTTAAGTTGGAAAACTTTGGCGGTTTGATGTTGTGCATCTCAGGTATGTTAAATTTCAATATAACTTTGTTTGTAAGCTAAATCCCACACATCTTTTATGTCTATCAAATATGACCCTCATGATCAACGTAAGGCCAAGAATCAAATTATTCTCCATATTCGGTTGGTGCGAAGAAAAAAAAGAATAGACAGAGAAAATATTTCTCAAACAATTCAAGGCAATTATTTTCTTGAGGATTTTCAGAAAGGTGTTCTGACATGATTGCAAGTTGAAGTTGGCATTGCCAACTCCTCCAAGCTTACATACTTGCTGCTCTCCAATTCTTACAAAAGAAGCTAATTTTAAAAGATAAAAAGTAGGATGTTAATATCCGACTTGGGTCAAAAATAGAAGCACAAGTGAAAAGCATTAATCTTAACCCAAGCATCACGTTCTTATCGGCATGATCAAGGATAAATCATCTTCAATTGCAGTTTCAACAACGTAATGATGAGTTTGACAAAAAATTATCATTTGTTGTGCACTATGGATCACCATCCAACATTAAAAAAAAGAAGGATGACACATTTCTTGGTTGGTTGATCTTGTTACAAGTTTCCAAAAAAGAAGCCAAGCACGATCAACATTTTTGAAATTTGGACATTCACTAAGTTTTAAAACTTGAAAAACAAATGCACAAAAAAAACAAAAGAAAGGGGTCTAGAGGTTCCACTCAATCTTAAAATGGAAGTGCCAACAAAAAATGTTCGTCTTCTCCAAAGCATTCACACTCCTTACAACATGTTCAAGGACACATCGTTGTTAGCTACACATCTGACAATGTATCCTTGAGGGGGAATTTGTGGGCATCAAAATTTTTGAAAGGCCCTTACAAATTTATAAATCAAAATAAAATCCCTAAAAGTCATAAATAGGTTCACAAATTAAAATGGGGCCCATTGGTTGGGATAGGCCTTTTAAAGCTTTGATTTTTTGGTTTTCACATATAAAGTCCATGATCCAATAAATCAAAGTGATCCATATTAAATATTAGGCTCCTACACCTAACAAATGGGTTAGCCCATGATTAAGTCCAAAATCCACTAAAATAAATTAGACACATAACCAAATAGTATTTAAACAAATTATGTAAAACCCATTTAAGAAAGGTGCATAATGGAAAATACTCTCATATTCTAAGTCTATAAATACCTCACTCATTTGGAGGGGATAGGGATCACTTTTTCTCAAAAGACAGAAGCTCTCCCTCTAAAGAAGAAGAAGCTCTCAAGTCTTCCTTTAAAGATAAAGCAGGTCTTTTCAAAAGAGATGTGGACTCTAATTAAAGAGAAAATCAAGCCTAAAGCCCTTCTACGGAGGTTGATAAATCATTTTTAGATGATTAAGCGTAAAGTCCGGAGAGAAGAAAATCTACAACAAGCTTCTGAAAAAGATCAAGCCTAAAAGCCCTTCTCTAGAAGCTAAAAAATCATTTTCAGCTAATCAAGCATAAAACTCGAAGAGAAGAAAATCTACAAAAAGCCTTCACAAAAGATCAAACACCAAGCCAATATCTACAAATAGATAAAATCCTTTTTAGATGATCAATCACAAAACCCGGAGAGAAGAAACCTACACAAAGCCACTACGGAAGATCAATTAGTCTAAGCAACCATACATAAATCTAGATATCCTCCTCAATCGACCACGCACGAAACCCAGAGAAAAAAAAATCTACACACACATCATCATCTATTTTTGTATTTGATTGTTAATCAGTGGATAACACTGTGATTTGTATCTTCTATTGTCAAAAATAATTTGCAATCTTATTTCATGAATCTCGAGGTAAATTTGTGAAATTTGATGTCAAAAAACATTAATTTTAAATAAAAAGGTGGGGGTCCCTCTAACCCCAGCTTACCAATTTTTATTTTTAAAAAAATGGGTGGTTGGATGGTTTTTCAAAAAATTTATTGATTTTCATCCTCATGTGTTAGGGATTGTTCTAGTGATAAAAATGCATTTTGTGTTTGCACGATCGGGATCACGTGTTTTCTTTGAGTCAATGGATCCCAACCCTTTTAGTATTTTTTAATATCACGTATTTATTATCGTATTTTTTAAACTTGCCTATCATCTAAATATAATATTCTTAAAATTGTATAAACACTAAAATCATCATTGTATGGGTTGAAAATAAAGGGTTGACTAGTCAATAATAACCATGCATCGTCATAAAAAAGGTAAAGCAAACTATTGGAATATATTGATCAAAGAATTTAGAAGGGGGTGCCATTTGGTACCTAGCCGTTATTGGAAGGAATAAAATAGAAATAGACGACATGGCATACTGAAGCGAGGATTTGAATGTGGAAACCACGACCTAGGTCACATGAGACTGTTACAAAAGGAATCATAAGTCGTTAAGGATAAGACAAAAATGCTAATAGAACATGTGCATTTATAGCGATAACACAATCGAAGAATAAGAGGTCAATGGGAAGACACATGGAAAGGGCGTCACATCAGTAAATGAAAGCAAAAATAGAACCAACGTCAAGGCGCCATCTAGGACAATCGACAGATAGTAGAATGACGTGTAATAGAGGACATATACGTGCCAAAATGACTAAATGTAATAGGCTTGGATCCTTATAAAAGGAGGTCGAATAAGACAATTGAAAGGACTTTCTCCATTTTTTACGGAGAGCCATCTACATGTTGGCAACTCCATTGGGGAAACGAACTAGACGCCACAAGATTGACAATATGAGAACGACATGAAGTCGTGCAAGATCAAAAAGTCAAGGATAAGACCATCAACTCTTGAAATCACAGTAGAAGGAAACAATACTACGACAAACAAACCCACTCGAAGACATACATGATATCTTAGAGGGTTCGCATAGACTAATCCAGATATTCTTTCAGTGCTACAATCGATTTGTCTATCCGTTTTTCTTGTCACTGGGAGAGTTGAACCCTATGGAGGTTCGACTTCTATCACAATAGGGTATTAAGAATGTCCGATGAGTATTCGACGAAAAACCCCCAAATTTCTTGGTTCAAAATCGATTAAAAAAAATCTGATTTAGGTTTTATTTGAACAACATAACGGAGCACGAAACATATTCGGCTCTGATACCAATGTAGATAAAAAAAAATGGAGAGCGTACCTTCTTGTTCGCAGCAGAGATCCGAACCTTGTTTTGCGTCACGTTGAGTCGATCACCGGAGATCGGAAGTCCAAAATACCGTTACGTTGACGCTACTAGAGCTGTCGATGTTTCCACTCCTTAAACCCTAGGGTCCTCTTGATAGAAACCCAGAAACCTGCAACTTAGAGAGAAGTTTCTGTTTTGGGAGAATGTTGTATTTTATTTTTCTCTTGTTATCTCATATTCACGTCCCATATCTATCTATTTTAGATAAAAATAAGAAGTAAACCCTATTAGGAATCTGACTCCAAAAGGAGTCCTAATGCGTGGATAATTAATTGTTTGGGTCCACATGGACGCCCCAAAAAATAACTAACATCTCCCACTCGTCCATGGTAGGACTCAACAATCATCTCCTCATCTCAAGTTCAAGTATTTTCTTCATACAAGGGAATAAGGTGTGCGACCAACGGGAGTTTGACTTCCGGAGAGAGTATTATGCCAAGTTTCTATCTAACTGACAAAACACATCTCATCTCCTATAACTCACATATGCCCCAGACTTATTTGGCCACATCGGATTAAACATTTTCCAAACCCTCATGAGCCTAAGCTCAGAATAATGATCAACCCTGTACACAACGCATGAGCTTCCTTTAAAAAAATAAAATAATTTGTAAAATTATATATTTTGTTGAATATACAATAGTATACTTTAAAAAATTTGAAAGTAAAAATATCAATGCCGGCACAAGCTCCAGTCATTGTGTACAATCTATCATTAGAATGTGATGCCAAATAATCTTCCTCAAGCCATCATGTTGCTTAGTTTTGATTAAGTTACTTTCCCAGTCATTGAAAGCGCCCTCGATCTGCGGGGTGCGCAGATCCGCTTTTGACCCTTGAGGTTTGGGAGTCGCCACCTAGTTATTTTGGTCTAGGAACTCTAAACGGATAAAGAAACTAATCTATTGCAGAAAAACTGAATCCGGAGATCACATTACGAGGTTGGAAGGTGTTAGGCACCAACCCCGCCCGACCAATGCCGGTCTCTACTTATCCCAAATAAGACTATACTGCTAATAACAAAACCTAGATAGAAAAATAACAGAAATTTTACCTTCGATACGCAAAGATCTTATTCCCTCAGATCTGACAAAAATCGCTCATTATACCGTACTCCTTGCTTCGTTCTGTCTTCGGATCTGATTTATGATCTCTGAGGTAAGGTATCTCTTTCTTGAATATGGATTCTTTGAATTTGTTATGGATTTTGAGGTATTTTTGAAGGGCTTATAGGTATTTTTCAAGCTAAAATTGAAGTATGGGTGTTAGGTAAGGAGTTGCGGCTTCAAAATTAGGATTTGTGGGAGGTTAGGAAGGCTTTTTGACCTACTTCTCTTAGGGTTTATGATTTGATACTAAAATAGGGTGTGAGAACCCCTATTTATAGATTTTTCTAAGGGTTGATTTAGATAGAATTAGTGTTTTATTAGAATTCTTTTAATTAGAGTTGTATTTTAGTTAGAATTGTTTTAGGTAGAGTTGTATTTTAATTAGAATTGTTTTAGGTAGAGTTATATTTTAGTTAGAATTCTATTAAATAGAGTTATTATTTAATTAGAACTCTATTAGGATTTTGACTTTTGGTCTTATTTTATTGACTTTAAGATTTTGATTTTAGTCTTAATTGATTGACTTTAATATCTTGACTCTAGTCTTACTTAATTGACTTTAATTTTGACTTTAGTCTTATTTGATTGAATTTAATATCTTGACTTTAGTCTTTCTTGATTGACTTTAATTTTTTGGAGAACCCCCCTCTATTATATCTTTAATTATTTGGACCCCCAAATGGAGGGGTCCTTGAAGAAATATCTTGGCAACCCTCAACAATTTTGCCTGAGAGCCTAATTGATCAATTTTTTTAGTTTAAAAATTTAAATTAATTTTACTAATATTTCACTTTAATTATTTAATATTTTATTTATTAATTTTAAAATTTTTAATTATAAAAATTATGAAATTATCATTTTGCCCTCGGAGAGGACTTTTCGCGTTTTAAGTCGATTTTTTTATGTTCTAGGATGTTTTAGCATCGATTTTTCATAAGTAATTCGATGGAAATATTGGTTTGTGTCATTTATGAAATTTTTTGTATGAAATGGTCGTGAACTTTATGAGGGGCATTTTCGTAATTTTGTCAAATTTTGTGAAAATTGGTGAAATGATTTATTTGATTTCGATTTGTTGTTTTATGTGTTTGAATGAGTTTTCCTAAGCGTAACATAGGCTTTAGGGTTGTTTCGATGTTAGGGGTATTTTTGTAATTTGGTCATTTTTTAGTGATTTTTATCGTAAAGCTTCTTTTTGTCTGCAAGATGATGATTTCTAAGCTTCTGGATTATATTTTTCTAGCGTAACGTGGTTTCTATAGTTTTGTCAGTTCGAGATACCTCGTTTGGATTTCTGAAACATATCTAGTAACAAAATAAAGCATTGGAATAAACATCCATCATTGAGAATCGTTATGATAGGGTTGACGAGTTGATTAATCAGGTGAGTGCAAAAATGGGGTGTCTACAGTCATGTTCCATTAGACCTTATCAATCTTAGTCATAGGTAGCATGCTAGAGTTAGTAAGCATTAACCTCTACTTTACAACATAGTCATAAGTCACTAAGGGCACAATAATTACCTAATTATTTAAAATACTCACACAGTAAGGAAACAGGGAATCATTCACTTACTCGTATAGGTAATAATAAAGGTCAAAAATAAAAAACACATGTAGTATGACTTACATGCCATGGTGGAGCCCTCAAGAGTTCGTCAACCTCAATACCATACGGATCAAAGTCTAGTCGCACCGTGACCGCCTAACATGAACTTCCCAATCCAATTGCTTACCAAAGCACCTGATTAAAGTTCACATCCGGCTTTCTCAGGCCTTATGATTTTGCAAGTCTATGAATTATAATCGATTCTTATGAATCTCATCTCGACAATATTCGAGGTGACAATAATACAATTTTAAGCTCGCAATCATTGCGTATTGTAAAATTGGTCCAACCCTTAAGGTTTAATTGTCTAAATAATACCTTCCTACTCGCAGTCTATGTGCCAGGGCGATCATTGTGTGAGTGAATGATCTTAGCCTGATAACGAAAAGCAAGTCCATGTTTTAAAAACATAGAAGAAAAAATGTGTGGGCATAAGATAATCCAAAAAGAATACAATATAATGATGACAATAATCGAATGAAAGGAATAAATATCTATATATAAAAATAAATATCCATTAAACACAAGAAGTTTATTACAATCACAAATCAAAACCTACGAAGTCCCAAACTCCTAACATGAGTATGATAAATGTCTCGTGGAATAGGTTTAGTCAGAGGATCTGCTACCATTTGACCCGAAGAAATATGTGATAAGACTATCTCCTTTTATGCAAACATATCTCGAATGAAGTGATAGCGAATGTCGATGTGCTTCGATTTTCCGTGGTATTTAGGATCCTTGGCATATGCTAGTACTACCATGCTATCACAATATAATGATACAGAATGTGAGTCATTATGCACTATACTGAGTCGAATAAGGAATCTTCTCAACCACACAGCTTCTTGGACCGCAGCACTACATGCAATATATTCTGATTTTATCGTGGATAATACAACACAAGACTGTTTCTTGCTAGACCAAGAAATAGCACCACCTCCAAGCAAGAATGCATAACCTGAAGTAGATCTACGCTCATCTAGATTACTAGCCCAATCCGCATCACTATAGCCCTGTAATCGTAAATCTGCTCCCTGGTAATAAAGTGAATAGTCTGCAGTCGCACACAAGTATCAAAAAATTCTCTTTACTGCCTTCTAATGAGCATTTCCTGGATTACTTTGATAGTGACTGATCAATCCTACTGCAAAGCAAATATCCGATCGAGTACACATCATAGCATACATCATACTCCCAATTGCATTTGCATAGGGCACTTGTGCCATCTTATCCTTTTCTACATCCGTCAGAGGGCAAAGACCAAGATGTAAAGAATGTCCCTTCTGGACTAGAGTGTCTATGGGTTTACAATTTTGCATACGAAAACGCTCGAGCACTCTATTAATGTAAGTCTCCTGAGACAAACAAAGAAGTTTCTTAGAGCGATCACGAGTGATCTTAATTCCAAGTACAAAATTCGTTTCACCCATATCCTTCATTTCAAAATTTGAGGATAACCATTTCTAAGTGGTGACAATCAACTCCATATCATTTCCAGCCAGCAAAATGTCATCAACATATAGAGATAATATTAAGAAACTCTTTCTACTCCGTTTAACATACACGCAATGGTCTTCTTCCATCATCGTAAACCCATTTGTAGTAATGGCTCGATGAAAAAGAAAGTACCATTGCCTGGATGATTGTTTCAAACCATAGATAGACTTTTTAAACTTGCAAACTTTGCACTCATGTCCTTCTATTTTAAAGCTTACAGGTTGATCCATATAGATCTCCTCATCCAAATCTCCATTGAGAAATGTTGTCTTAACGTCCATCTGAAAAAGTTGTAAGTCTAAATGTGCGACAATGACTAAAATGAGGGGAACGGATGTGAGTCTTACTATTGGTAAGAAAGTCTCATCATAGTCAATACCCTCTATTTGGGTATATCCTTTCGCAACCAAATGGGCTTTATACTTATCAATAGTTCCATCGATTTTTCGCTTGACTTTTGGAATCCATTTGTTTCCAACAGTTTTACGTTTAAGCGGAAGATCAACAAGTTCCCAAACTTGGTTCTTCATCATAGAACTAATTTCATCTTACATAGCAGCCATCCATTCTTTAGAAGCAGATGATGATAATGTCTCCCAGTAATTCCTAAGTTCATCATCATCAAGTAGAGCAGACATGAATGATTCCCCTTTAATCTCAAATTGACGACGGGGTATTGTTCCACGTTTACTCCTACGTAACTCAAGATCATCATTAATAACATCTAGTGGTACACTCCCACTATCCTCGATGATCATCGGATCATCAAAAGATTTAGTTATCCCACCTTCTTCGAGAATAGGTGGAGGTTCCTCTTTTGATTCTAGAGTTGGTTCTATCAATTCATAGAACTCATGTAATGTCTGAGTTTTCTTTCTACTTGGGAATCATTCTTAATGAAATCCACATCTCGCGACTCAATCTCTACTATTCCACCATTGTCTCGTTCATATATAAACACAAAGCCCTTAGAATACTCAGAATATCTTATAAACGTGCATTTCTTAGCTCTCATGTCTAACTTCCCAACCTGATGGGAAGGAATATGAACAAAATCAGATGATCCCCATAGACGTAGATGACCCAAATCGATTTTCTACCTGTCTATAACTCATAAAGGGTGGATGTAACAGATTTGGAGGGTACCCTATTAAGGATGTAGGCTGTAGTCAAAAGAACATATCCCTAGAAAGAAATAGGAAGGTTTGCTTGCGCCATCATTGATCTCACCATGTCTAAAATAGTTCGATCCCTTCTTTCTACTACATCGTTTTGTTGCAGAGTAGAAGGAATTGTTAATTGTCTACAGATACCTTTTTCTTCATAGAGCCTCTTCATAGTCTCTGATAAATATTCATGTCCTCGATCAGTTCTAAGAGTTTTAATTTTCCTCTTTAACTGATTTTTAACTTTCAACATAAATTTCTTAAAGCAATCTGATGATTCAGATTTATGTGAAATCAAATAAACATATTCAAATCACGAATAATCATCAATAAATGTGATGAAATAGGTCGTTCCATAGCGTGCCCTCACATTAAGTGGTCCGTAGATGTAAGAATGGACTAACTCTAAAGGAATTGATACACGTACCACCTTTCCAAATGGTTTTCTACTCGACTTTTCGGCTAGACAGTGTTCACAGATGGGAAGATCAACTTTAGAAAGTGAATCTAATAATCCATCCTTCATAAGTCTTTTCATCCTATCTTGCCCAATATGGCCTAATCTAGCATGCCATTTCACAGAATCAGAAACAACATCATTGGAAATTAAATAAGCAACAGGGTTTAAATTACTAAAAACAATATCTAATTTAAACAAACCATTTGAATTAAAAGCGTATCCATAAACAACTGAATCCAAAGAAATGCTAACTATTTTTAACGAAAAATGGAAATTAAAACCTAAATCTAATAGCAATGAAACTGAAAGCAAACTACGTCGAACTCCTGGCGCATAAAGAACATCATGGAGCAACAATGTGCGTCCTGTGCGCATCCATAGTTGGTATGTTTCCACTCCAAGTACGTCTTCACTAGAACTGTTTCCCATGAAAATCTTCATGCTACCATGCGGGACTCGATGAAACTCTACGAACCCTGCTTTATCCCTTGCTATATGTTTGGTTGCTCCGGAATCTACAATCCAATTAGGATCACAAGAATCAGCAACAAGCACCTCTGTACAAACAAAACAATGAAAGGAGGTTTCGAGTTGGTTTTTACCTTCTTCGGCTCAGTGCATTCACGAGTGAAGTGTCCCAGTTTCTTACAGTTGTGAGATGCCATTTTAGACTTGTCTTTTTTTCCACCACGTTTTTCTCTGTGACGTTTGAAATTCGAGTTCTTCTTAGGCGCAATTTCATTAGTTTGAGTTCTTTTCATTGGTTTGTGCTTGGATCTGAAGTTCCACGCTTACCGGATTCAACAGTGAAAATGACACTGTTAGTCCTTGCAGACTGACGTTCAGCTTCTAATTCAAGATGTCGCGACAACTGAGAGAAGTTGGTGATACTCTCATTGTGCGTCATATTAAGTTTCATCTGCTCCCAAGAATCTGGTAAAGATCTCAAGACAGCAAGAATTTGCTGCTCATCTGTCAAAACATTTCCAGCAGCTTTTAGATCGCGTTTCATTTGAGACATTTTCCTAAGATCCTCAACCATGATGTCATTGGGAGCCTTCTTAGACGAGTTAAATTTCAGCGTCAAAGCGTGCAATCTGGTTATTGAAGTACCCGCAAATGACAGTTTCAAAGCATCCTACATATCTTTGGCAGTCCGATAACCCTCGAATTCGCCAATAAGATCATTGTGCATACTACTCAGCATGGTAAAGCTAGCACATCGATCTTGTTTATGCCAATTCAGGTATGTGTCCATGCTACGATGGTGTTGTGTAGAAGTCCCTTCTTTTGGTCTGTCCATAACTACGGTCAAATTATCCAGGACCCCTTGCTCATCTAAGAGATACTGGATTTTACGGTGTCAAATGTCATAATTATTACCATCCATTTTTTCTCCCTTATTTAAATCCGCCACTACGTTTTTAGATGCCATTGCAAAAAAACTGTATAAAAAAATGTGTACAAATTAAATTAAAAATAAATAAATTTTTTTTTGTTATATCTATCAATTATGCCACACACAAAAAAAAAATTTGCTTAATCCTTTAGATCAGCCAATCAAGATCAATATTATGATATTAGATCGAAAAACTAAAAATTGACGATTGTCAAAGTTAGCAATCATCTCTTTTGATCTCAATTACTAAATCCGTGACGCAAAATTTTTTGAAGAGGAACCCCAAAGGTTACCACTCTAAATTGTAATAATTTAAAAAATATCTAAATTTGATCACAAAAAATAATTGTTGATATCAAGTTCTACAAATAATTATAATCAAACAATTAAACATGGATGTATCATAGATATTCATTTGCATGGTATGTGCTACTTTATCAACAAGCAATTTTAGTTATCGTAAAGTGTAACCATATAAACTTTGAAGAATGATGTTCATAAAAATAATCTTAAAATTTAAATATTGCTTCAAGGCTACACTAAATAAATAGTCCAACTTAGATGAAGTTGGTGAGCATTTTTTATATCCGGTGTTGTTAAACTATACAACCTAGTGTTGTACATAAAAAAAAATTTTGGAGCAATATAATTATATAACTACCATTGTATGAAAAAATAACTTAATTCAATGTATTATATCAACAATTATTGAGTTCTGTTGAACTCAAAGTAGGCTAGTTATACAACTACAATTGTATAAAAACAAAACTCAAAGCAATGCATTATATCAAGAAAAATTGAGTTCTGTTGAACTCAAAGTAGGCTAGTTATACAACCACCGATGTACTCTAAAAAAAAACAATTAAACAATGTCTTTTACCTATACAAATAGTGTTGTAAATTAAATAGATTTTAAATGAAGGTCATTTACTTATGTAACTACCCATGTATATTTAAAAAAAATCTAAAAAAACAATGTGTAAATTAGGGAAGAGTTTTGTTGAACTCTTTCTTCTCTATTTCTACTTACAGGAGCACTAAACATGAAAAAAAATGCCTCTCTCATTAAGGCCAAGGAAGAAGGGCGATTCCAAGCCATTGTAGATCACTCAATGTCCATGAATTTGACCAAACCCTACAAAATCGGCTTTTAAAGAAGTGAAGAAGAAGAAGATAATAGAAGGAACCAAGCAGCAACCTTTGTCGCATCGGGTTTTCGATCTAATAGACGAACTGAGTGAATCGGTGGCCATAACATGGATCTGAGGCAACCTAGGAACGATTGAATCCAGATTAGAAGGTCGTACGCACCATCCATGCTTGCCGCACAAACTACGACAGATCAAGTGAGTCTAATCTGTTTTATTTTTTCATGTTCTTCATCTTTGATTCTTCCTCTTTCTTCCCCTTTTTCGATTTTTTATTTTATTTTATTATGAACTTCTAAAATAGGGTATTAGGAATGTCCGATGAGTGTTCGACGAAAAACCCCCAAATTTCTTGGTTCAAAATCGATTAAAAAAAATCCGATTTAGGTTTTATTTGAACAACATAACGGAGCACGAAACATATTCGTCTCTGATACCAATGTAAATAAAAAAAATGGGGAGCGTACCTTCTTGTTCGCAACGGAGATCCGAACCTTGTTTCGTGTCACGTTGAGTCGATCATCGGAGATCGAAAGTTCAAAATACCGTCACGTTGACGCTACTAGAGCTGTTGATGTTTCCACTCTTTAAACCCTAGGGTCCTCTTGATAGAAACCCAGAAACCTACAACTTAGAGAGAAGTTTCTATTTTGGGAGAATGTTGTATTTTTTTTCTCTTGTTATCTCATATTCACGTCCCATATCTATCTATTTATAGATAAAAATAAGAAGTAAATCCTATTAGGACTCTGACTCCAAAATGAGTCCTAATACGTGGATAATTAATTGTTTGGGTCTACATGGACGCCCCAAAAAATAACTAACAGCTAGAGAATACATAACAAAGTTTCTAGAAGCAATGGGCGAAAATGAAACTAATCATGATCTTTGTCTTCGAGAGTTCTATAAATCGCTCACAGGACGTGCTTACACATGGCACAATAGCCTACCAATTGGATTGGTGCCTTCTTGGAGTTGTATGGTGAAATTATTCCATGGAATTTTTTTTTCCGTAGTTGAACAGGTTACTTTGGTTGATCTAAGTAGAACACACCAAGAATAATGGGAAAATCTATGCACTTTCATCAGGAGATTCAGACATGCCATCATGGATTGTGATGATGCCATGGAAAAAATCTGTTTCGTTGACATCTGCATAAGTGGAATGATCCTGATGTATAAAGCTCATCTAGAGAACTTATGAATATCAACCTTCACTAAGTTACATGATGCCACGAGAATAAGTGTTGTTATGTTCTACTTGCATCTAATAAGGAAGAGAGATGAAAAAATTGGAAGAACAAACGACCCAAAGAAAAAGGGTACAACACACCTTCGCACTCACAATTAGAGAACCGGTAAAGAACCTAGAAAATCTGAAGCACGGGATTACAAGCATCAATATGATACCTTCGAGGATGCACCCAATTTTCCTTGTAGTATGGAAGATGTTGAAGAATTTCTAGAAACATGGATCAATGATAGCATTATCCGCTTGCCCACCCCAAGAATCCCCCTTCACGACGTGAAGAGTCGGATCCACGCTTTTACCATTTTCACTAAATGGTTGGACACCCAACCAGTGAATGTAATGCCCTTAAGCGTATCTTTGCTGAAAAAATATCTAATGGAGAACTTTTGCTACCAAAGGTCAGGCACAAAGAATGAAGAGGGCAACCATAATGGCATTAACTCACGATCTGAGATTAATGCCAAAAAAGGATCATGATTACATACCAATAGCGGCAAAACTCTGAGAAATTAAATTAGTTAAAAAAGATATTTGATACCTTAGAATTTTTGGAAGAAAAATATTTCCAAGCATCAATAGCTCTAACCATTATAGATCACTGTGAAGAAACTACTCATGAAATCGCCATTGCCACTGCCCATGTGGATCGTCATTCACCCCTGATAACAATCGGTTTTGAAAAAGGCAATATACCGGAGGGCTTCATAGATCATGTCAAACCATTGTACGTGACATCCATCCTCAATGGGAGAGAGTTGCGTTGTGCATTCGTAGACATAAGAACTTCATTGAATTTAATTCTCCTATCCACACTTGAGTCAATTAGAATATCAATGGATCACATTTTCGCATTCCCACAAAGGTGCAAGGGTTCAGTGGTCATATGTTTAGTACAATGGGTTATGTTGATATTGACTTCCATGTGAGGGCTACTAGAGTGCCAACCTGTGATAGAGGCTAACGCCACATATGTTTTACTGGGAAGGCTATGGCTTCATCAACATAAAGTTGTGAGTTTTACATATAATTAGTGTATCAAAGTTGTGGTCTGAGAAAAGGAAGTAGTGATCAATGCCATTTATGAGTGAGGAAGCCCACTTCGTGGAAGCATCATTCTATCGCAGATTTTTTGAAAGGAGACTCTGATACTTATGCAACACCTTTACCACAGTGGGAACCGAATCAGAAATAGAAAAGCAAACGAGAGTGATCTTCGTTCGCGAAAGACAGATTAGGAGCACAAGTTAGTAAAGTCCCATTGCCTAATGGAAGCGCCTATCGCTTATTGACGCCTTCCCAAAGGGAGTTCCCATACTTCCTTCGATAATTATGAGGAGATGAACTATCATGAAGAAAAGTCGTTGGATCAAATTTTTGCACCTCACCCAAAAGTTGCCTTGGACGAGTTAGAAACCATTCATCAAGATGACAAACCTACCGTACGTCCTTTACCCATTAGTAAAAACTTGACTAATGAAGAAAGGGAAAAAATGTTGAAATTATTGAATAAATTTAAAGATGTTGTAGACACCCCAATTTCAACGGGCCCAGTGCAAAAAAAGCCCAAAAAATGATGTTTTAAAATCAAAATGGGTTTAAAACATAAACCTTCCGAAATTGTTTTTATTCAAAATAAAGGATCCCTAAGGCCCAATTGACCTAAATGTCCACTATAAAACTTATTAAGTCCAATCCATAACCTCATTTCTAAAGTCCCAAAGCCATTTCCCTTAAAGCACACAAACCTTCTAAAACCCCACTAAATTCAAATCCAATCAATTTCCAACCTCACCCTAACTTAAACCTAACCCAATCCAATCCCATGTTTCCAATCAGTTTCAAAACTAACCCAAACCCAACTCAAATCTAAGCCTAACCTAACTAAAATCACTAACCAAATCTAAGCCCAACATAAAAAACTAATTCTAAATTAAATCTCTACACAAACCATATCCATATCCAACCCATATCCATAATCTTAACCAGTCATCACAAAAAATCAATGATCATGAAGAGGGACATATGTCATCCCTACAACCAACCTCCAAAAAGAAATCATCTCCATCATTATTCCAACACCTCAACCCACACCCCATGTCATAAACTTATCCCATCATTTTCTCCAAACCCTTATCACAAACAATCCCCACACTCATTTTCCTTAATCAACTCACTTAATCCATACACCTGCATACCCTTTTGCCACGTGTTACCATATCTGTCACCCTCATAAATCCTCTTACATAACCATTCTTCCAACCAATACCCACGCCCATTAATCTCACCTAACATTAAATCCATATGGGTTGAGAGATCCAACCTATATAGGTCAAGTAATCTATTTCAACCCCTTTTTACCAAGTTTCCTCTCTCCCAACCATAAATTCTCTACAGCTCTATTTTCACCCCATTTTACCCCTAAAAAGTCCTTAAAAATCTATAAAGCCCACCCCCTCTCACAAACCCACCAGTGCTTGAACCCCCTATCAAGTTTCAACTCTCTCAACTTCCTTAAAACTCATTTAAACCCCTACCCAACTCTCTAAAAGTCTAATAAAAATCCATCATCAAGAATAATTTCACCAAGAACTCAAGAAGAAGAATAAGAAGGAAGAATACAAGTTTCAAGATAGGGTGTAGTTGGACCATGTAATTCCTCTCTCTCTCCCATCTCCATCTCCATCTCCTATCTCTCCTCCTCATTTTTTTGGGGGTTTTGGAAGTCCATTTCCATTAAAAATGTAAGTCTTAAAGGCCTAGACATAATGGGGTCCCTTTCATAATGAGGTGACCCCCATGATTTAGGCTCAAAATAAAATCCTTCTAAATTTGGAGGTTTAAATTTTCCTTTTCTACCGATTTTCTCTCTTAAAATTTAGAAGAATGAAAAATGACCATTTTTAATGGTGGAAAGAATATGGTGCCTAGCACCTTCCCTATCTCTTAACATGTACCCCCTTACTTAGATCTTAGGTAGATCAAAATCTTTATCCATACGAGAGTTACTACAAACAAAAATGAATATTCAAAACTAATTTCCGGGTGCCCATTCACACCCTTTTCAAAAAAAAGAATGGTGGTAACTCCAAATCCAAGTAGTAGAGATCTTCAGAAATAAAAATCTCATGTCTACAATTTGACGACTCCACTAAGGTGATCTTAAGTCCAACCCTTCTTCGACGTGGTCATTTTTAAAAAAAAATTGTATTTTTTGGTTATGTTGTCATTTGTTTGTCTTTTTACTATCTGCTAATATTTTTATGTTTCTTATTCATTTTATTCAAATTGGTGGGATGAATGATTGTAATACTTATTTATTATTTTTACTTAAATTGTGGGCACTTATACTTGCACTTGCATATGCACAATCATTTCTTATTATATGACACAATCACCCTCCCTGTTTTAAAAGAAATTTACTGAAAAAATCCAAGAGTAAAAAAACATGAACTTTTCATCACAGGCCCAAAATACAAGTTTGCATAATGCATGCAAAAATTACTTTATTTATTTTTATTTTTTTTAAATCATTCTTTTATTATGAGCAAAATGACCAGATCAAAAATTCGACATTATTGAATATTGACTAGGGTGTCTCTATTAAATATATAGTAGTTTTTCTCAATTCTCTTTAAGGTATTTTAGAGTCATCCCCACGGTTGAATATTGACAAAAGGATAAAAAAAAGAATTAGATGGTGTTTGATGATGAGATAAAATGATTGTGTGATGATTGGTGATTAGTGGTAGACTTGAGAATTTATTCGAGATATTAATAGGTCAATGATTGTTCAAACTTCAAACTATTTTCAAGGTAGACAATGATTAATGATGCTGTCTAGTGGATTCGCCAAGTTGTAAATATGGGATTTTTGTTTAAAAAGATCTCTACTACTTGGATTTGGAGTTACCACTATTCTTTTTTAGAAAAGGGTGTGAACAGTCAAAAAATTATTTTAAAAAATTATTTTTCTTCGTAGTGACTCTGGTACAGATAAAGGATATTGGTCTACCTAAGATCTAGGTAAGAGGTCTATTTAGGAAATAAGGAAGGTGTTAGGTACCATATTTCCTCTTTCATAGGTTACCACCTAAGTTAACATAAATATTTTCATCAAGAACTTAAGATCAAGAAAAATAAATTCAAGCTTCAAGGTAGGTGTAGAGTATGAATTTTTATTTTGTTTCTCCCCTCTCTTCCCTTTTCCACCTATTTAATTTTGGTTTAGGTGGTCTACCTCCATCAAAATATAATTCATTGTGTCCTAGTTACAATGTGGTCCCTCTCTTAATGAAGTGACCCCTATGGATTACTATGCCTTATTTTCCGCCCAATTTTCTCAGCACGCGAAGAGGAATATAATGAGTGACATCCATCAAACCAATCAACACGACAAAACAACTTTTTTGGAAAGAAAGGATAGGAGATAACAAAGGTTGGAAGGTTCTCAACTAAAAACCTCATCATCAAGCAAACTCCGCAACCCCTCGAACTAACACAACTTGCTACCAGAAAGGACATGGAGCTTTCTTTTGTTCATCAAAACAATCAAATCGACATGTGCATGGAAAGGACGACTAATGGCTATAATTGAAATCAGATGATCAAAGAATCAAAACTACACAAAAAAGGGAAATCAATTAAAAGCTTATCCAAATCATAATATATTCAAACTTTAAAAAAATGAAAAAAATAAAGACTTTATCTTAAAATTTTTGATAATAATAAAAAAATATATAATAATAATAATAATTATTATTATAATTATAATAATAATAAATGTATTTTATGAAAATTCAATATCAAATTATCAAAACACATTTAAAAGCTTCTATTTCAAACTTCACCACTTTCACCAAATTCGAGATTTTAAACAAACTTTGTGCTATGAGGTTGAGAAATTTAAAAGGTCAACCCTATCAAATCCCGTGCTTGAGTAGTCACTTTTCCCAAAATCCATCAATCTATTCAGTGTTTTCAAAATGTGTTCAAGCAAAATTCTCAGGCTCGTACAAACGAGGGTTACATCTATTCTTTACACGCAATTCCTGCAAAAATAAATAGCTATAGACACCTCAATTTGAATGGACCCCGTGCAAAAAAGGCCTAAAAACATGATGTTTTAAAATAAAAGTGGGCTTAAAGTCCGAAACCTCCGAAATCATTTTTATTTAAAATAAAGGATCCCTAAGGCCCAATTGACCTAAGGGTCCACCATAAAGCCCATTAACTCCTATCCTTAACCTCATTTCTAGAGTCCTAAAGTCAACTAAATTCAACTCCAATTAATTTCCAACCTCACCCTAACCTAAACCTAGTCCAATCCAATCCCATGTTTTTAATCAATTTCTAAACTAATCCTAACACAAACCCAAATCTAAGCCTAATCTAACCTAAATCACCTATCAATTCTAAGCC